>NW_026622908.1:30922009-31225039 GCF_023065955.2 Ursus arctos
TCAGGGACACCCTCCTACCTACTCCCACACCCCTGCGCCACGCCATTTCTGTGCGTCCGCCTACAGGTGGAGGATAGCAGGGCCCGCTTCCTCTGCCCCACGCACAGCACCAGGCCCAGAGCCGGCTCCAGGGCACGTGCCCTTGTACCCAACGGGTCAGGGCCCCAAGCTGCGACCACCTGAAGGCTTGTCCCTTCACCTTCCAGCCCAGGACCTGGGTGTGCCTTCCCAGAGGCACTGGGGCGGGGGAGGGGAGGGAGCGGAGGTAGGCTGGCCTCATCTACCGGGGCTCCCCCCAGGGCGTCAGAGGAAGCCAGGTGGGGGCAGAGGCTGCAGACGGAGCCCTCAGAACTGGAAGGGCGGCTGTCTGGCTAGAAACTCCAGCAGCACAGTACGGTCTGTTCACAGGGCAAAGGGGCCAGGGTGGGGGCACTGAGGAAGGGCTTCTGCCAGGCCGCGGTCTCTCCGTCTGGGCACCTGCACCCTCCCCAGAAGCGTGTGTGTGTGTGGCTCCGGGACATTCGGCCACCACGGAGCTGGCCTGGGGAGTGTGCGGAGACCTCAGCTCATACCCCTGAACCTGCACCTGCTCGGGCTCCTCTGACACCCACCCCCAGCATTGGCCCCAGGGCGGGCTGGTGCCTGACCCTCTTTGCCTGTGGGAGAAAACCTCCTGCTGTCAAATGGGGGCTCAGCACTTGGGAGGTGTCACTGCACCACGCCGGGCCCGCCACTCATCAGGCTCCGTCACAGAGAGGCTGGCAGGCCGGAGCGACAGGGCCCTGTCTGTTGTCACCAGGGACGGGGGCGGGGGGAGGGCTGAGTTAACCTCTGTGGCAGCCACGCTCGAGGAGGCTAAATTCCGGCTTTCTGTGGCCAGAGGAGCCCAGGTCCCCATCCCAACGGAGGCTTCTCGGCCCAGGGACGAGGTGCGGGCTGCGGTGGCTCCATCGGCAGAGAGGTGAGGGCTCTGCTCCGGCTGCTCTGTGTGCAGAGCCAGGCTGACCCGGAGCGCCAGGAGCCCCGCGCCGTGGGCATGGAGAGGCCACATGCTGGAACACTGCCAGAGTCAGTTTTATTAGGGCGAAGGGGCCCCGGGGGACCGAACGGCCGGGACACCCCCTGCCCCTCCCTGCACCCACTCCCGGGATGCGTCAGCCCCAACTGTAGAAATAAATTTTCTGCCAGGTGGGCAAGTAATCCATGAGCGGCCCTGCAAGGAGAGAGAGTGCGGGGCTGAGAGCCAGACTCCAGCGTGCTCTGCTTTACCTCAGGCCCTTCTCGGCCACGACGGCCCCAGTAGGCAGCTCACAGCTCCGGCCAGGAGCCCGACTGCCTCTCCCGCCTGCCCGCTCCGAGGGAGGCAGCCTCGGCAGCGACCTTTGTCCCCCTTTGCAAAGACCCTCAGGCTCAGAGAAGTCACACGGCTTGTCTCTGCTGACGTAAGAGCTCTGAACAGCCTGGTGGCTCTCAGCTCCGCCACAGAAGCCCCAGAGAAGCCAGGGGTGTACGGCTCCAGGATCCCGAGGCCGGGCCAAGGCTGACAGCCCAGTGTGGCCCAACACTCCTCCCAGAACAGGACACCTTCCTCCAGCCACCCCGGAGGATCTATGGGTCGGCCTGGCCGTGCCCAGGAGCTGTCACCCACCCAACCTGACCTCTGGGCTCCCTCTCCTGACTGTAAGAGTCAATGACAAGGAGATAAAGAGAAAACGGACCCGGGGCCACTCCAAAGATCCGCGCTACTCAGTAATCATCGCGCCCCATCCCACACTTACTTGCGACCAGGCCCACGCCCGGGACACGGTCCGCCAGCAGCTGCAGCAGGAAGAGGATCCTTGCCCTGCAGAGAAGATGAGCGGGGAGCGCGCTGAGCGGGGGGGTCTGGGTGCCCGCAGACCCCAGTACAAGAGGACGAGAGCTCTGGGCCACAGGCCCGGGCCGCCCGCAGCTCAGCTTTGGGTGGGTGCTTACGACACCCCAGACGCTCCTCCCGCCGTGCTCTCCCTCGTCTTGCCCTTCCTTCTCCTGAGCCAGCATAGTCCTGGAGCGCCATGCATGGGGCAGTCCCAGCCCAGGGATGGTGAGGGCCCAGGGGGAAGGACAGCCCCACCCTGCCTTTGAGAAGTCCCCAGTAAGGCAGAAGAGCCGAGCCACGCTGAAACCTCACGAGCCAATGTTGAGTGGCCAGGTCCCCCCCCCCCGGGGGGGGGACCCAGTCTGAGGGGGCACACTCAAAGGAAGCGGCCGGGGCCAAGGCCCTATTTTTTTTAAGACAGTGTTTTCCCACAGGAGAACCTGGGGTGGGACGTTACTTAAAGAAATGATGATAAGCCCCGGTATTTGTTAAGTGACTCCGCCAGGTGCTCCTGTGTGTCTGAAGTCATTTAAGGCCTCCCACAACCCTGTCACGTCCCCACTGTACAGATGAGGCACAGACAGGTTCAATAACTTGCTGAAGGTCACATGACTGGAAGGCAGCCCAGCCCGAGACGACACTTGGTCTCCGACAGGAAGGAAAGGGGGGCTCCCTGCACTGCCTGCACCCCAGAGCCACTCAACAGTCTGTTCCCTGTCCTCTGGGGAAACCAGGAATTTCGCTGACAGGTTTCTAGACCTTTCTCAGTCTGGGCCACTGCTCTAAGGGGGCTGGGCGGTCAGCTCAGCAGGAGCCACACTAGAGGCTTGCCGCCTGCGGGGCCACCTCTACAGGTACTGTCGCCTCAAAATGCCTCGGTTCCGAGATCCCGGGGCTGCGCTTCCTCTACAAAGCGCAGGCCGTCTGTGGGGGGCGGTCTTATGGTCCGTGTAAGTCTTTGGAATATTCCTTTGAGCAGGGAATAGGATTTGCCTTTAGCACCTTTGAGCTTGCAAACTTAGGTGAAAACAGGAATTGCCAGGCCAAGCTATTTGCACCAAGGTGGTACGAAGGATGGCACAAACTTACTTCCTATTGCCTCAAACACAAAGCAAGCCAAACCAGATCCACACAGAGGCTGTGTGGCCATAACAACACATGTAATTCCACGCACTACTGCAGTCTTCCAGCAGCCGACTTATTAAGACAGACCGTCCGGTCTGGCTCCTGTCGCCGTACAGAGACCCCTCCTCAGGTCACAGTCTGACCTCAGGCAGTCACCCAGCAGGCCTTGGGGCTCTGGGCCCCAAGCCACCCCCTACTTGCCGCCAGTGGGCCCTCTGTGTCTGGCTGAGGCTGGAAGCTCTGGACCCTCGCAGGTGACAGAGCAGAGGCCGGGCAAGGCGGGGACAGGCCAAGAGAGAGAGTGGCGGTGGCCCCTGGCTCTGCCACCGGCTAGCTGGGCGGCTCCGTGTGAGGAGCCCAGCTGCTCTGAGCCTCAAGTGCCTCCTCGGCAAAGCGGGGCTCCAAACTACTCAAGAGGAAGCAAGCCTGCCCCGGCCACCACCCCCGTGGCCCTGCCCGCAGCGCACCGCCCCTGCTTCACGGCTGCACGCTGGGCCGGCAGCCGGAGCGCTCCGAGGACACGGCTGCGCCCAAGACAGCACCCGGCGGGTGCTGGGTGAAGCCGGGATGGAGGCGGGAGAAGGGAAGGCGTGCACAGGGGCCGGTCCTCACTCGGAGAAGCGGTCGTAGAACGGGGAGCGCAGCAGGTAGCAGAGCAGCAGGATGGTCCGGCGCCGCAGCTCCAGCCGCTCCCTCCGGCTCATGGCCTTCCTGTCGCTCAGGAGGCTCAGGCTGTGGGCAGGAGGGGGCGTGGTCAGGGCCAGCAATGGGGGGCCCCCCGCCTGCTCAGGAGAGGACAGGCCCGCCGCACGAAGGCCGGCAGAGGGAGCGGACTCCCCAGGCAGGCCCGGGCTCACCTGGTCACGTCCACGACCCCAGACAGGAGCCAGGGTGTCCACGACCGCTGACCCCAGAGGCCCAGGCTGAGCACTGACGGCCAAGATGTCAAGGAGGTCTCCGGCACACGGCCCACCCTCCCGCTCCCCATCGGGCCCGCCCCGCAGGGCCGGCTAGCGGCGCGCAGAGGATACAGTGCAGCAGGGGCCGGGTGATATACAAGGACTCGGCGATGGTCTCCTGCAGCCCCAGGGGGGTGGGGGTGACACTCAGCTCCTCGTGCCGCTGCTGCTGCTGTCCCTCCCGCTGCTGGGGGGCTCCCCAGTGCCTGGAGTGCAGGGACGGGGCTAGAACACAGGAGCAGCGGATGAGCGGTCAGGCCCAGGCTGACCTCAGCACTGAGATGCCCGGGCTGTGGCATCCTACACTTACTGTTCTGGAGGGTTCGTACCACTCGGTTCGACCGCTTCCCCACGTACGACTGCTCCTGGCTGCCAGCGCTCCGGTCACCATCTAGCAGGGATAGACAGAAGGCCATGCTGTCAGAGGGACATGTTTCCGGCAGAGCCTGTGGAGAACACGTGCACAGTGAATGCTCACGGGCTACGGAGAGAACGGGTGAGCGTGGATAAGCCTGTACTGAGGCAGCGGCTGAGGCGAGGACGCTGTCGCCAGCGCCGTGGGTCCGCACTGTACCCGGCTTGGGGAAAGCTCAGCACCACCCGGCCAAGAAGCCAGGCTTCCAGGGAGGGAGGGCCCATGTCCTCCCAGTCCTTTGCTTTCAATATGACCAGGAGGAGAGGCAAAGAACGGTCCTCAGGGAAGGCCAGAAGTGTCAGGCCTAGAGGCCAGCTGGTGAGGAGTCCAAAGCCCTGAAGGGACCGACATGCCGGGTACCCTGCCTCATGCAGCTGTGGCTCCAGATTCACAGAAGGAGGCCCAAAGACATGGTTGCTAGGACCTCTGTCTCCTACTGAGGCCTTCCCCTGTAACTGCTGCCCACAAAAAAGAATGAGGTTTCTGATTTTGCCCCAGTCATATCACCTTTCTTTTTTTTCTCTGTACAATACAGGGTGATGAGAGCAAACTGAGCTGATGGGGACAGATGTGTTCCATAAAGAGACGACACTCTACTCATGCTGGCCAGCTCCAAACCCACAGATTAGTTCCATGTGCCCGGCCACTCCGGGGCGTGGCAACAGCTTACCCGGGGGCTGCGCCTGAGTCTCCCTGTCCAGCGGAATGATGGGGGGCGAGGTCTGGAGGCCAGCCTTGAACCAGATCAGCAGGAACAGCCGCAGAACAGCCCTGGGTTGGGAGGATGGCAGGTCTGTGGGGGAGGTGGCTAGCCAGCAGGGGGTCAGGGGCGTGCTGGTGAACCCCATATGATCTGCTGGCCTGAGTCATCCCCACCCAGGGCCTGCCCTCCTCAGTCCCGACATACTTGGCCAGCTGGATGAGGGCGATGACGAGCCAACGGCCCACTTCACCCCACACCTTGGCGGCCCCCATCTCCATGAACACCTCCACGCACTCCAGCAC
Organism: Ursus arctos; assembly: GCF_023065955.2. Lineage (NCBI taxonomy): Eukaryota > Metazoa > Chordata > Mammalia > Carnivora > Ursidae > Ursus > Ursus arctos. The sequence continues at coordinate 30,927,372 of NW_026622908.1, forward strand.
GCTCAGCCATGTCAGCAGCTTCTGCTGGGACAGCGACTGCAAGGACCCCAGGCCAAGAGGTCAGGTTTGGGGGGGGGGGGGCAGTCCCAGGCCCTCCCCCTAGGGGATTCTTCTGACAGGAGAGGGATTTTCTATAAGACTACCTGTGTAGGCCTGAGTTCTCCAGGTGGCAGAGGCTACTCTATGTCTCTGAAACTCCGTCTCTCCATCTGAGACAGGGGGACTAACAACTTGACCCTTCACCCAGTGAGATGGCTTGAAGCTCAGACGGACGTAGGCACATCTCACACTCTGAGACCATAACACACGCTACACACATGGGCTGGCGGTTACTCTTTCACTCCCAAGTCCCTGTGCTTCCCGCCCTCGGCTCCTGACAGAATTCTCACCACGGGCAACTTTTTCCGGAGCTCCTTCCGCAGGATCCCATCATTGAGCAGCACAAGCAGGTTAGAGGCCGAGTATACTGAGGGGAGAATGTGGCCTTGAGGGGCCGGTTCTGCGGCCTCAACACCATCTCCTTCTCCCCTCCTCCCAAAGCTGCAGGGATCACCTGTTACCTGCTCTACTCCGCCAGCCACAGACTGTGTGGAAACCAACCTGCCTCCCCACCCGCTTCCTCAGAGCTCCACACTCCCCAGTATGATCTTGTGTGAGTGGCTGGAACAAGGAAGGATGGTTTGATCTCTGCGACAAAGCAGCTACTGCCCTGTTGCAGAGCCCTGGTCAGCCAGCTGCCCAGAACGGCCCATCGCTCTCAGTAGCCAAGGATTTGTGGTCTCACCTCCTGGCCTCAGCTCTCTACAGCCTGTCCCTGAAAGTCTGCCCCACCTCCACCACCACCACCTCCAGTATTCCCTGGGCAAACACTACTGAGGCAGTTACAGTCTGGGGCTCCTTGAATGTGAGAAATCCAGGCTTGAATCCTGGCTCCGGGATCATCAGTAGCTGTCCCCTAACCTCACGGAACTTCTGTTCCCTTAACTGGACACTGAGGACAGTAACAGTACCTGCCTCATATGACTACAGGGAGGATTGACTGGGCCAAGGCAGCCAGGGTACTTGGGTCAGCCGCCTGACCAACAAGGTCCCCAGATTTGTCTCTGCACTATGGGGGGGGGGGCGCACAAGGCAGTGGACTCTGGACCTTTGTCCGATTCAGCACAGAACCATCTAAAGGAAAACCCAGGACTGTGAACCAGGGTGTCCCCCCGCCCCGGGGAAACCCCGCCGCCCCCCATCCACCCCAGAGCCTCGCTCACCCAGCTCTGACAGCTCGTGCGAATCAGCGAAGCGACCTGGGGAGAAGGCACAGGAGGCGACGGTGAGCATGTGCCTCAGCCTGCGGCTTCGGGGCCCTGGACATCCCCTCCCTATGCCCCACGGGAACCTGGAAGGAACTTCTCAAGCACAGCGATCACTACCCTGACTCCGAAGGGAAGGGGCCAGTGGGGTCAGAGGTCAGAGCCCCTAAGGGGTGGGGCAAAGGTCAGGGTAGCACCTGCCAGCAGGTAACTGAGGCCCCGCACTGCCGTCTCCAGCTGGGCCGTGGCGGCCGGGTGACGAGTCACGTACTCCTGGTAGCGGAGGCTCAGAAGCCGCAGTTTCTCCATCCTGCCCTCGGGACCGACAGACTCACGGACCGACAGTCCGACGAGTTGCAGCACCCTGTTTCCTGCGCCCTCCTTCCTGCTTCCGGCCCTAGGCCCGCCTCTTCGTTGCTTAACTTCCGAGGGCCAGAAGGATGATGACGTGAAGGGCCATTGAACCACCCTTCACCCCATTTCTTAAATCACCTCCCACTAGCGTAGCGCTTAGCAACTGCGGGCCTAATCCCGCCCTCCCTGCTCCTTCAGGTCATTGGTTAACACACACCCCGCCCTCGACCCACCCCGCGCTGTTGGGACCCGGCTCTTCCGCCTTCCGGGTGGGCTGCTCTTGCGCCTGCGCAGTTAACAGTTCCAAGAAAGCTCCCGTGGTAGTCTGAGCAGTTCACTCTAGAGAATGGTCTAGGATCCTGGAGTCTTTCCAATAGAACGCCGAGAGGCTCGAACGGGACGACTTTTTTAAAGGGCTGGGAGGTAGCTTGCTAAAGGAACTTCGATTAGGCTTGTGAAGGTGGGGGGAGAGTCCTGGCAGGCGCCCGTTTGGCCAGTTGCCTCGTCCCCCGACCCCCACCAGAGGTAATGCCGGGGAAACTGAGGCAAGGAAGAATCCAGCCTTCCACGCAGTCTCGATCCCCTGCTCAGCCACTGTTAGTGCTGGGCTTTGGCCACAGCTCCCGCATGGACTGTGCGGACGTGCAGTCCCATCTTCGCGGAGAAAACTCTGCTTCGTCCTTCTGCACTTGGCTTGGGTGACTTGGTCGAATGTTTCCCTTCTCAGGGTCTCGAGTTTTCCCATCTGTAAAATGGATGGAGGGGAGACTTGGTCCTTGCACTCGGGCTCAATCTCAAAGCGCTTTTCGGCCCTCGGATGCACCTCCCGGTCTTCAGCTGCTCCCCAAGGGACGGGGGAGACTCCCGGGAATCTTCCCAAACCGGGCGGCCTCCCTGAAAGGGCCTGTGGCGAGAGGAGCCGCCAGAGGTAGGGAATCTGACGCTCCGAAGAGGCCGCCACTGATTGGCTGTGGGGAAAGGGGCGGGGCTTGGGTGGGGTCAAGGGGCTGAGCCTTTGGGGACCTTAAGCGCGCAGGTTCAGGGTACTCTGAGAGTAGTGATACATAATTTTACCTGATTCTTTCTACAGGATATTATCTGCAGGTGTGGAAAGGATCTGCTTAAGAACGCCCAGTCACATTCGAATCTTGGTCTAGTCGAATCTTGGTCTAGTCTGGCGGTTTAAGCAACACACCTTACTCGGAAGCCACAGCCTCTCTTTGCCCTCCCCTCTCCCTCATCCTCTCCAGCTTAGTTTTCTTGTGTGTCAGGCTCACTCCTACACCCTTCCTCTGGCCACCTTGCCAGCTAGGAATGAACTCTTTTTCACACACGAGGAATAAGAGGCCCAAGAAAGTGAAAGGACTTGTCCCAGGTCACATAGCGTGGCACTGGCCAAATGGACTAGAATGTGTGTCTCCCACAACAGTGCCCTCTCTCCTGCTGCCCACAGCCCAGCAAGGGCAGTGACACAGTGAGCCCACTTGGTCGTGAGTCAGGTTAGCAGCTGGGGTTAAGACCAGGGCTCAGGGCATTCAGTGTGGGACTCTCTCCTTTACTCCGTGTACCCCACCATCTTAATGAACCTATTCCGGAACCTCACTGGTGGGCACTCCTCCAGTCCCTCCCTCTGCAGCTGTGGAGAGAGCGAGGACAGGGAGTATGAGGTTTCTTTGATACTCACAGGGCTGGCTGATGGTCCTGTGGTTCTGGGGAGAATAGGTGTGGAGGACAGAGCAGCAGCGTCCCCCAGAGTGAGGGACACTGGCATCTTTTTCTCCTCCTTCCTGCAGGACTGGGAGAGGAGCACAGGCCCAGCCAGTTTGGCGGCAGAACTGCCTGAATTTCCTCTCCAGATCTCAGGCCTGATTAGGTTCCAGAAACAAAGAGTGGCCGTGTGTGCTGGAGGCACCCAGCGCAGCCCCTCCCTGCTGGGTCCCTGCCTGGAATTGGTCACCTGGCTGGGCTGGAAGGGCCTCTGAGCAAGTTGCGCCAGAACCTCCCTCCTTTGGTCTGCCCTGAGCTGCAGGAGAAGAGAGCTAGTCCAGTCTAACAAGTACAGATGAGGACACTGAGGCCCAGAGGGGGCGCCTGACTGGGCTTAGGTCACACAGCAAAGTCCTGGGCAGAGCTGGGTCAGACCAGGTCTCAGGCCTAGAAGACCAGCACCCTTTCATATGCCCACACCTGCCTCCCATTCCCTCTGCCCCAGAGCAAGCTCTTGGAGGCCCAGCAAGGACCTCGGCAAGCAGCTTCCCTGAGTGGTAAGGTTAAGCAAGGAGGGGCCAGCATTGTGAGTAGCCACAGTAAGTTCTGCAGCCCCAGCTCCTGTCGCACTCCCTGGCCAGGCCCTGACCTGTGTGCTCTACCCTCTCCCTCACATTTATTACCCTCCCCCCACCATCCCCAGTCTCTGTTGAGGGTCTGGGGGAGGGATTCATCCACCCCACTCCAGCTCGGGGCTAGAGATGAGGGTTGGGGGGAGGGGGCTGAAGGCTCAAAGTTCCAGACGCCCATCCCCTCATCTCCTTTTAATATCCAGATGTGCGGGGAGCCACCATCAGTCTCCATGGCAACCACTCCCCCTGGCCTCCAAAACTGGACCTTCCTGGAAAACCCCCATCTCCCAGAGAAAGGTATCCCAGCATCTTGAAGGAGGAGACTTGGGGGTTCTCATGCTGAACTGCTTTCCACAGCGTCTTTTGGGGTTAGGGTCTCTCAGGCCCTCACTTTTTATTGGTGAAGTTGGGCTACCCCGGGGTCTCGGAGAGGCCTGGTGCGTCCCATCCACTTTCAGTGCATACTTAGCGCTTCATGGGTGCTGGACCCTGGTTGGGCTCTGGCGCCCAGTGCAGAACGAGATAGACAAGGCTCCAGGCCCACAAGCAGCCTTCTTAGGGGGGTGGGGGGGGGACCTATAAACAAGTCCACAAGGTCAACTTCAGAGGAGTGCTAGGAATAAAATAAACCAAGGGATGTGGAAGGAGGAGCCGGCCTCGGGAGAATCTGGTAGAATCCAGGCGGAAGGAACATCAAGGGCAAGTCCAGGGCAGGAAGGCCTCAGAGAAGAGCAGCAGGCCACTTTGCCTTCAGGGAAGAGCCTAGGAAGGGGTCTGGGGAAAGGGTGGGTGTTCTAGCAGGTCACTTCTCTTCTCAGGGGAGAATAATGCCTGCGTCACAGGCCTGAGGGGAGGGTTAACTGAGATGAGGCTCGTCAAACCTCAGCACAGGGCCTGGCACGGAGAAAGTGCGCTCAGCCAACCGTGACTGTTCTTGTTCAGGGGCCAGAGCGCCCACCACTCCCGCCAGGGCCGAGGCCAGGCTGCGGTCGGCTGTGGGGTGCAAGGTGGGGCAGGGTTAGAAATGCAGTCCCAGCCACAGTCACAGTGCACAGGTCTAGGCAAGGGTGAGGAATCCTGGTCCCCGCGTCAGGGAGGCCCCTTGCCAGCTCCCGGGCAGGAGACGACCTTTGCAAGGCGGCTTTGTCCGGGCCGCGCAGCCAGGCGGGCCTGCACAGGGGTGGAGCGGCCCGGGAGCTCCAGGTGCTCCGCGGCTCCCGGGCAGGTCTTGGCCGGCCCCGCCCCAGTGCCCAGAGCAGGTGTCCCTGACCCTCGAGGGCCCGCATTCCACTCTTTCCTCCTTAGCCCGGCCTTCCCTTTGATCCCGGGCCCGGGGTCACGGGCCCCTCCCCCGTTGGGACGTTAAGGGGAGGAGATGGGGCCTCCGAGCTGCGAAGAGGGGGATGGGCTCAGGGCAGGTGGCGGGGACTGGGCCTTCCTGGGTGGCTGCTCCCGCTCCCTCCAGCCATCCCGGGGGGTTCCCCGGGTTCCTCCCGGGCTTGTTGGGGGGGGGGGGCGTCGGAAGCCGAGGCAGGGGGTGGGGCCAGGCCCCCCGGGGTCTCCCCGCCCCTTTGGGCTCAGCGGAGCGGAGGTGAAACCTGAACCCAGGTTGGGGGCGGGGCTGGCTCCTGCTCTGGACGGGGCTGGCCTGCGCCTCCACCCCCTTCCCCTGCACCCCGGCCGGCTTCTGGAAGAGGAAGGTCGGGGTCCCCGAGCCGCTGAAGCAGGTGAGGGGCGACTCAGAGCGAGAGGGAGGACCAGGTGGACGTCGGGCCCCGTCGTCCAAGGCTGATCCAACCCCCTCCCTCCCCGATCCACAGGGACAGCGATGGAGCCCGCAGCCCGGGGTCGCGCCCCGCCCTGAGCGCCCCGGCCGGCAGCCATGCTGCCCCGAGGGCGCCCCCGGGCGCTGGGGGCCGCGGCGCTGCTGCTCCTGCTGCTTCTGATCGGATTCTTCCAGTTCGGCGGGGACGTGGAGTGTGAGCGCGGCGAGCGAGGAGGCGAGCGGAGGGGCCCGGGATCCTTCCCCGGCCCTCTGACGCCACGTGTTTCTACAGATGGGAGGCCTCGGGGGGCTGCTGCCCTCGACGGAGAGCCGTCTGCGGACCGCGGGGGCCACAACCGCTCGGACTGCGTCCCGCCGCGGCCGCCGCTGCCCAAGTGCGAGGTAGGTGCGCGCGGCCCCTGGCGGCGGGAATCTTAGGGGCGCCGCGCCCCCAGCCGGGCCACCCGGGCACCTGTGGGAATCACACCTGACGAGCTCCGCCAGGTGGCTCCGGCACTGACCAGCCGGCCGGGGACGCCTACCCTGCTCCCGGCCTCAGTTTCTCCATTTGTGAAATAAGGGTGGACTCCTGCTGCACACCCCCCACCCCACTCTTCCTTAGCTCTGTCGCCGGGCAGGGCTTCGCTGCCCTGGGCCGGGCCAGCCCCGTCGTGGGGTCGTGGGTTCTTACCGTCCAGTGGGGGTGGGGCTGCTGCCCACCGCTGCGTCCCCTCCCCAGCTCTTGCACGTGGCCATCGTGTGTGCGGGACCTAACTCCAGCCGAGACCTCGTCACCCTGGTGAAATCTGTGCTCTTCTACAGGTATAACCGGCCGGCGGGGGGCGGGGGGGGGGGAGTCAGGAGTGGGGAAGGGGACACAGTCTTGGGCAGGATCTCGGAGCTCCAGTTACCCCATCTGTGCCACGGGGACGGTGTCCCTTCCTTCCTTGAAGGTGGTTCTAACAGTGACCTAAACTAAGGATGGAAGTCGGTGCTTCCACTTCTGAGCCCCTCTGGTGGGTCTTGTCCCATATTCTTCCTTCTCGGGCCTATCAGCTTCCCTTACCTGTCCTTCCCGAAGGAAAAATCCGCTGCACTTCCATTTGGTGACTGATACCATGGCCAGGAATATTCTGGAGATGCTCTTCCACACGTGGATGGTGCCCGCTGTCCGGGTCAGCTTCTATGACGCAGAGGAGCTCAAGGCAGGAGCCCTGGCCCTTCTGCACTTCTTTCTGGCGGTGCCCAGCCCTTTCCTTCCTCCCAGAGCATGGGGGGTGGGGCGTGGGGGAGAGGTTAGACCTACCTGGGACCCCCCCCAGTCCCATCACACCTACAGAAGCTCAAATCCCTCCTCCTCCCCGGGGCCTTCTGCCCCCCTGTCACCCGGAGTGTGTTCTGGCCCTCATAGGCCCTTCTCTGCCAGGTTCATGCTCTGTCCTTCCCCTCCCCCCCACAGTCCCAGGTCTCCTGGATCCCCAACAAGCACTACTCTGGCCTGTACGGGCTAATGAAGTTGGTGTTGCCTGCCACCCTGCCCCCTGACCTGGCCCGTGTCATTGTCCTGGACACAGATGTCACCTTCGCCTCTGATATCGCAGAGCTCTGGGCACTCTTTGCTCACTTTTCTGGTGAGAGGCCTGGGACCCAGCCCCAGCCAGTCCCCCCTCCCTGGCCTGTCCAGGCCCCGCGGTGGCCCAGCCCTGAGCCGAGGTCCAGTGGCAGCCTCAGGCAGCTCCCTCGTGCCCTCCCCTCCCAGACAAGCAGGTGATTGGTCTTGTGGAGAACCAGAGCGACTGGTACCTGGGCAACCTCTGGAGGAACCACAGGCCCTGGCCTGCCTTGGGCCGGGGATTTAACACAGGTGAGACAGCGGTGGGGGAGGCAGGAGGGGTGGCCGCTGGTCCTCAGGCCCCAGGGACTGGGCAGGGCACAGAATGCTAGGAACCCCCCCCCCCCCCCCCCCCGCCAAAAGAATAGTGCTGTGGAAAGAACACCGGCCGAAGAGCCGGAAAACAGTTCCAACCATGGCTGTGCTGGATGACTATGGCCAAGCCACTTGGTCCCCCGGGCCTCTGATTTCTCATCCATTAAATGGGGATGATGTTGTCAGCCTTGGGATCACTGAGTGTGAGAAGATGGCTGTGGAGGTGCTTTCTAAGCTGTGTAGTGCCCCCCTTCACCCCCAAGAGGAATGATGGTTGGCTGAAGCAGTCCATGCTCCTGTCTGAACAGTCAGAAAATACCAATAAGTCAAAAAGTAAACATTCAAAAGCCGTCTTCGTGACCCCTGACCCCAGGAGCAGGGTTAGCCCAGGTGGGCATGACCACCCCTTCCCCTGGGCAGGTGTGATCCTCCTGCGGCTGGACCGGCTCCGGCAGGCTGGCTGGGAGCAGATGTGGAAGCTGACGGCCACGCGGGAGCTCCTCACCCTGCCCGCCACCTCACTGGCCGACCAGGTCTGGGGGGAGCGTTGGACGGGGAGCGGTGGGAGGGTGGGTGGGGGGCAGGATCTGGGCCGAGGCATGATGGCGGTCTCTGCCCAGGACATCTTCAATGCCGTAATCAAGGAGCACCCCAGGTTGGTGCAGCCCCTGCCCTGCGTCTGGAACGTTCAGCTGTCAGACCACACGCTCGCTGAGCGCTGCTACTCAGAGGCGTCTGATCTCAAGGTGAGTGGGTGGGGGGCGAGCGGTGTGCTTCCGTTCCCGGCTCCCAACCCCTGAACACGACCCTCCTGGGTCCCAGGTAATCCACTGGAACTCCCCCAAGAAGCTGCGCGTGAAGAACAAGCACGTGGACCACTTCCGCAACCTCTACCTGACCTTCCTGGAGTATGACGGGAACCTGCTGCGGAGAGAGCTCTTTGGGTGCCCCAGCCCACCCCCGCCTGGGGCCGAGCAGGTGAGAGGGAGCTGCCTTCCCTTGCCTTGGGGAGGCTCTGTCCCCTCTCTGCTCTGGTGGGACCTGGCCCTGTCTGGGGCCTTACCCTCCTGCCGCAGCCCTGGCGCTCGTCTCCTGTGACCCCCGCAGGTGCAGCGGGCCCTGGCCCAGCTGGACGAGGAAGATGCCTGCTTCGAGTTCCGGCAGCAGCAGCTCACCGTGCACCGCGTGCACGTCACCTTCCTGCCCCACGAGCCGCCGCCCCCCCAGCCTCACGATGTCACCCTGGTGGCCCAGCTCTCCATGGACCGGTGAGAGTGCTGAGGGCCGCGGCAGGGGGCTAGGCAGGGGCTGGACTGGGGATTTGCTAGAGGACGGTTTCAGGGGGTGGAAGGAAGAGCTCTTGCTCGCTGCCTCATGCTTGAGGAGTTCCAGAATTTGGAGACACTGGCTGTGGTTGAGAGCTTGGGTTTGGGGAATCATGCAGGTGCCTGGAACTGCTCCTCTTTAGCTTTGGGACCACGGGCAGGTCTTACTATCTCTGGCCTTTGGTGTTCTTATTTGTTACCTGGGAAAGGGCCCCCCCTGCGGGTAGTTGTGAAGATTAGGTGAGACCCGCTTAAAAAGCCCCGGGAAGGTGCTCAGTAAGTCCCTTGAAGGGGTGTCTACGGCAGCTGCCCGGGGGAGGTGTCCCAGCCGGGCTGACCACCCCCCTCGCCCCAGGCTGCAGATGCTGGAAGCCCTGTGCAGGCACTGGCCGGGCCCCATGAGCCTGGCCTTGTACCTCACAGACGCAGAGGCCCAGCAGTTCCTGCGTTTCGTCGAGGCCTCGGCAGTGCTCTCTGCCCGGCAGAACGTGGCCTACCACGTGGTGTACCGTGAGGGACCCCTCTACCCCGTCAACCAGCTGCGTAACGTGGCCTTGGCCCAGGCCCTCACGCCTTACGTCTTCCTCAGCGACATTGACTTCCTGCCTGCCTACTCCCTCTATGACTACCTCAGGTGGGCCTGGGGAGGGAGGGAGAGGAACGGCGGACGGGTGTGTGTGGACGGGGCCCCTAGGCAAGTGGTGGTGGCTCCTTTCTGGGCCTCAGTGTCCTCTGTTAGCTGGGGTCCGTACGGTGCTCTGGGCTGCCGCAGAGAGGAGCGGGGGCTGCCGCGGAGAGGAGGGGAGGCTGGGACCTGCTTCCCTAGCAGCTGCACTCGAGTCCGTCTCCTGCGGGGCGGTAGGGCCAGCCGGCCTGGGGTCCCGCGGCTAAGAGAAGCGAGGGACTCGCTGGGCCCGGAGCCTTCCCTCCTCTGCCGCGTTCACGGGGACTCCCCCTCAGGGCCTCCATCGAGCAGCTGAAGCTGGGCAGCGAGCGGAAAGCGGCTCTGGTGGTGCCAGCATTCGAGACCCTACGCTACCGCTTCAGCTTCCCCAGCTCCAAGGCCGAACTGCTGGCCTTGCTGGACTCTGGCTCCCTGTACACCTTCAGGTGGGAGAGGCCGCTGCTCTGCTCGGCTCCGTGCCCCACCCCGGTCCCCACCCCGGTCCCCCCACCCTCTCACTGAGCTCCTAGCCTTAGCTCGGTGCCCTGCCCCATCCTGTTCCACAGGTACCACGAGTGGCCCCAGGGTCACGCGCCCACAGACTACGCCCGCTGGCGGGAGGCTCAGACCCCATACCGTGTGCAGTGGGCAGCTGACTACGAGCCCTACGTGGTCGTGCCTCGTGACTGTCCCCGCTATGACCCCCGATTTGTGGGCTTTGGCTGGAACAAGGTGGCCCACATTGTGGAGCTGGATGCCCAGGTGAGGAGGTGCCTTGCTGCCTCCAGTTTCAATTTGGATGCCGCCAGGCCCAGGGAGCTCACTATACCGCAGCATAGCAACCGGCACCATTAGGCAGAACTGTTAGAAATTCCATCGGTATAGGACTAAAATCTGCCCTTTGACCTTACTTTGGCTGTCAGGGGCTATCAAGTAAGCCTGCTCCCCATCCGCCAGAGCTGCAATCCTCACCCCCAGCCCAGGCAATGATTGTCCATCTGCCTCCGCCCCTATAGGAGTATGAGCTCCTGGTGCTGCCCGAGGCCTTCGCCATCCACCTGCCGCACGCCCCAAGCCTTGACATCTCTCGCTTCCGCTCCAGCCCCACCTATCGTGACTGCCTCCAGGCCCTGAAGGATGAGTTCCACCAGGACTTGTCCCGTCACTATGGGGCTGCTGCCCTCAAATACCTCACGGCCCTGCAGCAGCCCCGAGGCCCCGCCTGACCCCCCCCCCCCCCCCGGAGGCTGGGCCTGCGTGGCTCACCCCCGTCCTCCCCCTTGGCTCTCACAGGCTCTGTGCGGACACTGGAGCACCCTGGCCACCTTCCCCCCCGCCCCCCGTTATTTAAATTATTGAAAGTCTCAGTGGAAAGGGCTTCAGTTGGAGCACCTGTGGGGTGGGTCCAGGGGCTTCCCCTTGCTGCTATCTATGGCTGGGGCCTACTCTCCCGGTGCCCCAGCTGTTTGGGGCTGGTTCCCCCGTCTTCATCTGTACATCCCTTTTTCGTAATTAAAGTGCTTCAAGCTCGTTTTCACGTTCCATCTGGTTTGGGGCATGAGGGTGTGGGTCAGCCGGGAAGGGGCTGAGTCTCCCTGGAGTTGCAGGAGGGCCCAGACCCGAGTGTGTCTTGCCCACCCTCCCCTGCCCCAAACCCAACACCATGAGGCTGAGAGACTTTATTTGGCTTTATTTAGTAAAATGTTAAAATAAATAAATACAAATTGATCAGCTGCTCTGGATCCCCCCCACCCCCTCAAAACAAAAATGAAACAAACAAAAACAAAAAACTTTGAAGCACAAAACTCCAAATACAAGTTCTACCAAGACTGAAATCACAAAGGGCGTGGACAAGAGACAGGATTGGGGGCTGGCTGGCTCTTTTCTGCTCGGAGCGTGCTGACCTCTGGCTGCCCGTCCTGTCCTGCCTGACTGCAGCTTACCCTGGGCTGAGGACCCAACGACAGAGGTGCAGGGGCCAAAGGCTGCTGTGGGGGATGGCGGAGTCCTCAGGGAGGAAGGCCCTCGTGGGAGGGGGGAGCAAAGTGGAATCTGTGAGCCCTGCCCTTCCTCTACGAGGGCTATTTTTAAAAGTTCCACCCTGGCTCTCTGGAGGGGACGATCCCCAGCGTCCTCCCCTTCACTAATGCCGGAGGGCCAAGGAAATCTTCCCGGGGGCCGCCCCCTCCCTTGGAGAGGAGCAGACACCGAGGACGGCTATAAGTCAGGGTGAGAATGGGTCTCCTGTTTCCTGCCAAGGTGCCCAGCTGAGGGGTGGGGGTGAGGCCCACAGTCATTTACACAGAGCAGAGTTGCCCCTATCCAACAGAAGCCATGGAATCTGGAGAACCCAGGGCCTGGAGCGTACCTGGGCCACCATCCATCCCACTACCCAGGAGAGCCTTTTACCCCTGGGGTAAAAGTCTCCTAAATTAAGCCCTTTGGATAAATAAGAAAGACCACACCCTGAAAGGGAGTGAAGGGAGGAAACCTCTTTGCGCGCGCGCGGTGTGACTTGGGAGTAAGAGCCCAGAGAGGCTCTGCTGGCCCCCAGAGGAAGTATCAGAGATGGCTGGAGGGGCAACCGTCCATGCAGACCTAGCGGGAAACAGTCACCCTCACTTACGGGCAGAGGCGTGGGGGCGGCCGTTGTGCCCACCTGCACTACTGAGCCTGAGCCAGGAAGAAGCCGGGACAGGCAGGCCCCGCAGGGAAACCGGGCACTCGGATGCTGCCCCGCACAGGGAAGGCCCCCGAGCCCGCTTGCCCCAAAAGGCCTGATAAGGAATGGAGAGAGCAGAACTCCGGATGAGCTCAGCAGAGGTGAGACAAGACCCAACAGGCTCCAGCAAAGAAAAAGGACCTGCGGGCGGCATTGGCAAGAATGTGAGGCGGGAAGATGACAGCAACATGACCTCACCGGCTCCAGGGTGCAGTGCCTGCGCCACTGGCCTCCTGATCAAGGGCCCAGGGGCAGCCAACGCCTCGTCCCAGACCAGCCACTCCCTGGGCTCTGAAGTGACTGCGAAGCCAGCTGGCCTGAGATGTGCCTATGAGCAGCTAAGCCTGGGCATGGCGAAAGAGCAGCAGAGGGAAGGAGAAGAGGGAGGTGGAGACAGCCCAGGTGAGGAATCACGAACGTGTGTCTCGGGTGGTCACAAGCACCCACAGGTCTAGGGCACAGACAGAGGGTCTTCTCTTGGCAGGACAGTAGAGGAAAAGGAGGCGGAGTGACCAGGGCCTTTTCTTGGCAGTAAGTTAAGTTTTGGAATTTGAGTCCAGAACGTGGGTTTGGGGGCAGGGTTGCATTTTGTGCTCCACACCAGCGGACTCACAAAATAGCTCGTACCTGCACTTTAGGAAGAATCCCTATCCCAACCCCGGGTGAGGCCAGAGTATGTGTACTCACAGCAGCAGGCAAGATACCGGTCAGTGGTATCTCGCTCTGCCCCCCATCACCCCCAACACCCCGAGAATTCGCACGCAGCTCCTTTCTGAGCCAAGGCCTCTAGTGATGATCGTTTCCTAACTTCTTTCAAGAAAAGATAGGTCTTATGTGGCAACTCCCAGTCTCTGGGCCCAGACAAGTCAAATGGGAGAGCTTAAGACCGGGTGCACAGCCTGCTGCTGGGCTCTGAGCCTCAGCCAACTATTCCTCTCCAACTAGTCCAGGCATTTCCAAAGCTCCCTGTCTAGACGTAGCACCTTGGTTTCTACAGGAGAAAAGGGAGCTCCTCTGTCCCTCTCAGGCAACCTCGCAGCCAGGGCCTGACTCTGACGCCTATATAAGCCACTCTTAGTCCCCTAACATTCCTAGGAAGATGAAATGGCCGGTAGAGATGAGGCATATTTGACCTAAGAAGTAACCCTTTCTCTTGAATTTGCTTTCAGGGTTCTAACTGGGATCTCTGGGCCTAACTGGGCGAGGGAGAAACTAACGGGACCTTTTCTGCCCCTCCTAGACTCTGGCCATTATGGAGTATGGGGCGGGCTTGGGAGAGCTGTCCCAGGAGAGCTGGGGCGACGAGCGCCTGCCTCCCTCCTGTGGGCCAGGCACACGATGGGCCAAGGTCTCTGAAGAGGACACACACCTGACAAAATTCACTTCGCACGAGGCAAGATGACAGAAATGGTCTGAATCTTTCAGAACCCTGGTTTTCTCAAAAAGGAGACAGGCCAAGCCAAGGCAAGCACAGCAATTCTAGCCAAAGGTCGCCCAGGAAGCTTGTGGATGGGCAAAGGGCAGTAAACTCTATCTCCAGTACCTGGAGCCAGCAGGCAGAGAAAGCGCTGGAGAGTCAGACCTCTTCAAAGGCAAGACAGACACAAAGGCCACCCTGGGGCTCTGTCTCAGAGACACCATGTACCCTCAAGACATCTCACTCCTTTGTTCTTTCTCAGCACCGAGGGCTGATGCAGCCAGCCTGCCCCCTGCACCCTCCCACCAAGGCCAGGGTGCCTGGGCACCAATGAGTGTCACTGGCCATGTCCTTCGAAGTTGTCCCCCAGGCACTCACAATGCTGGTGGCTGAAAGACGGAGAGCAGCACCAAAGGAAGGGATCTTATATAGGCACCAGCCTTTTGCTCTAGCAAAATCCGAGGAGACAATGGGTAGGGTAGGGCCCTGATACCATCCACACTCCATGTGGGCTTCAAAAACAGAAGCCCAGATCCCTGCGCCAAGAAGAGAGGACAGTCCTTTCCGAGGAGGGGAGAGTGGTGGGAGGGCTCGGCCGCTGCCCATCAGGGCTGCAGTCGTCCAGAGGACAGAAATCATGGAGACTCGCCCACCAGTCTTGAGACACAAACAGCAAAATGTCATCATGATCAGCAGGTTCTGTGCTAAAAAATTATAACTACACAGCATTTTCTCCAGTTCTGACACCTTTTTAATAGAAATCACTGTTTTTAGGAAACAAATAGCACTTTTGTAATTTTTTTTTACAATGTTTCTTACCTTGATCTTAATTTAAGTAACACTAGGAAGACCTCAATATCTTTTATTTTCCTTTTTAATTTAAAAAAAAGTTGTTGTTGTTGTTGTTTTCCCCAGATACAAAGATTTTTGCCCTTGCATAAAAAACAGTGCCCCGAACGATGACACAAGGACTCACACGGACTCACTGGACCTCACTGACACTATGATTCCTATTCTACCATGCACGGCCTCGACTACCCTTAATTGACTGTCAGCCTGAAAAACAGCTTTTCTATTCCTTATTTTAGTTTTTGTTACCAAAAAAGTAAAAGAAACAACAAAATAAAACTTTTTCTTAAAGAAAACAAAACAAACCAAAACAAAACAAAAATTTAAAAAAAGAGAAAAGAAACATCTCCATTCAATTCACACACACCTGGGTCGCGTGCTGCTTCTCTCAGAATCTTCTCTTCTTATAAATATAGAAAAGGGATGGAGCTTGTTTTCAAGTAAAAATCACTGATCCACCTTTTTTTCCTCCCTGGACACACACACCCTTCTTCCCTGCCCCGGGCAATGGCCCCGCCGAGGCGGCCTCTTGCCTGTCCTTGGAGAGGGAAGGTAACCGATCATCCACGGGGATGCGCGCCAATTTGCCAAAGCAGGGAAGGAACGCGGGGGGGCGGGGGGGCGCCCAGGGCGGGAAGCGGAGTGCGCGGGAGAAGGACCCCGTGGCTGTCCTCGGTGTCCACCTCTCCGGGCACTGTGCCCCACCCCAGACAATAGGAAATACTGCTTATTTGATAGACTTTCCCCACCCCGACTCCCTCCCATTCCCTCCCATCCCTCCTCTGGGCACTGGGGTTGGTTAAATCTCGATTTCCTTTTTTTGGTTTTATAGTAGTGAAAGTTTAGAAACAGGAAAGCCCACACACTCTTTGGACTTGTCTTCTCTACCTAAACAAACGGCTCGGCAAATAAGGATCTGAAACCTGCTCTCCTCCCTCCGCCCGTCCCTGCTCCCCACCCAACGAAACAAAAACAAACCCATGGTGGCTGTGGAGGCTGCTGCAGGCACACACTGGTGTATAATAGAGAGAGTAAATATATTATTTCACTTGGCATGGTGCTGGCACAGAACCTCCAGCTGGCACTAGTTCATGTAACATGGTCCAATCTTTGCATGTACACACAGAATAAGAAGGATCAATTGGCAAACTCTGGTGCCACCTGGCACAAGCATCTTCTCTCTCTCTGGAACCAAAGAACCAAAAGAATTCTGTACTTTCCAGAAGAAATCCGGCTTTGCCTTTCTAGAGTCTTCAGTGTTTTTGCTCTCCTTGCCGCCGGGATCCCGTGGCTTCTCCTCGCGGGGCTCTGTTATTTAGTCTCGTCCCCCTGGGTACAGTTCGCTGTGCAGCTCTGGGAGGAGGGGGAGTGGGCCGGAGTGGAGGTGGCGGCGTTGGCAGGGGGGGTGCAGTCCGGGCCGTTGGAGACGGCCCCCACAGTGGCCTCAGAGTCTACAGGTTTGGAGAGGTCGATGCCGTGGATGAGGCGGATCAGCTGTTTTACCTTCTCCAGGGAGCTGTGCATCTCCTTCTGCCGGGCCAAGATGGTATTCTTCATTTCCATGCATTTCTGCAGCAAATGAGAGGGGCAGTGGCACTGAGCCTCTGTGGCTTTTAATTTCTGACAGGCCTGGCAGCCCTCTCTGGGGAAAAGAACCCTGCCGGCTGGTGTGCTGGCCTAGGCCTTGTTCTGCTCTGCACTGGAGGGGAAACAAGCGCCCAACGGAAGAAGGAGGCCCCACAGGCAGCAGGGAGAGTGCCAGTGAGTGGTTTCAAAGCCAACCCTGCTTGACACTAGGACTTAAAACCAAATGTGAATTACCACTCTAACGCTACAAAATAAAAGCAATTTAAAAACAACATTCCCAGAGCTGCACCGAAGCTGGTTTGGGCAGGTTCAGTATGCTTCTGCCATGCAAATGGGTGCCAATGTGCTCTGGACTGGACTGAGCTTTCAAGGGTAGAAAACAAGCCAGTGGTATCTGGATCCAATCTGAGGGCTACCGAGGACCACTCGGATGGCAAGAATTTAGAGGCAGGCCTGGGGTAGCACAGTGATATTTGGGAGAATCAAACACTGCAGCCAATAGAAACCCTTACACTCGGTCATGGACTTGCAGTCTTTTGCCCTTTGGCCTACGGTCTCCCCCTGCTGCTGGCTTCTGTTCTAGGCAGGCAAAGAGATGTGAAACCTGCATGCCACGGGGAGTAGGGTGACGAGGAGAAAGCAGCTGAGTGGGACAGCCCAACTGCCACCAAGTCCAGGGTACCACCTGCTGTCCACGAGGGCTGAAGCCATCTGGCTCCAACAAGGGGAGGGGCACCTACTCAACGAGAAATAAAACCCGCTCTGGAGGGGCCCAGAATCTCTGCTGCAGATACAACCTGGTTTCCACCTGGACAGGCCAGGCTGGACAGTATTTACTTCCAATACTCGTCTCCAGGAGCCTCTCATCCTCAGGCTGGTCAGGAAAACCTGGAGACGCAATCAGCAGGGCGTGGAAGAAAGGACGGGAGCGAGGGGCCATGCAGACAGACCACTAACTAGGATGACGAGAAAGGCTGCTCTGTAGGGACCGGATCTGTGTCCACCTGGCGAGGGAGAGGCTTCACAGTCCTCCCAAACCCACTTGGGAACACACAGTGGGGGTGGCCATCCTGCTGTAGCCGCTACTTTAACTCTTCAGCCTGCAGACTGAAAATCCTCACTCAGATCAAAGCCGATGGGAGGTTCCAGAGCTTGGCGAAGGCACCAGATACCAACTGGCCACCTGTCCTGAGGGCCAAACTGTAACTTTGTGTCCACCCCAAGTTACCTGTGCTGTTACGCTGAAGGACCCGAATCCACTCTTGGAGCCACATGGACTTTTGTGCACGTGGAAGGGTCCCTAGCTGTATCCACCAGTGAAGCATGAGGTTTACTTACACTTATAGAATTGCTGAGCTGTTTCACCTTCTGCTCTAGCTGTTCTCGTTCTTGTTTTAAATCTGAACTCCATTTAAGTAATTTCTGTTTTTCTTCTTCTTTTGCTGAAAACAAAACAAAACTTTTTAACAATAAATTCTTTGAAAAGGCCAATGTGTTCAGAATGCTGGCCAAAGAAGATATTTTGCCCAAAGTTGCCCTGAGCTCCAGCCAGCGTGCAGATCGCACCCACCTCGACTTTCCCTTATTCTGTGTACAGCCACGCATGCTAAGGAAACGGTCAGTGGTAGGGGCCTGGCTCTAAACAAGATGCCGTTTCTCGTTCTTCCTCCCCAAGAAAATACCACACAAACTTTTCATTCTGTTCAAGAAAAGCTTTTCATTTTTAACTTTAAATTTCCTTTTGAAAACAAAACAATGTGGCATTCCAGTACTTTTTTTTTTAAGCAAGGGGAGGCTTACACAAAAGGGAGTGTGGACGATTCTTTACCTGCTTTGTAGGCGATATAGGAATGAACAATTGCTAAAGTTCCAGGCCATGGGATTGCTTCTTCCTTCTTCAGCATCTGAAATGCAGTTTAGAATTTTACCTTGAAAGGAGGTATAAACATATCCCCTGCGTAGTGACAAGCAACGTGTCTGTAGCTACTGGCAGACACAATCCAGGAAGGATTTATGGTGGCAGGGTTGCAAAACCCTGGTCTATACTTTCTAGACCATGAAGTTCCAGATACTCCTGAAAGGATGAGGTTTTCCTGACAGGAAAAGCCAAGCCACTTGAGCCCCAGCTTGGAAAGAGGCTGGGACTTGGCTGGGCATTGCTAGCTTCTCGTCTATGCCACATATGAGGCCCAACTACTCTGACAGAACCGCTGGCAGACAAGCCACAAGCCTGCATGATGGCAGCAGCCACGCACGGACAGTCGCACCCGTGACCGGCCTGTCTCAATTTTAGTTTTATATGTCCCTCAAAGACAGCCTGACCAAGGAGATTAAATATCAGTTCCAAATACTAAAGTATAATCTAGACCTTGTGTAGAAAATTATCAGACGGTCACAGCGCAGCACCAGGAGAGAACACAGAGAGAATGGTCTCTACTATCTCGTGAAGATAGTAGGATGAGGACCAGGATTAAAAGGGGAAAGACTGGAATTCTCTCAAACAGGATTCCAAAGAACTGAGCAGCATCCCAAAGCTTGCTGGGCTCTTGGGTCTGTTTATTATTTATACTTTGCCTACTTCCAAAAAAGACGGAGACAGCTTACCATAAGAACATAAAGGTACACGGATAGTTGAGAAAAAGAGAGCAGACTGAACAGAGGAGAAGGGAAGAGGCTAGGACAATTACTGTTTGCCTTTCAAGTCCATGCCACAGTAAGACGGCCACTTTACAGTTAGTTCTCTGATCCCGGCGACAACATAGGTTAAAGGTGAAACTGTTGTTATTTGAATTAAACAGTCAATTGGGCACTTTCCTTTAAGGGTTTTATTTCCAAAAGAAGAGTCTCAAAACCACCTACTGGGTTTGGACCATTCTTAGAGAAAGAGGCAGAAAGTCTTATGGCTTTTAAAGAGCAAGGTCATGAGAAGGTAAGTCATTTTAAATAAAGGGAAGCAGTTAGAGTCTTTACACCTACACACAGACTCACCACCTCAGTAACAGGACAGAGAAGCTTGAGAGGATGGAAGCTACGTGGGTGAGTGCGGTGCCATGAACAGACCAGAGGTGGCCAGGGGAACTACCAGGAGTGGGAAAGACTCCACCATTCCCCCAGACCTGAGGGGAAAGGAGGTCCTCCTGACTGTACTTTTTCCTCCTCAGCCCATCACTCTGTCTGACCCACCCATAGTACCTGGTCCTGACATCTGGGACAGATCCACATGCCCTTGGGAATCGTTTTCAGAGGAGGGTCTAAGCAGTCCAGATGATACACACGGGAACACGTGTCACACATAAGCAACTGGCCACTTTTTCTGCAAACGCTGCAAAAATCCTCATGGATATCACCCTAGGAAATTGAGAGGAAAGGTAAGAGAAAGGACAAAAAAGGTAAAATATGAATGTTAACATGCACATTCTGGACATGTATGTTTCAGGACAATCAGCTGTGCCCCCTCCAACATGTTACAAAAGTATTCGAGGAAAGTAGGAATTACCAAGGACACGGCCCCCACTTGTTCCGTACGACTGAGGTTCCCTGGGCAGGGACAGCATCCTTAAACTAGAGTTTACAGAAAAGCTGTGTAATCACCTAGGCCCAAATTAACTTTACAGGTGACAGCTCAGCACTTATGTGTTGGTAGAGTCCAACCCACGAATTATAAAGGTGGGAGCCACTGAAACCCATTCATAACGTGTTCTACTACGATAGGACACAAACAATTCTCATTACCCATCATTTTTAGGGGAGTTCAGGATTGGGAAAAGACAGACAAGAAATGGAATTTTACTAAATTCTTTGCTTGCTCAGGGAGAAAAAATACAGTGCACGTTCAAATGAGAAAAGATTAAGTCAGGAACAAATTAAACTCACATGAGCTTTCTAACATGAAGAATTTTAAAAAGCCAGAGCAACAGCTGACAATGTTCACTTAAAACCACTATTTGGCATTTGCTGTTCAATGGACCGTTCTATGCTGGAGGCTTTATTCCTCCCCATAAAATACGTCACCAGATGGAAAAAGACAAGCAGCCCCCGTGTACTCTGCCTGTCTCCCCGCCCCCACCTCTGATAGTGCGGGTTCTCAGGTAAGTCTGCTGGAGCCCCCTGAACAGAAGGCACCATCAGAAAAAAGCAGAGCTACTTAAATTGGAGAGAAGAACACTGGGGGGAAAAAAAAGGTATTTAGGGAAAAGGTATTTTTCAGCAGGTCAATCCCTGGCCTGTTCTGGGAATAGCACCGATAGAGACACATGGGAAGGAAGACCGAAGGGACATGCCGGAGGTTAGCCAGCAAGGCAGTGCCACAGCTGGGAGCCCCCTCTTTGCTGCCAGCGTGTTGTTTTAGATTTCTGGGCTATTCTGCTAGAAGGCCTGATACAGAAACTCTGCACAGGAAGCAATGGAGCATTGAGCAATGCTCAAGTCTTCTTGTCTATGCTACAGAACCCCTCAGCCACCACTGCTGGAGGAACTTATCTTCCCAGACCTACAGCTTCTCTCTAAAGAAATGGAAACGTTTGCTATAATTCACTAGGGTATCCAGAGCCTAGAAAACTGGCTGCAAAAAAGATAATCCGAGTGTGGACTGGTTTTTAGTCTTTCTTAGTAAGAAAATGTGACCTCTGGGCAATAAAAAAGATACTCAGGATACGAGCAAAAATACTGCACGAGTGTGCGGCCTCCAAGCTCAGCTTTGAGGCAGCAAAAGAGGTTAAGGCTTCATTCCTCAATTAACTGTAACTTTCTTCTTCTTGCATTCTTAAAATCAGGCTGAAAGGCACTCTTCTCTAGAGAAACAGTCTTTCTTGAACCTGAGTCCTGTGTGAGTCTGCATCTTTATGAAGTTTATAAAAATTTTAAGGTTTCAGAGACTGTTTCACATGAATCCTAGATAAATTACCCGGGATGAAGTAAACAAAAGTGTTGGGTATTCTGTTGGGTACAGAGTTCTCCCTTTCCTTTGCCCCTGAGCAGGAGAACATCAAGAAGTGGAGGGCGGACAGTATGTAAATAAAAGTTAGCTGATTTCTTTCAAGTTCTGAAAGGAAAGAAGGCTTCCTATCCTATTTCCATGTTCTAGAGCAATAGTTCTCCGTCTGTTTGGTGTCAGGACCCCTTTACAAATCTTAAATTACTAAGGACCTCAAAGAGCTTTTGTTTATGTGAGTTATATTTATTGATATTTACTGTATTAGAAGTTTTAAAAGTTTTCGGTTTTGAAATAATTACAGAATCACAGTAAGTTACAAAAATAGTATACTGAAAAACTGTAAAACCCCAGAACACACAAGTGCACATTCCATGAGCCATCAGAGTTATGACATCGCTACAGGTCATGTAATATCTGGAAGACTTCACTGGTTACTCTTGAGAGAAAGAGAATGAAAATGGCAAAGAATATTTTAGTATTATTATGAAAATAGTTTTGATTTTATGGACCCCGAAAAGAGTCTCAGGGACCAAACTTGGAGAATGACTGCCCATAGAAATGAATAATAAAATGCCAGGGTATAGCTTTTATCTACCCAGAATGGTTCTCTGCTTAGCTTAAAGACAGCAGAGGAAGTCCCATGGAGGGGCTGCTCCAGGTCAAAAGGCTCAGGCCTTGGTGACTGAGTTGTCACCATAAACCAAACGTTAAACTGAAAGATGGTGACCCGCGATTCTTTGCTAGGAGCTGAGCATGTATGTTTCTTGCAAACACCCAGGCTATTATCAACTGCAACTTCATCATTTGCTAAAAGAATTTTGTAACTATGTCAACGTATCTTCCCTTCTCATAAAATGATAGTGGCAACAAGGTCTATCCTGAGGATTAGTGTCTGGCTGGGTTTTGTATTACCAAGTCCTTCTAGACGGTTACTGATCCCCAGGAAATGCTTGCCTCTCAGCTGTGATTGTTTAATTAATGTTGCTGGGGCTTGTCTGACCCAGCAGCAAACACACAGAATCCGGTGTGATTTTAATCACTACCACTGTTGGGATACTGTAAAAGTAGAAGTCAATTATCTTAAAAAAAAAATCCATTCCACTAGGTTTAACTTAGGAAGTTCTAACATATTTAGTGGTTTTAGAAAAGCCTCTTTCACCTTCAGATTTCTGAAAAGAGCAGTGTTTGCATTTCAAGACAAAACCTGGCAGAAGCTTTTACTTTGTGATTTGATCCGAGTAGAACCTTGGGGTTCAGTCTCTCAAAGAAAGCCACAGATCCCCCATCAGGGGTCAATGTTTAGGAAAGAGACTCACGCGCAGAACCACAAAATCACCTGTTCCCCGGCATTTGTACACCCTGTGGAAGACCGCTACCAAGAGGTCATAAGCCAGCAATCCCTCCGGCAATGCTTCTGCTGAAGAAAAGCTGGGACGATCTTTGGTACCAGCAAACAAGGTTTCTGACAAGGACTCCTGGTACTCATTACTCAGGACAGGTAGAAAACCTTCTACTCAGGACAGGTAGAAAACCTGTATCAATTACTAATGTCAAAACTCAGGCAGGCTGGGTGAAATTCTGAATTTCAAGAGCAAGGCTGAGTCTGTAGTCACCAGTTATGTCCAAGGAAGGAAGGCTGCCAGAGAACAGAACTCCACTATGACCTGGTCCTCCAAAGAGGACACTTCCTTTGCGGCTTCTAGAATTTCAATTCAGAATGTGCATACGGTATTGTTTTGTTCTTTGGAAAAGGGTACACCATTAGTAAGCACTGAGAACCTTCCAGTTCAAGGGACATTTTACCTGAAGGTGATCCTAAAGACAAGGTCTGTAATTCACAAAAGAAATGGGACATGTACAAACTGAAACTCTTGGTTCCCTCCTCAACCTGCTCCTCTTGCCATCTCTAGTAAACGACAGTTTTATCCTGTTAGTTGCTTAGGCCCAAAACTCTGGATTCGCCCTTGACTATTCTCTTTTTCTCATACTTCATATCTAAGCCTGCCAGCTCTTCAAAATATATGCAGACTCAGTCACTTTCCTCCATTTCTATGTCTCCCACCCCACCAGGCCAAGCCGTCCTCAGCTCTTGCCTCCTAACTGGTCTCCCTGCTCCCATCCTATCCTCTCCACAGTCTGTTCTCTAGGTTTTAGACACAGTGATCCTTTTAAAATCCAAGTTGATTTTGTAAACACCTTAAAAATAGTAAACACAGGCAAGAACCATCAAAGGATGCTAAAACCACTGGGTAACAGTTTGTTGGGGAACTGGATACTTAAACAGACCCAAAGCTATCTCTGCTAAGAGAAAAGAGGCATCTTTACAAGTGGAGAATTTGATGCAATCTATGTTAAGAGATGAAAGCTAACATCACCAACAACGGGACAGACCGACTGACGGCACACGCTGCTCTTCGTGATCTGTTGGAAAGGACGCACCATCATGTATCTAGTGTTCCTATAAAAATGCATACCCTGAGTCTACTCTTGAGGAAACAATCAGATGATCCAAATGGAGGGACACTCCACACAGCAACTGGCCTACCTTTTAAGAAATGTCAACGTCACGAACGACAAAGAAAGGCTGAGAAACTGCTCCAGAATAAGGAGATGAAAGAGACAATACCATGACAAAAATATCAAGAGTGATCTTAGCTTGGATTCTGGAGCAGAAAAAACAAAGTGAGACAACTGGAGAAACCTGAATATGGAATATATAGTCTAGAATAATATTTACTCAATATGAAGTGTCCTCAATTTGATAGCTGCATTGTGACTATTTCAGAGAATATCTTTGCTCCTAGAAGATAAATGCTGAAGGGTTTCGGGTAAAGATTCACAGTGTCTGCAACTTCTTAACTAGGTCAACAAAAAGTGTGTGTGTGTGTGTGTTTGTGTGTGTAGGGGGAACATATGTGGCAAATGGTAACAATCAGTGAATGTGGGTGAAAGGTATATATTTGCTTTGTATTTTCTTGCAACTTCCCTGTAGCTTTGAAATTTTTCAAAATGAAAAGTTGAAAAATTACGTCACTCTTCTCCTCAAAGTCCTCCAGTGGTCCCCCATCTCCCTCCACGTAAAAGCCCCAAGGTCCTGCACCCTGGGCCCTGCCACCTCTGGGGAGTCATCTCCCACTATCTCCGCGCTCCCTCTGCCCTGCTGTCCTGGTCTTCTTGCCTTTCCTCCACACCATGTGCGTGCACACCTCACGGCTTCTGCACTGCTGTCCCCTCTGCATGGAATGCTCTCCCCCTGACATACTCTCACACCTTCCACTTCCTACCAGAAAGGCTCTCTTCCCTCTCTTCATAAAATAGGAGCCGGGGGCGCCTGGGTGGCACAGCGGTTAAGCGTCTGCCTTCGGCTCAGGGCGTGATCCCGGCGTTGTGGGATCGAGCCCCACATCAGGCTCCTCTGCTATGAGCCTGCTTCTTCCTCTCCCGCTCCCCCTGCTTGTGTTCCCTCTCTCGCTGGCTGTCTCTATCTCTGTCAAATAAATAATAAAATCTTTAAAAAAAAATAAATAAAAAAATAAAATAAAATAGGAGCCTGCTGCCATAATTCCTTATCCTCCTTACTCTGCCCCAGTTCTCTTTACGGCACTTAACCGCTACCTTTAATGTGTTCATTTGCTTTTCGCCTGCCTCTGGCCCTGTAACAGGAGCTGCTTGAGGGCAGGAAGTCGGGTTTTGTTCCCTGTTCTATCGCCAGCCTCAAGAACAGCCCTTGCTCAGCATGGTAGCGCTCAGCAAGTATTTGCTGACTACAATCACTGCTTTGTAAGTGCTCATTTAAAATCTTAGGGCGCGTGTGAGAGAACCACGCACTGACGGTCACCACAGGGGAGTGGGGGGAACAGGTGAAGGGGATTAAAGAGCACACTTATCATGATGAGCACGGAGTACAAGGTGTCCAACCGTTGCATCACTATAGTGTACACCTGATACTAATACAGCACTGTATGGTAACTATACTAGAATTAAAATTAAAAACTTAAAAAAAAGCAAAATAAAAACAAAGAACATCTCAGGGTACTAGTTTACAGTCCTGCAGTTTCTACATGCGGGCTACTAAACAGCTGACACTTCTTCAGGACCCTGTTTGATCAATTCTGCTGAATAAAGTTGCTTGAAAGAAAAGTTTCCCACTTCTTGAATTCTACTTGAAGCAGGAAACAAGGACTGCCGGGGAAACGTGCGCCTTGTTCCTTTTCCTCACCCCAAAACATGGACGATGGAAACCTGGGCACCTTTCAGTTATATGAGCTGGCTTCTTCCCACCCCATCCCCCTGCCTGAGAACTCATTCACAGCAAATCAAATCCAGATTTAAACAACTCTGACTGAGCCTCCTGATGTTGTAAGTGATTCTCAAGGACATGGCAGGACCTGGGGCCCAGGCGGAAAGCCGCCTTACACGGTCTACAGTGTACTGTTCCAGGGTTAGTCAAGGAGATGCAGCCAGTAAGGAGACAACACATGATAACGGTTTCCCCAGTTTAAGCTCTCAGAAAGAGAGCGTGCTTTTCCCAAGTTACTTACGTCTGTGGAGGTGGGGCTGGGCAGGGACACAGGCTGAACAGGTGCAGGGAAAGTGAATGTGGTCTCTGTCTTTTCATTTTCAGGGGAGTCAGGATGACTGGATGGGGGGGATGTTGGGGTAAGGGCTCCAAACCCCAGCACTGCATTGTATTTTGGAGGACGACCTATATACCAAGAGAAGGGAACAAAAGGGAAAAAAGGGGGAGGGAAAGAAAGGGGGAAAAATGATCTTACATACCTTTGGCCAGTGTTCCTCATTGGCTAGCATGGAAAAGGAAGTGAGGTAGCAGACAGAAGGTTAATACAATAGTCCCAAAGATAGGAAGAGAAGCAAAGATTTAAATGTCATTAGAAACAACTGCATGAGTCTCAAAAGAAAGGAGGATAAGAGAGCCCTGGAGAATGACAGGAGGGCTGCATCATGTCAAAGGGCCTGGCCTTGGGTGGATCATGGTGAGACTCCTGGACTCTTACGATCTGAGATTTCTAGCATGAGAACAAGATGCCAAGCTCAACAGGGCCACAGCTAGGAATAAGAGTCTATTTTTTCACTTCTTCTGCATATTGTTCTCTAAGGTTTCTCTGTAACCATCCTCCTTACAATCACTAATGATTCCCTGTTCCCACAAATGGATTTATTTACAATTTCTGCTTTTCCTTTTCTCTCTTATCTATATTTTGGTCATTTCACTGCTTGTGAGGGTGGAGAAAGGCAAACTGAGGAGGCAAAACTCAAGTTAACTATTCTCATCCCTTGCTGGTAGAGCTGGTGACAAATATGTTCTGGGACTAGCTGGAACCTAAGAGCTAAAAGGATGATCTGAGCTTAACAGTGATTTGAAGTATGTCTGGAGTCAGATTCCCTCCCCAGTTAATCAAGAACATCTCCCCGCTTCGGTCACAAACACTCTGGTGAACTACAGGTCTATGGACAGGTCCTGTCGCCAAACCTCAGAGAAGGCCCTGCCATCAGCAACGTTGCTGAAAGACTGATTGGAGCAAGAGCACTGGGAATCAAGCCTCATGGCTACAGAGGATCTATAAATGAAGCCTGACGGGTGTGGCAAGACTGGTCAACCACTCCTGCTTTATGATACATCTAAGCCGGGGTCCCTGACAGAAGGGCCAGGATCAAAGCTTGTAAGCTTTGAGTGATCAAAAGTATATGTTCAGCATGGCAAAGGGAAAAAAAAAAAAAAAAAAAAGCCGGAGAGGCACACAACTGCCTACAAGCACTGGTGAAAGGTACAGGCGATCACAACTTTGCCAACAGTTCTAATTTATATCAGGGTTATGCACAAGTGTCATGATTCTGTCAGACATTACACAAATGTTACCTATCTGTGTTAAACTGGCAATGTCTGCAGTACAAAGACAGATCATACAGGTTTGTCTTTTCTAGGGAATTGAGGGCTGCCCGAAGGGGAAATGAAAGATGAACGTTCTTTGTTTACCCACAGAAGGCACATCCTAGGCATTGTGAATACAGGCTTTCATCCTCTGACCTTGGCAAGTGATGCCAAGGTCTTTCTGGCTCGTTTAACCCCTGTCCTCTTAGCAGACAGTCCCCACCAGCAGACCAATTAACTGTGGGTTCTGACTGGGGGCTCCTTTCTGAGAACTGGGTCAGAGGTCACTAAAAATTGCCAAAAATAAAACAACAAAAAAATAACCCACAACACTGGTTACTGTGGCCCAGGAATCAATAGGAAGCAACGACTTAGGGTTTCCCATGGAAATATTTTTGGCCACCTAAAGGACAGGTAGGCAATGAAACGGAATGGGACACTGAGGGTGGGTACACGATCTCTCTTGGGTGAGGAGGTGGTAATGGTACAGTTGCAGCCCTGCCTAAGGCAGACAAAAGAAAAGGGTCAGGATGACCTCCTAGGCTTCCAATAGCTCTGAGACAGTGTGTGCTTATGCAAAAATTAGTATGCTACTCCCTCACTCTGCAACCTTTCTAGCCTGGAACTGTAATTCAGGGACACATTATCATGTGCAGAAAGGGACCTTGGGACGTATTACTGACATCAAAGAACAATTTCAGAATCTTGTTTATGAGCTCCAACTCAGAGCTATTAAGACCTACTCAGACCTGCACAGAGGGCTGCTGCCTCTACCCTACCCACAAGTAAGGGGCGCCACCCCCAACCCCCAGGCCTGAAATAGGGGGACAGTGCTCTTTAGGAACTTCTACTTTGGGAGCCTGTTTCGACCATGACCTCCTCTTCCTTAGCTGGAGATGCCCTCAACTCATAGATTCTAAGTTCTCAGTGTGGCTACACCTCTCCTTCCTGGAAAGTCTGCAGCTCACAGAAACCCGAGTCATGCTCTGGTCTCGCTGGCAGCAAGACAACTTAGACACTACTAAGAACACCTTGGCAACAGCAGTGCTCTGTTCTGCTCAATGATGCTAAAATGCTTCCTTTCACACAATGTTCTGTTCGCTGTGCTATTCATGGACAGCCTGGTGGGCCTGGGGCAGAAATGCTGTATTAAGCCATTTCCTTGAGTCAGCTTTGCCAGAATCCTAGGAAAGGCAGCTTGCGATTCAGTATACAGAACTCTAAGGAGAAATCTCTCTCTTCTCCCCCCATTTTCAGAGAACAACAACAACAAAACTATGTTCAAGGGATTTAGGAGTTAGGCTCTAGGACAAGGGGAGGCAGGAGGGGGAAGAAACACAACACAGAAAGCAGAAGCAACAGCGAGGGAGAGCTGCAAAAAGGTACTCACCTCTCTTCCGGGTCCCAGGATGCATTGTACTGTTCAGGTATGTGACTGCACTCTTCTTACGCTTTGAGGATTGAAGAAGGAAAGGTAACTAGTTGAATAGCATGGTTACTACCAACACCGGCACAAGCTACAGACCAAGCACAGCATGCCTGTCAACATGCCCGCGAGTGAGTGCAAGTCACCCCAAGGTCTCAGTGCTAATGGGCTTTATTATATATACTTGGCTCTGAGAGAATAGAATATTCCAGAGAGGTCTGCCTCTGCTTCGGATGACAGCTGTGTTGAAGCCAAGATGAGTTAAAATTTTTTTTTTAAAGATTTTATTTATTTATTTGACAGAGAGAGACAGCCAGCGAGAGAGGGAACACAAGCAGGGGGAGTGGGAGAGGAAGAAGCAGGCTCACAGCAGAAGAGCCTGATGTGGGGCTCGATTCCATAACGCCGGGATCACGCCCTGAGCCGAAGGCAGACGCTTAACCGCTGTGCCACCCAGGCGCCCCAAGATGAGTTAAATTTTTAAGGTAGGTTTGTATTTGCTCAAACTTCGGGAAAAAAACTAAGGGAAAAGCAGTGAATAATAATTTAGCCAGAGAAAACCCCATCATTTCACAAAGCTGGCCAAGCATAATCAAGATACTGTTCTTCAGTAGGTTTTTAGATAGGAGGAGATGGAAAAAAATCATCATTAAAACTAGAACAGTGAGGGGAAGGCCAAGCGCTGGCCGGGAATACCTCTGGCTCAAAGACGGCCCCACTGTACACCGGATTTGCTGTTGTTCTTCTTTTTCGCTCTTGCCTCTTGCTTTGGATTTCTTGGGAAAACAAAAGGGTCGAGTTAGAAGAGAGGTATAGAGAACCTCAAAAACTGAACTTTACTGTTTATCTTTTGGTTTTCCCATGACAAACTAGAAATGGGGGCACATCTCCTGATCTCACTGCAGCCCCAGCAGAGGCAAGCACACCTCCGGGAACAAAGGTGGAGGACCGTCCACTCTGACTGCTCAGAAAGCAAGACCATGCTGTCCCCCAGCGGCTCTCTCTGACCCACAGCTTAACAGCAGACAACACATCTAAACAAGCTGTCCTCATCTATTTTTAGTTCACTGGAAAACAGGTGTGGATGAACTTTATCCACAGACCTAGACTGAGTAACCACAGTTCACCATTCTTGAGTTAAATAACTAGGACAGGGGTAGCTTTGTAACTGCTCTTAAGATTCAGATAACCCAGAGTGACTGAAAAATACAAAGACTTGTCAGAGGGGCATCTGATACTTTGTGCTGTCAGGGAAAAAAAAAAAGAGTTCCTCTAAGGTGAAAAGAAGTCAGTTTAACAGAGGCAACTGGGGAATCTCCCCTGGACAGCAGTGTGGATGACAACAGGGAGGGGAGGGGATGAATGTTAGATAGAGAAAAGACAAGTTTGACTCCAAAGCAAAGAAGGTCCACATTAGCTGAATCATACTCTATTCGTGTTCCAGTGTTCTACATTCTACAATAAACTCAACACCATTTTCAAGAACAAAGCTCTGGGCCAGAAGCAAGGCAGCACCATGAATATCTTCTCTTACCTTCTAGATGGTCATGTGTTACCAATCCTAGAGACACCATGAAGGCAAGTTTCTGTGCCAGAGAAACAAGAATGTACTTCAGTTTGGGTTCTCACAAAGCCAACTGCATGTTCCTAGTTAGACTCCTTGGCAAAGCCAGCCCAACGGGCTGGTCGCTTGAAGGAAGGAGGCCAGGTTCAGGTGACCCAAGAACAGACACCTTCCAGAGCCACTCTGGAGGCTTTCTGGTCTTACAGGGATCAAACGAGAAGGACTGGGGCCTGCATCTTCTACTTTCTCAATGACAGAAATCAGCAACTTTGAATGCCCTAAGTTTTTTTTTTTTTTTTTTTTCAGAAAAATCCTCTTATAGGGAAGAGGATTTTGTACTCAAAAAACATGCAGAGGGTTACGAAGAGCCTCCCATACCACCGGCTCCAGATGCTAAGTGCTTCTTCACTTGTCACAGCAGGCCAGGGTTTCTGATGTTTTTACCACCAAGGACTGGACAATGCCAACTCAGAGCTAAACGAGTTTTAGGAACAACAGCAGACGGTCCTGTTTAATACTATGGTTTTTGAAACAAACATGGACCTAAAAATTATGGAGGAATCTCCCTTTGGAGAGCACTCTCCGGGCTCCATCAGAAGTTAAACCGATTAGAATACCGAACCTCAAAGCTCGAACACTAGATGCCTAGAGTTGGAGAGAGCAACAGACGGATTCTTATTTTGCTCTGTAGTCACGTGTGGTCTGGAAAGTATGTCCTCATTTGCAAGTGGTTGCTGAATATACCAAACACTAGATCACCAATTTCCCTCACCGATAATAAAGAATACCATCAATTGTTAGGACATATTCCTGTAGAATTGTTTCTATCACCGCTTGGGCTTTAACAATCCTGATAGCTTCCCCTCAACATTCAATACCACGATGCTTTGGCCTGAAGTGAGAGATGCAAGCTCTTTCAGATACTGAGTGTTTTAGGAAGAAACAGTCCCTGAGCAAGCCACTTGAGAACACAGAAGTGTCCTTTACTGGTATCCTCAGGGTTCTGAAGAAATGTTTTTATTTTACTTCTTATTTGAAAAACTTAGCTGGGAGCCTATCCCCTTTAGTAAGGAAAAGCACTCAGACTCGCTGCCCGTTTTCTACACTGCACGTTGAAATGGCATGTATTTTGTGACTGCCAGTTAACTACATTCCAACTTTTCACTATTCTTCACAACCTGATCAAGACTAGAAGGCTGTCTGCCAACTGTTCTGTTTGTAAAGCAGTGTGTGGTTTGACATTAAGATGCACCTTCTTTTAATCAAGTAACAGTACTCTTCTTGGCCAGTCACATCCAACTCATCTTTGCCAGTCGAGTTCAAGCTCACATAAAAAAAATGTAAAAAAACAAACCACTCCTCTCCTCTGGAACAGATTTTCAGGGATAAAGAGAATAAAAAGTTGTTAAGAACTTCTGCCTCATCTATGCATCACACGTGTACCAAAAACTAATTTATTCTCTTTATGGCAGTGATTCTGTCCAGTTAGAAGGTGAAATATCCACCACTCTACACGGTAGTAGTACTCACTGGCCCGCACTGGGCCACCAACATAAGATATCCTTTGGTTTCCTTTGGTAATTTTGTGGATGACGTCATAAGTTCCTCAGCAATTTGCATCACTGGTACGTCTTTCTGGTTCAAGTTTTGGTCCCTTCTTTACACATACTTTAAAAACGAATCCATTCATATCCAAAAGAATAATAATTTGTACCTGTTTTAGAAAAACCGGAACTGGCTTAACTTAATAAATCACCGCTTTAAAAAAAAAATGACATGAAGTTTTGATGGCTTCATGTTACTATTTGACATGGTTTCATTAAAAAAGAATGCATTGAGGACAGAAGGAAATAGATTGCTGGTCTAATAAAGTCCAACTATCAGATTCATCATCATATTACGTGTCCACATTTTTCTTTTAGAGCTGCTTATGCAAGAGCCAAACTAAAAAATTCTTTTGTCTAAGAGGACACACACATTCACATTGTGTATCTGTACCAGTCCTGTTTGCTATGTAAGTTTGTAATTCTATCCTAAGTTGTAGTACAGATGTTACTATTTTCATCCCTACTTTTAGGCTTCAACAAACAACTTTTGGGCTACTGATTCATTTGGGGTTTGGGAATCCGGTGCAGTGCAATGGCAGAAACAAAAATGCACGTATAACAACTGTAATCGATAACATAAATAGACCTTAGCTGAGTGAACTGGACGGACCTCTTAGAAATGTTGGCTGAGACAAACAAAACATAATTACCATGAGGAATACCCGGGAAAATGATCATTAATCTTATATTTCAAATTTGTAACGTTGCATGAAATGCCTGTATGCCAGCTCACGGACACTCCAGGCCACACTCTTTTTTTGTTGTTGTTTTTTTAAAGATTTTATTTATTTATTCGACAGGATAGAGACAGCCAGCGAGAGAGGGAACACAAGCAGGGGGAGTGGGAGAGGAAGAAGCAGGCTTCCAGCGGAGGAGCCTGACGTGGGGCTCGATCCCATAACGCCGGGATCACGCCCTGAGCCGAAGGCAGACGCTTAACCGCTGTGCCACCCAGGCGCCCCCCAGGCCACACTCTTAATCTGCCTTAGGCCAAACCGACTAGGCAATACATTATCGGATAGTGAGGAAGCACAAGGAAAGGAAAATCAAGTGACTCAGAGAGCAAGTGTCCCTCCTGGTTTGTGAGAATAAGTCACATCCCACAGACTGAGCCATGTCTTTGGAGGGCTAAGCCTACCTGAGGGTTCTCCTCCCGTTTTGGTTTGGGTGCAGCAGGTGGAGTGATGGTACGGCTCTCTGTTTGTTTCTCATCTGTTTCTGTGTGGGATTTAATTGTCTAGGGAAGGAAAATTAAATGAAAATTTAGAATTCACTTTTTATTTAAATAATGAAAACATAGTTTAACTGTAGCCAATGAGGAAGAAAAAAAAGAACATACTCAAATTGGAAACATTAATAAAGGAGGTAATATGGATTACATTTTGGAAGGGTGAAAAATAAAATGAAAGGCCCCAGTTGAAATAAATTGTATAACTAGAGTAGATACGAATCTGTAACTACAACAGTCTAAATTATACAAAAAGAAAAATGCACAGCTTAATTCCTATGTATAAAAATGAGTTTAAATTGCTCTGATTTCACTGTATTTTAGGATATAGGGGCAGTTTTCCAGAAGGAAGCCCACTCTTGTTACATATGGGTCAAACTCTAGTCCGCAGCATGCTTAAGATCTGAATAATGTAAAAAAAAAAAAAAAATCTTACATATACTTTCTTCTATTTCCAATTCCTATCATAACCTAAGAGAAAATGCAGAACTATCCTCACTTGGGATATTTAACACCTGCCTGTTTCATTCACTAGAGATGCACTTGCCAAGAAAAGGTCATCTTGCAAGAGGCTGACACTCTGATTACCCCCAACCTTGTCTTCCAGATGCATCCATTCAAACAAAAGAACACCAGTAGCATTACCATCTTTAAGCACAAATGGCAGCTAGCAAATTGGTAGACTGGGGTTGCATTACTATTCTTATTATGACTCAATGGCTAATTCATTTTATGAACCTTGTAAATACTGAAATGATATTAGAACAGTGGATATAAAACTGTGAACACGAACCTAATTTAGTTTTTCAAATTAAAAAAAATGTGGATGCTAATTGTCTTTCTGTATGGCAGCAAGGAATTAAATAAATGAGAATGAAACTGATTACTGATGAGGAAGAAGCTTCGGTCCTGTAAGCAGAACATCAAAAGTTCTCAAAAATCATTATGTTGAAAAATATGCTACCAGATCTGAAAAAACAAATACAATCACAAAGATCTTTCACTTTATTTCCTAGCCACTTCCATATTTTCCTTCTGCTTCTCATATTATTACTTTAGGAGAATGTCAGCATCTGCCTTATAAAACTGTGGCAGTCACTGTTCTGGGGCACAAACGCTGCCTGATATTCTGTTTTTCATCAGTTCCCTGTCCTATTTCCTCCTCCATACGGCAAGCTACTTGAGAGCAGCATTATTCTACACACATCTGCAGTCCTCTGTGCCTAGTACAATGCCTTCCAGAAGAATCACTCACTTCACCTCTCACATACATTTTTTAACCCAAAAGGACATATTTCCTCCATAAAACCAACCATGAAGCACACCACAAGGGGGACACAATGGGAAAGTAGTTTATAGTGTCGTCTTTAAGGCCCTGGGTGTCCAGAAAGCTTATGTTCATGGCTTTCTGAGCGAGGAAGGGCAGGGGTCTGAGGGAGGGGGAGAACAGGTCAACTGGAAGGGTTTGCTGCTCTACTCCCAAGGCTATGTGAAGTTCCTTGGGGTCTCTGGTTCCATCTCTAGGGCTGAGTGACACACATGGTGGTAATGCCTCTGGGGGAGGGCAAACCAATTCCTCTCAACTAAGAAATTACCAAGTGTTCAGATTTTCTCTCACTCAAGAAGAGTACAATTATCCCAGGGTAAGATAAAGAACATGAAAAGCATCCAAATAAATAAACAAATAAATAAAACAATCAAAACACCAGGGAGATGTCTTTCTCTCCTGGAGCTGTTGCTCCGGGCAAAACCAGGCCACGTTGTGAATAGCACTGTGCAGAAGTCCATGTGGTGAGGAACTGAACCCCCTCCGCCAGCAGCCAGTGTGAAGTGAGGTCTGCCAACAACCACGTAACCGAGCTTGGAAGGGACTTATCCAGTCCCCGTCGAGCCTTGACATGACTACAGCCCTGGCCAACTTGCTGGAATGCAAACTTGTGAAGGACCTTGAGCCAGAAGCACCAGCTAGGAGGCAAGCTGATTCCTGACCCTCACAAGCTATATGGGATAATAAATATTTGTTGTTTTAAGCTGCTTAAAACAAACCAAAAACATTAGGGTTGGGGGAGTGACAGAAATGGCAGAACAGGGAGTTCTAAGAATTAGTCCTTCCACTGAAGCTATCATTAAGCTGGCAAAAACAGAATCAACTTCTTAGAATTCTGGATCTAATAAAAACCTTATAGCAAACAGGGGGACACTTACTGAAGAAAGAGGCTGCTAGATTTCACTAAGAAAGCATTTTTCCTTACCTACCTACAAACCCCCATTCCACAGCTTGGGCAGAGGCTTTGGGGATGGCACCCTGTGTTCCTAGTGTGGCTTGTTGGTGCCAAGGGAAACAACATGGACCTTGTTCTCAAACACTAGTGGTTGTGCATTTTGATTTGTTTGGTGGTTCCCTGCGGACTGGTACAGAGGCTGACCTTTGCTTTGCCCACCTTAGGCTGAAAGTAGCTTTTGGCGTGGCATCTGATGAAAGCATCTAAAGACATATGTTACCCATAGTCACCTAGTGCAAGGGATGGTGGATGGAGTACACCACAGACAGACCCGAAGTGCCAAGGGAAACAACATGGACCTTGTTCTCAAACACTAGTGGTTGTGCATTTTGATTTGTTTGGTGGTTCCCTGCGGACTGGTACAGAGGCTGACCTTTGCTTTGCCCACCTTAGGCTGAAAGTAGCTTTTGGCGTGGTATCTGATGAAAGCATCTAAAGACATATGTTACCCATAGTCACCTAGTGCAAGGGATGGTGGATGGAGTATACCACAGACAGACCCGAAGGCCTGGGGAGGAGGAAGCTGAGGAGGAGGATTCTTGTAAGAGTAACGGCTTTGAAGAAGTATCACATATACTGGGGAAACCGGAGTATAGTGCATATTCCCAGGACTAGATGCATGCTCAGAAAAGATGTGAGAGAACCCTAGGCTTACACCTCTGGCTGATCTTTGAGCTCTGTCCAAGAAAGAGGTGAAGGCTAAGGCAGAGTTATAGACAGCCTGGTTAGCACTGAAGAAGTACCCCCTGCTCAGAGCCAATCTGCTCTGGGAAAGTTTTTGGTTTTTTTTTGTTTTTTTTTGTTTTTTTTTTTTTAGTTGTTGTTGTTGTTGTTATTTGGTCTTTTTGGCTCCAGTTGCTTAAGGAAATCTGTCAGGTCACTAGCTGACCCAAGACAACAGAACAGAGATTTCAGAGACTATACATGACAAGAAATACAGTTTTTGCAAAAATATTTTGGAAAAGGCAACAAACAGATCTCAACAATTAGTAACAGTAAACTCCAGGGTGGGAGAAGAATCTTATTTCCAGAGTTATCACACTGTAATTTCAAAATGAACAGTTTCACAAAAAAATTGGAAGGCATACAAAGAAACAGGAAAGTATGGCCCATTTGTAGGAAAAAAAGAAATCAACAGAAACTGGACTTAAAGAAACCCAGACAATGGACTCTCTAGAGAAAGACTAAGTGTCTTAAATATGCTCAAAAAGCTAACGGAAACCATGGACAAAGAACTGAAAGAAACCAGGAGAACAATTTCCCAACAAAAAGAGACTATGGATAAAGAGACAGAAATTATTGAAAGGAACCAAACAGAAACTTTGGAGCTGAAAAGTATAAAAGCATAAATGAAAAATTCACTAGAGGGGTTCAGGCAAAAGAAAGTATCAGTGAACTTCAAGACAGGACAATTGAAATTATCCAGTTTGAGGAACAGAAAGGAAAAACATGAAGAAAAATGAACAGTGCCTAAGGGACCTGTGGGA
Source organism: Ursus arctos (assembly GCF_023065955.2). Classification (NCBI taxonomy): domain Eukaryota; kingdom Metazoa; phylum Chordata; class Mammalia; order Carnivora; family Ursidae; genus Ursus; species Ursus arctos. The sequence continues at coordinate 30,964,042 of NW_026622908.1, forward strand.
CATTACCAACATATGCATTATGAACTCCCACAGGGAGCAGAGAGACAGAAAGAAAGCAGCAGAAATAATACTTGAAGGAGTAACAGCTCAACCCTTCCCAAATGTGATGAAAGACAGGAATCTACACATCCAAGGAGCTCACTGACATCCATACAGAATAAACTAAAAGAGACTCAGAGTCTGGGGGAAGGTGGTAGAGTAGGAGGGCCCTGAGCTCTCCCTGTGCCTACATTTACAACTAGATATCAACCACATCCAAGTCAGTAAGCCAGACAGCAATTGGAAGACTGGAAGCACAGACTCCACACAGAAGCAGCTGGATCTGAAAGGTCAGGAAGTTCAGAAAGCTGGAGGGAGGCTGTCTGCAGGAGGGAGGGAGCTGTGCACATGGAGATGGCAGAGAAATGGGCCCTTGCACCGGGGAGCTCACATGGGGAAGACTGAGTCCCATAACGTTTGGCTTCAAAAACGGGGCTTGGAGCCTGGAGCTTTAAAAATCAGCTGACTCAGCACTGAGCAAGCCAGGAGGGTGAGTGATAGCTGGGTCAACACCCTTAAAGGGACAGCAGCCTGAGCCAAGAGGCAACATAAAAATGGCAATTTTCACAACACTGGGGTCAAATGGGAGACAGATCTGTCCATACTGATTCTGGTGCATGTTGGGGGATGTCTCCAAAAACTAAGGAGCTGGCAGGTGCCATTTTCCACCTCCCCCACCCTTCCCCCCAGCATAAACCTGTGGGAGGGAGCACTGCACAGACACTTGCTACCTAACCAGCTAGGAGAAATCTAAGATTTCTCTAGAGGACCGGCCAGCTACAAGCCTGCTAGCCTAGGCCCTGGGCTCAGTGCAGATTTCTTAGTATACACACCCTGCCCAGCCACTGCAAGCAGTGTGCCCCTTGCGGTCCCTTGGTCCTGGGGGTTCCAACACCCAGCCTCACTCCACTGGCCACCCGTATCACTTTGGGAAATTCATCATAGGACTAGTGGCCCAGGGCAAATTGTGCTACCACCCCCACACTCCCAAGTTCCCCAGTGGGCACGACGCCTCAGAGCTAGCCTGCCTGGATTCCACCAACACCACAGACAGCAAGCATAGCGCACAAGAGGCAGAGAGTCAGGGCAGATGACTGCACTGAAAAGTGACTCAGACTCAACAGCAGGGCATAAACAACACACAGGATACTCTCCTGAAGTGCCAGGTTCTGGGGAACAGGGGACCCCACACTGCAGGGCACTCCAGAACCTCTTCTTCATAAAGTCACCACTTGCAACAACAGAAGACACAGCAGATTTTCTTAACACACAGAAAAAGACACACAGGGGCAGACAAAAGGAGGAGATAGACAATTATCCATCCCAAATGAAAAAACAGGACAAGGCCACAGCCAGAGATCTAAGCAAAACAGATATAAGTAACATACCTGATACAGAATTTAAAGCAGTGATGATAAGGATACACACTGAACTTGAGAAAAGAGTGGAAGACATGAGACCCTTAACACAGAGATAAGGAATCACATAGCAGAGATAAAGGGCTCAATAAATGAAATGAGAAATATGTCTGATGGAATGAATAGCAGGATGGAAGAGCAGAGGAACAAATTAGTGACCTATAACACAGAGTAATGGAAAGTAATCAGGCTGAACAAAAGAGAGAAAAAAGAATTATACAAAATGAGAATACACTTAGGGAACTCAGTGACTCCATCAAATATAATACATTTGTATTATAGGAGTCCCAGAAAAAGAAGAGAGAGAAAAGGAGGCAGAAAATTTATTTGAAGAAAAAATATTTGAAAATATTCCTAATCTGGGGAAGAAAACAGATTTCAAGATCCAGGAGGCACAGAGAATGCCCATCAAAATCAACAAAAGCAGACCCACACTAAGAAATACTGTATTTGAATTGGAAAAATATAGTGACAAGTAAAAAAAAATTTAAAAGAAAAGACAAAAAGAAGTCACTAACGTACGTGGGAAAACCCATAAGGCTAGCAGGAGATTTTCAACAGAAACTTTGCAAGCCAGGAGGGAGTGGCATGATATATTCAAAGTGTTAAATGGGAAAAATACTCTATCCTGCAAGACTACCATTCAGAATAGGAGAAGAGATGAAGAGTTTCCCAAACAAAAACTAAAGGAGTTCATGACCACTAAATCAGCCCTGCAAGAAATATTAAAGGGGACTCTTTCAGTGGAAAGGAGAGACCAAAAGTGACAGTATAGATGTAGGAAATGCAAAAGCAGAAAAAGTGAGTATTTCTGTAAAAGAAATGTCAAGGAACTCACAAAAAAAGAATAAAAAATACAATAACATATACCTAAAACGTGGGGAGGAGAGGAGAAAAGAATGGGCTCAAATGTAAATGACCATCAACTTAATATATAGACTGCTATGTGCAGAAGATGTTATATACAAACCTAATGGTAACCACGTATCAACAAAACCACTAATAAATACGCAAAGAATAAAGAGAAAGAAATCCAAATATATCACTAAAGAAAATCAGCAAAACATGAAAGAGAAAGGCAAGAGGGGATCGGAAAAATCCTCAGAAAAAAACCACAAAACAAGGAATAAAATGGCAGTAATATATATTTATCAATAATTACTTTGTACATAAATGGACAAAAGCCTCCAATCAAAAGACATAGTGTGACAGAGTAGATAAAAAAAACAAGACCCATCTATATGTTCCCTACAAGGGACTCATTTTAGACCTGAAGACACCTACGGATTGAAAATGAGGGGATGGAGAAACATCTATCATGCAAATGAAATGGATGTCAAAACAAAGCCAGAGTAGCAATACTTGTACCAGATAAAAGACTTTAAAGATTTATTTATTTGAGAGACAGAGAGTGAGCATGGGTGCATGTATTGGGGGAGGGGCAGAGGGAGAGAGAGTGAGAGGATCTTAAGCTGGTTCCACACCCAGTACAGAGCCTGATGAGGGGCTCTATCTCACAGCCCTGAGATCATGACCTGAGCTGAAACCAAGAGTCGGATGCTTAACTGACTGAGCCACCCGGGCAACCCAGATAAAAGGCTTTAAAACAAAGTCTGTAAGAAGAAACAAAGAAGGACCCTATATAATAATAAAGGGGACAATCCAACAAGAAGACAGAACAATAAATATAAATATTTATGCACCCAACATAGGAGCACCCAAATAAATAAAAGTTTATAACAAATATAAATGAACTAATTGATAATAATACAATAGTAATAGGGGACTTTAACACCTCACTTACACTGAAGGGCAGATCATCCAAACAGAAAATCAACCAGAAAACAGTGGCTTTGAATAACACACTGGAACAGATGCATTTAACAGATAACATTCAGAACATTTCATCCTAAAACAGTCGAATACACATTTCTTCAAGTGCACACAAAACATTCTCCAGAATAGATCACCTATTAGCCCACAACACAAGACTCAACAAATTCAAGGAGACAGAAGTCATACCACACATCTTTTCTTACCACAATGCTATGAAACCAGAAGCCAACCACAATCTGGAAAGACCACAAAATCACGAAGGTTAAATAACATGCTACTAAACGATGAATGGGTCCAACCAGGAAATAACAGAAGAAACAAAAAAAAGTACATGGCAACAAATTAAAATGAAAACATAACATTCCAAAACCTCTGGGATGCAGCAAAAGCGTTTCTAAGAGGGAAGTATATAGCAAGACAGGCCTACTCCTCAAGGAGTAAGAAAAATCTCAAATAAACAACCTAAGCTTACACCTAAAGGAGCTAGGAAAAGAAGAGCAAACAAAACCTGACTTTAGCAGAAGGAAGGAAATAATAAAGATTAGAGCAGAAATAAATGATATAGAGGGGCGCCTGGGTGGCACAGCGGTTAAGCATCTGCCTTTGGCTCAGGGTGTGATCCTGGCGTTATGGGATCAAGCCCCACATCAGGCTCCTCCACTGTGAGCGTGCTTCTTCCTCTCCCACTCCCCCTGCTTGTGTTCCCTCTCTGGCTGGCTGTCTCTATCTCTGTCAAATAAATAAATAAAATCTTAAAAAAAAAAGAAATAAATGATATAGAAACTAAAAAAACAACAGATCAGATCAATGAAACCAGGAGCTGGTTCTTTGAAAAAAATAATAAAATTAATAAACCCTTAGCCAGACTTATCAAGAAAAAGAGAAATGACCCAAATAAATGAAATCACAAATGAGAGAAGAGAAGTAACTACCAAAACCACAGAAATACAAACAATTATAAGAGAATATTATGAAAAACTGTATGTCAACAAATGGACAACGTAGAAGTGGATAAATTCCTCAAACATATGAACTACCAAAACTGAAACAGGAAGAAACAGAAAATTTGAACAAACCAATAAGCAGCAAAGAAATTGAATCAGTAGTGAAAAAACTCCCAATAAACAAAAGTCCAGGACCAGATGGCTTCACAGGCAAATTCTGTCAAACATTTAAAGAAGAGTTAATACCTCTTCTTCTCAAACTATCCCAAAAAATAGAAAAGGAAGGAAAATTTCCAAATTCATTTGATGAGGCCAGCATTATCCTGATACCAAAACTGAATAAAGATACCTCTTAAAAAAGAGAACTACAGGCCAATATCTGTGATGAACACGAATGCAAAATCCTCAACAAAATACTAGCAAACTGATTTCAACAATACATTAAAAAAAAATCATTCATCACCATGACCAAGTGGGACTTATTCCTGGGTTGCAAGGGTGGGTCAATAGTCACAAATCAATCAATGTGATTGACATCACATCACTAAGAGAAAGGATAAGAATCATATCATCATTCCAACAGACACAGAAAAAGCATTTGACAAAGTACAACAACATCCATTCACGATAAAAACCCTCAACAAAGTAGGGTTAGAGGGAACATACCTCAACATAATAAAGGCCATATATAAAAAACCCATAGCTAACATCATCCTCAATTGGTAAAAACTGAGAGCTTTTCTCCTAAGGTCAGGAACAAGACAAGGATGTCCACTCTCACCACTCTTATTCAACATATACTAGAAGTCCTAGCCACAGCCATCAGACAACGCAAAGAAATAAAAGTCATCCAAACTGGTAAGGAAGAAGTAAAACTTTCACTATTTGAGAATGACATATCTGATAAAGGGGTAGTATCCAAAATATATAAGAACTTATAAAACTCAACATCCAAAAAACAAACAATCCAATTAAAATATGGGCAGAAGACATAAACAGACATTCCACCAAAGAAGACATCCAGATGGTAAACAGACACATGAAAAGTTGTTCATCATTATTTACCATCAGGGAAACGCAAATCAAAACTATAATGAGATACCATCTCACACCTGTCAGAATGGCTAAAATCAAAACTGCAAAAAACAAGTGTTGACGAGGATGGGGAGAAAAAGGAACCTTCCTGCACTACTAGTGGGAATGCAAAATGGTGCAGCCACTCTGGAAAACAGTATGGAGGTTCCTCGGAAAGTTAAAAACAAAACTATCCTATGATCCAGCAATCTCACTGCTGAGTATTTACCCAAAGAATACAAAAAAACGAATTTAAAGGGATACATACAACCCTTTGTTAGATGAATGGATAAAGAAGTGTGGTTTATATATATACAATGGAATATTATTCAGCCATAAAAAAGAATGACACCTTGCCATTTTCAATGCTATGGATGGATCTAGAGAATATAATGCTTAATGAAATAAGTCAAGAGAAAGACAAATACCATATGACTTCCCTCATATGTGGAATTTAAGAAACAAAACAAATGAGCAAAGGGAAAAAAAAGAGAAAGACGAAGAAATAAACTCTTAATTACAGTGAAAAAACGGACGGCTACCAGAGGGAAGGGGAGTGGGGGATGAGTTAAACAGGTTAAGAGGATTAAGGAGTGCACTTGTCATGATGAGCACCAGGTGATGTATGGAACTGTTGAATCACTATTTTCTATTCCTAAAACTAATATAACTGTATGTTAACTAATAGAAATTAAAATAAAAACTTTAAAAAAATAATAAAATAGGGGCACCTGGGTGAGCCAGTCAGTTAAACAAACATCTACCTTCGGATCAGGTCATGATCTCAGGGTCTTGGGATCGAGTCCCGCATAGGGCTCCCTGCTCAGTGTGGAGTCTGCTTCTCCCTCTCCCTCTGCTCCCCCCCACTTGTGTGCTCTTGCTCTCTCAATCAATAAAATCTTTAAAAAATTATAATAAAATTAAATTAAAAAATAAAATCTGTGTTACTATAAAAAAAAGAAATTAAAAATAAATAAAAGAGATCCACATTTTGCCTTTGGCAAAAGAATCTTGAAAGCAACAAGACATAAGTGATGCATCACATAGAAGAGGTCTTCAATATGGTTACCAACTTCTCCCCAGAAACCAGAGACCAGAGGTAGTGGGTTACATATCTAAAGCTGAAAGAAAATCACTATCAACCAAGAATGCTATATCCTGCAAAAAGCTAAGGAAGTTCATTGCTAGTAGATCTGACCTAAAAGAAATACTGAAGGGAGTTCTTCAGGCTGAAATAAGAAGACACTAGACAGTAACTTAAAGCCCTACAAAGAAATAAGAATTACAGTAAAGGAAACAACACAGGTAAAAATAGAATCCAATATTATTATATCTTTGATTTGTAACTCCTCTTTTTGTTTCCTATGGGATTTAAAAGAGAAATGCATAAAACAATAACTATAAATCTATATTAGTGGGCATATAATGTATAGAGATATAATTTGTGACAATAACAACATAAAGTGGGGGGAGAGGTGTATAGGAACAGAGTTTTTGTATACTATTAAAGCTGAGCTGGTATCAATTCAATTGTTAAAAATTTATGAATGTTAACTGTAATCCCCATGGTAACCACTAAGAAAATAACTAAAATATATACAGAAAAGGAAATGAGGGCATCAAAAGTGTGCACTGGAAAGAAAAACCAAACAGAAAAGAAGGCAGTATTGGAGGAACTGAGGAACAAAGAAGACATAAGATATGTAGAAAACAAACAGCAAAATGGCATAAATCCCTTCTTATCAGCAATCACTTTAAATGTAACTGGGTTAAACCCACCAATTAAAAGACAGAGAGTGACAGAATGGATTAAAAAAACATGATCTGAAATATATGCTGCCTGTAACAGACTCATCTTAGAGCCAAGGATACAAAAAGGTTGAAAGTCAAAGAATGAAAAAAGACTTTCCATGCAAATAGTAACAAAAAGAGTACAGGGTTAGCTATACTAATACCAGACAAAATTCATTTTGAGTCAAAAATTGTTACAGGAGACAAGGAAGATCATTACATATTAATAAAAGGATCAATTCATAAAGAAGATATGACAATTTTAAATATATATGCAACAAACAACAGTTTCTCACATATATGAAGCAAATATTGACAGAACTTAATGAAGAAGTAAAAGTTCTATAATAATAACTGGAGACTTCAATACTTCCCTTTAAAGAACGGAAAGAGCATGTAGATAAAAGATCAGTAAGGAGGGGTGCCTGGGTGTCTCAGTCAGTTAAGCATCTGACTTCAGCTCAGGTCATGATCTCAGAGACTGAGCCCTGCATTAGGCTCCCCACGCAGTGGGGAGTCTGCTTCTCCCTCTCTCTCTGCCCCGCCCTCCCACCCTCTCTTGTTCTTTCTTAAATAGGTAAATACAATCTTTATTAAAAAAAAAAAGATCAGTAAGGAAACAGAGAGCTTGAACAACACTATAAACCAACTAGATCTAACAGACGTATAAAGAACAGTTCACTCGACAACAAGAGAATATTCTCCTCAAGTATAATGAAACGTTCTCTAGGACAGACCATGTTTTAGGCCACAAAACAAATCCTAATAAACTTTGAAAGTCTTACATAATACAAAGTATCTTCTCTGACCACAACATAAAGAAGCTAGAAATCAGCAATAAAGGAAAACTGGAAAACTTAAAAATATATGGAACCTTAACAATGTACTCTTCAACAACCAATGGGTCAAAGAAGAAATAGCCAGAGAAATTGGAAAATACTTTGAGAGGAATAAAAATGAAAACTCAATATACCAAAATTGATGTGATGCAGTGAAAGCAGTGCTCAGGAGGAAATTTATAGCTCAAACAGTTTACATTAAAAAATAAGAAGGATCTCAAGCCGATAACCTCACTTTAAACCTTAAAGAACTAGAAAAAACTTTAAGGAACTAGAAAAAGAAGAACTAAACCCAAAGCTAGTAGAAGGAAGAAAAGAATAAAAGTTAATAGTGGAAATAAATGAAATGGAGAACAGAAAAACAATAGAATTAATGAAACCAAAAGTCGTTTATTTGAAGAGATCAACAAAATTGAGAAACTTTAGTTGGACAGACTAAGAAAAAAAAAGAGAGAAGACACAAATCACAAAAATTGTAAGTAGAAGTGGGGACATTACTACCAATCTTTTAGAAATAAAAAGGATTAGAAGAGAGTACACTGCAGAATTACCAACAAATTAAATAATAGAGGTGTAATGGGCAAACTCCTATGAACACACCAATTACCAAAACTGACTCAAGAAGAAATGGAGAATCTCAACAGACCTGTAACAGCTAAAGAAATTGAAACAGTAATTAAAATCCTCTCCAAAAAGTCCAGAACCAGACAGCTTCACTGGTGAATTCTACCAAACATTTAAAGAATTAACACTTCCTAATTTGTTCTATGAAGCCAGTTATTACCTTGATATCAAAGCCAAAGACACCCCAAAAATAGAAAATACAGACCAATGTCCCTTATGAATATAGTGAAAAATTCTTAATAAAATGCTAGCAAACTGAATCTCACAGCATACTAAAAGGATGATACAGGGGCACCTGGGTGGCTCAGTCACGACCCTCAGGGTTGTGAGATTGAGCCCTGCCCCGTGTCAGGCTCTGCGCTCAGCATGGAGTCTGCTTGGGATTCTTTCCCTCTTCCTCTCCCTCCCCCTCTACTCCTCTTCCTGCCCCCCTGCTCCTACCCCCTCCCCCATGCTTGCACTCTCTCTAAGTAAATAAAATCTTAAAAAATAAAATAAAAGGATGGTACACCATAACAAAGTAGAATTTATCTCAGGAATGAAAGGAATGTAATACAGCACATTAATAAATGAGGGCAACCCCCCCAACACACGACCATCTCAATTAATGCAGGAAAAGCAACTGAACACTCATTCATGGTAAAACAGAAAGCTAGGAATAGAAGGAAACTTCTAGGGCAGCAATGAGAAACCACAGCTAACATCATACTCAATGGCAAAAGACTGAAAGCTTTTCCTCTGAGATCAGGAACAAGAGAAGTATGCCCAACTTCCATCAGTGCAGTTCAACACTGTGGTGGAAGTTCTAGCCAGAGCAATTAGGCAAGAAAAGACGGAAGAGGCATCCACATTGGAAAGGACAACGTAAACCTATCTCTATTTGCAAAGGATGAGATCTTACATATAGAAATCCCAAAGAATCCACAAACAATTATTAGAGCCAATAAGAAACTCAGCAAAGTTGCAAGGTACAAGATGAACACAAAAATCAGCTGTATTGCTATATAACAGTAATGAACAATTGTAATAGTAAAGTAAGAAAACAATTACATTTATAATAGCATCCAAAAGAATAAAATACCTAGGAACAAATTTAACTAAGGAGATAAAAGACTTGTGCACTGCAAACTATAAACCACTGCTGAAAGAAATAGAGAAAACCTAAATAAATGAAAAGAAAACCATGTTCAAGAACTGGAAGAATTAATATTGTTAAAAATGCTATGCAAAGCAACCTACAGATTCAATATAATTTCTATTAAAATTCCAACGGCCTTTTTTTGGCAGAAGAATTGAAAAAACCAATTCTCAAATTCATGTGGGAATTGCAAGGAACCACGAATAGCCAAAACAATATTGAAAAAGAAAAACGTTGGAAGACTCACACTTCCCAATTTCAAAACTTACTACAAAATTACAGTAATTAAGAGAGTGTGGTTGGTACTGGCACAAAGACAGATCTTCAGACCAACAGAACAGGATTGAGAGTCCGGAAATAAATCCATACATCAGTGGCCAACTGGTTTTCAATAATGGTGCCATGATCATTCAAATGGGGAAAGTCTCTTCAAAAAATGGTGCCAGAAGAAATGGATATCCACACGCAAAAGAATGAAGTTGGGTCCTTATCTCACATTCTATACAAAAATTAAGTCAAAATGAACTACTAACCTAAATATAAGAGCTAAAACCATACAACATCCTAGAAGAAAAATTAGGGGTAAATCTTCATTTCCTTAGATGTGACCATGGATTCCTAGATGCGACACAAAAACACAAGCAACAGAAGAAAAAAACAGATAAATTGGACTTTATCAAAATCAATTTTTTTTTCAAGATTTTATTTCTTTATTTGAGAGAGAGAGACAGCCAGCGAGAGAGGGAACACAGGCAGGGGGAGTGGGAGAGGAAGAAGCAGGCTCCCAGTAGAGGAGCCTGATGTGGGGCTCGATCCTAGGACTCTGGGATCACACCCTGAGCCGAAGGCAGATGCTTAATGACTAAGCCACCCAGGCGCCCCCAAAATTAAAGTTTTGTGTATCAAAGGACACCACCCATAAAATGAGGAAAACACAGGCTTCCAGAAAAAAAAAAAGTGAAAAGACAACCTATAGAATGGGAGAAAATACCTGTAAATCTGATAAGAGTCTAGTATTCAGATTATACAAGGAACCCTTACCATTCAACAACAAAAAAGACAAACAACCCAATATAGAAATTGGCAAAGAACTTGGATATTTCTTTAAAGAAAATATACAAATGGCCAACAAGCACAAGATGTCCAACAATTTTAATCATTAATGAAATGCAAATTAAAATCACAATGCAATACCACTTCATACCCATTAGGATGGCTATAATTTTTAAAAAGAGAAAATAATAGTATTACCAAGGATGCAGAGAAAATGGCATGCTCATACACTACTGGTGGGAATGGAAAAGGATTCGGCTGCTTCGGAAACAGTTTGGCAGTCCCTCAAAAAGTTAAACATGGAACTGTTACATGATCCAGCAATTCCACTTAGGTATAGACCCCCAAAGAATGGAAAACAGATATTCAAACAAATATTTGTCCATGAGTATTCATAGCAGCACTATTGCCAATAGCCAAAAGGTAGAAATAACCCAAATGTTCATCAATGGATGAACGGATAAACAAGTTGTGGTATATACATACAGTGGACTAAAAAGAAATGAAGTACTGATGCATGTTATGATGTGGATGAATCTGGAAAATATGCTAAGTAAAAGAAGCCAGACACAAAAGGCAACATATTATATGATTCCACCTATATGAAATATCCAGAATGGGTAAATCTGTAGATACAGAAAGCAGATTTGTGGCTGCCAGAAGCAGGAAGAGGAGCGAATGGAGTAATTACTTAAGAGATACTGGATTTTATTTTGGAGTAAAGAAAATGTTTTGGAACTAGATAGAGGTTGTGGTTGTACAACAACTGTAAATAGTGGTTGTACAACACTGTAAATATACTAAATGCTACTGAATTCTTCATTTCAACATGGTTAATTTTAGGTGGTATGAATTTCACCCAAGTGAAAAAAAAAGGGAAACAAACAAACAAACAAAAAACAAGTAAACTAAAAGTTCGGTCTTTGTCAGACATTATAAACCACTTACCCAGAGGTGAAGCTGCCCTGCAGGTGTTATTTTTTTTTTGCCTACACGGTGTTTAAACAGTTATCAGTATTTTTAAAACTAGGTGATTTCTCAAAATATCTGGATTTCTGGTCTTTCTTAAAGGAAAAGTTTCCATATGATAAAAAATTGGCTATCGTCAAGAAGTAGTTGCTTCCTTGAGATGGCATATATTACTTTCTGGCTTACACAGTCTCTTCCACCTTCTATGGTTTTCTGCCACCAAGGCCAAATGGTCAATTTTATCATGCTTGTCTTACTATCTCAAAGAGAAATTAAGGATAAAATTGGAATATCTCTTGTACTCATGCTCCCATTAAAAACTGAAAAATAAAAAGTTCACGTGTTAACTTCCAGCCTGCTTTACTCATTTACGTTTACTGCTTCGCACCCATGACCATTTGAATTTAGAAATCCTGTTCTTTTTGGTATGATAAAGATAGAAATCAAACACTCTGAACAACATTAGAAAAACTAAGTTAACCATTTATACCCTGAACTCCAAATTCATCTTCTGAAATTTGGCTGCATGAATAATCAAAATTAGTCACTTGCAAAATTAGTCCAAATAATTTCATCAATCAAGGTTAAATAAATTTGGATTGAAGGCAATGCAAAATCCACCTCTGGTCACTTGGATCTATTCTCCCTGCTACAGCATCAGTATTAAAGTGGAAGGTGAAGAGTCACCAGCTCATGTTTCCCAAGAGAGAAGACTGGGATTTGAAGATAATACATTGGATAATATTCTCATTTGGAAGCACTCCTTTTTTAGAGGATCTAGTGTAAGTTGCTATGCGAGATATATATATAGAAGTAGGGAAATGGGTGGCAATCTGGCAGTTTTTCCCAAAGAACCCAGGACTTTTTTTCAGTAGCTTACCTTGGGGACATACATAGAGGTCTTTGTGGTGGGGGGAGGGTGGAGTGGGTAAAATACAAACCTAATTCCTGAGAACTGCATCAGTCTAATGCACTTTAGATGCTTCAGCTCAGTGCATCATTAGCAGGTGTTCAGCCCATTTCACAGAGGGCTGGAGAGACAGGGACATAGAAAGCAGTGAAATGGCTGATGTAAGTTTGTCTGGCTCTACTTTTCTGCCAAAACATGTTTCCAGCCTCAAAGCTCCTTAAACTCTAGTACTCATTTTCTCAGAGCCACAATGTAATGTGGCTTCTAATAAGGGTAAGACAGGGGAGCTCTTATCTGGGGTGGATAAGGAAGTTGGTAATGCCTGACAGGGGAAGGAGACATGAGACACTGTTGTTATAACTGACACTGACTTCTTCCTTTTCTAGGCCAAGGTGGGAGGCCTTTGAAACCGCACAACTTGCCATGCTTCCTCCCCTGGAGGCACAGCCTCTGTCCGTACCTGTCCTAAATGCACTACACACTGAGGTCTGTGAGGGTTTAGGCATTGATTTATCCACCCTTGTATTCAGGCATCACATTCAGCGTAGCAGCTGGCATGTAATCAACACATTTTTATTAAATGAATGTTATCACCCTAAAGGGAACAGAAGAAAACAGAAAGCGGCCCATCTAGCCTGGTCACACAGAGAATGTTGGACACAGGTTTTGATAACTGAGCAAACCGTAAGTAGTACTTCTGTGGCTAAAATATTTATATTGCTTCACTCTTAGCCCAGCTATGAGATCTCCTAATCACTATAAATGTGATATTGGAAATGAAACACAGAAAAGAAGGATAGCAGAAAGATCTGAAGTCAGAGGATTCTGAGAATGGAGTCTGGTCTAAAGAGCACCCTGCTGACTGAGCTTAGTGGCCCGCAAGCCTGTTAGGCCAGCAGGTGGTCTGCTACACTAAAATTAGCAATGACTGGATTCCTCCATTAGATCAATAAGAAGAGAGACTGTGGGATTTACTGCTAGGAAAGACATTTTAAAAAAATTTTTAAGAATTCCTGGGTACATTTTTATGGTATTGTAATTAAAATTAAAAACTCTATGAACATGTAAGGCCAGAACATGAAAAGATATTCAAGATCTAATATGAAAAAAAGCAAGTTACAAAATACATATTGTTTAATTTTGGTTTTTGCTTTAAAAATGTTAGTAGGTGCAAGGAAAATATGTGAAGGAATACAAGTTGAACTGTTTATACTGTTTAAGTGTCAGGGGTTAGAATTATGGGGGAAGTTTACTTTTCCCATAGATTATGGGGTGGATGCACTTTGTACATTATATATTTCTGTAATGTTTGAGTTTTCTTTCATAAGAAATATGTACTATCTTAGATGTAATCAGAAGAATAAGAAATGTAAAAAGATGAAACTGAAAAAAATGTCTCCTGAAAGTATCTTTGTTAAAAAAGAGGTCAGAGAAAAATACTATTTGGTAATCTAAAAGAGAGTTTTGAAACCACATTCTTTGGAACTCTAAGGCTCTTCAGGTTCTGAGAGCCAGCACAGGACGCGAGGGCCACTGATCTCCAAACACGACCCTATCCAAACTCCCCAGCTTGAGCATCTCGCTTTCATATTTTAATAATGAAGTTCTGCTGCAACTAAGTTTGAAAACTTAAGACATAAAGCATACGTATCTAATTTTTTCTGAATGTTCCTCAAAGCACTTTCTGGGGTTTCAGTAGGTTCCCCCAGGAAAAGAGATCTGTTTTCCCTTGTGTTTTCTGAGCACGAGGTTTTAGTACCCAGCTTTTTAGTGCAAGGTCTGCTGCATTTATGAGCTGTCTGGATAGAAAGCCGGTGCTCTATGCTCTGTTCAAGAAGGCCAAGGCAGCAGGAAGCCTCTCGTTCCCACCATCTGGCCAGCCTCTCTGAATCATGGTCAGCCATCCAGAAGCAGAAGACTCAGGATCACCAGAGACTATTTTCAGATGAATGAGAACTCAAGCCTGAGCAATTAGAAATAGGTCAATGACTTTTTAAAGCAACTTTCTTGAAAGAGGATGCTTTTCTTTGCAAAAATTCTTCTTTCTCATCACTGGTCTTTCTTTAAATAGAACATGGTGACTGCCTATAAATCCTTTTTCTTGTTTTTAGAAGTCTTCTGTCACAGAACCCTTAAGTATTTTTGGAGATTACTTGTATTTCTCTAGCCTTGTGTTTTTAACAGAAAATCTGACTTTAGAAGTATACATGAGAGACTTTAATATTTGAGCTAAAACGGCTGTATTCTCTAGAGTTATAAAAGGGCTTTTTAGTAATTTTAATTTTTTCATTTGGTTCTTTGTTATCTGCAATAACCAGGGGAAATCTGTCAAATGAAATCCCTTTCCCTATTTTGTTTACTCTTCCTGACTTTCACAGTGATATCCTCATCTGGATTCTTACTGGGCCAAAACGAATATGCCATTTTCTGCGTATCTTATCTCTGTGCTTCCTGAGAGCAGCAGAACCCATCTGTGAATTTCTGCTCAGAACCAGCAGGGGGAGCGCACTCCCACAGGAACCTGAATCCATCTGTAAGCGGATGGTGGGGAAAGCAACCCAACTTTCTTCAGTAAGACTGGCCCTTTTGCACTGTGGATAAATGATCACATGGTAAACAACAGGTTACTGACAATGGTGCTCTTCTTGGGAGACTGTATTTAGAGACAGCCCAGCCTCGATGGCAAGGCCACTACTGCCAGAAACAGATGCATACTCTGCCTGTACCTGTTTTTCAAGGCTTGGCTTGCTAAGCTGTACAGTCTGAGGTCCAGCGAGTCTGGTCCCTGGAGTAGCTATCACAATGCTGGTGAGCTGGGCCATGGGGAACGTTTTGGCTATGGTTGCAGTCTGCCCATTGACGACACGGACGGGGTGGATGGAATTCTGGGAGGTAGGGAGGGTCGTGGGGGTGAACTTGGTCAGCATGACGGGCCTCTGGATAAGTTGAGGAGCTGCAAGCATGGGAGGAGGTGCTGGGGCAATAGGAATGTTATTCTGGGCCACAGGCTTGGGTCGAACCTACGGGGAAAGAGAGGATAATTATCATATTACTTGAAGAAATTTCTCAAGTCTTGTAAGTCTAAGACAAAGTCTTTCACACTTTATATGTGAAATGGTATTTAGTACCAATATTTATTAATATTCATTTTAGTGTTATTAATTCTACAGCTATCAGGATATATAATCTTATAAAAGACTCATCAGCTCTTAAGAGGGTCCAAATGTTACCCTACAATGTGGTTCTTCTGAATCCAAACCTTAGCTCCCTCTCGCATAACATGCTGCCTCTTCAGGCTGAGGTCAAATGCCTAATCCAGAGACTGGTCCCAGCCAGGATTTGTGCCCAGTTCAGTAATAATGCTGCCGCTGGTCTTAATTCACATTCTAAATTTCTTCATATCCGTGGCTTCAATTCAGCGTGGCTCCTTGCTCTCTAACTCCCTGTTCTTGGCTGCTCTAAGTCACCTTTGTGGGCTTCTTCTTCCTCTGCCCAATTCTAAATGTAAGTATTTCTCAGAGTTTTGTCCTGGAACCTCTTTTCTTCTCCTCACTCTTCCTGGGAGTTCTCACCTATCCCAGGGATTCAATTACCATCTGTGTACTGAAGATGTCCATACTCAGTATCTCAGGATCAGACATTTCCTGAACTTCAGAATCCTATACTCAACTGCCTGTCATATATCTCTACTTGGAAGTCTCCCAAGAAATTAAAAATCACAATGTCTAGGAGTTTCTGGCTGGCTTAGTCAGTGGAACGTGTGACTCTTAATACCGGGGTTGTGAGTTTGAGCCCCACGTTAGGCGTAGAGATTACTTAAAAATAAAATGTTTAAAAACAACAACAAAAAAATCAAAATGTCCAAAACTCACCTATTTCTTCCTCCAACGCTCTCCTTCCTCCTATTATCACCCCCTCAGCAAATGGTCTTTTCTTGCTATTTAAACTTCAGAACCGTTCTTGATGCTTCCCACTCCACCTCTACTTCCTAAAACCTTCTCAAATATGGCTACTTTCTATTCTCATCCTGCCACTGCTCTACCTTACGTTTGGCTTACTGGAACCGTGACAAAAAATTATGATTAAAAACATGGGGTCAGCCTTGCCTGGGTTCTAATCCTGGTTCCTACTCCTTACTAGCCGGCTAACCTCAGGTAACATACCTGATCTAAGCCAGCATTTTTCAAACTTTCTGTACAGTGACCCTATGGGCAAAATCTTTTCCCCTTATGCATGAAAGATTGACCTGCAGTTAACTCTCCAGCTCTGTTCCCCTGGAAACCTGATGAAGGGTAAGAATGTCAACTATGTTACCAGGCAACATTGCTTATGGTAAAAATGATTGCTTACTGCTAAATTGAATCTGAATGGGGAGAATTATAAATACTCGATGGGACACCATGTTTTGGGTTCATGAAGTGGGGTGACTTTTGTAACTGAGCATGTCCAGTGGCGGGGGGCTTGAAAGTCATGACTACGGAATTGTTACAAGATACACTGTCCTGTGTGGCACAAGACTTCTGTGCCAAGATGGCTCTCCCACCGTCCTGATCAAGGTCTCATTTCCCTGCACCTCAGCTATCACTGGACAGCTGTAGAGACTGCTATATGGGGTGACAAAAAAATGTCTGATGCTGTCTGCTGGTAAGCTCTGGTTTCTGTCTTGTGTTGCTCCAAGTAGACTGGTACCAAGCGTGGGCCCTGACAGTCTCATGAATCTGAACACTCAGCTGAATTTAAGATGACTGTGTGGTGGCTGCTGCAGACACACAGTAGGGAATGCATTTCTTACCGTGACCCGTACACGCATATAGACGTAGATCTGTATCTCTATAAAACGAAACTTCATGAGACATTGCATATGTGCTATATGCTCTAATATCTCATATTCTGTTTTGTTCATTTAATTTAAAAACTCGGGTCACAATCTGTTAAATTGATTTCACATAGCCTACTAACCGGTCATGGCCCACTGTTTGGAAAACATGCACTAAGCCCTAGGTTCCCTACCTAAAAAAAATAATACCTACTTTCACAGGGCTGTTGTGAGGATTAAAATAGATAACCCACAGAAAGTGCCGAGCACAGTAACCGGCACACAGCAGGAGTCTTTAAACATTAGCTATTATTGTTGATGATGTCCTAACTATTCTTCTTGCCCACAGTCTTGATCATCTCCAATCTATTCTCCACACAATGACAAGACGGAATTTTCTAAAACAAAATCTGATCATTTCAAGTATTTGTTTGGAAAGGTTTTCATGGATCCCCACTGTTTTTGGGATAAGGCCCAAATTCCTACATAGTCTAGAAGGCTCCACAGGCTCTGGCACAATGGGCTTCTCTAGCCTCACCTTTTACCCTAGCCTCAGTTACATGGCCCACTATGGTTAGCTACACCAAACTGCTTTTTGGTTCCTTAGGCTTACATGCATCTCTCCATACTGGATTTGCATATATGCTCTACCCTCTGCCTGGGACATTTTTATTCTTCCCCCAAAACTTTGTCAGGCTAACTTGACTAGCATTTTAGGTCTCAGACTGAATGTCGACTCTTCTAAGGAACTTTCTAGAATACTCTTAAGAATGAGTTGGGTGTCCCTCCGTCAGACTACCCTGTACTTCCCATAATGGACACTGTGATTGCCTGTACACAGATCTGAAGCTCTCTGAGAGCAAAGAACTATCTGTCTTAAAAACTGACTTTTTGGATACCCAAGGTATTTATTAAGGCTCTACTGGATAAATGATTGAAATCACCTTATCTCATGTTCTCAATGCCCAAACCTACTGCACAGGCAATCTGGAAATCACCTATGTCCAGTGACCCCAGTGACCCCAAAATTCCTTTCTCTTCTCTTTGCCTACAATGTGGGGCCTCAGATGGGAACTCCTAGCCTTTCTACTAGGCAAGTCAAGTACCTTCAAAACGCAGACTGGGGCAATCCTGACATCCTGCAATGAGAACAGTTAGCTCAGTCCAACTGCTAGAAGAATACTCCCAGGGCAATATGGGCAAGCAGAGCTGCTTGGGTCTAGGTAGAAAGTTCACTGTGTGGACCCCTAGTCTAAACTTTTATGGGCATTTTTATGTTTAAAAATGATGCTTAATGCCATTACTTCCAGAGTAAAGCTAAATTTCTCTGGTTTCTACTGGTTAGTTTAGCTATTGTTTCCTTCCCTACTCTCTTTGGCATACAGGAAAAAAAAAAAGTAGTGACTGCATTCCTTCCCCACTGGCAGGCAGGTTTGGCTAAACTTCCAGTAAGTTAACATCATAAGGTTTAAAATGGTGCTATCTTAAATCCTCCTTTTCCTTACATCTCCCTGCTACTGCCTTTGGTCTTTGCTAAGAAAACCTGGTGATCAAATAAACTTCTTCACGGTATAGAAATCAGCATCTAGAACCTTTAGCTAACTAAGTAAGATCTGAACAAAGCTGAATGGATAAGCATACTTCAGGCTGCTTAGAAAGGGCCCACGAGGACTTCTGTCTGTTCTAACCCATCACTGGGCTTGTCACTGGTTTACTCACCTGTGGAAGAAAGTTTGGACGTGGAGTGAGTCGAGGAGGAGGGATAAACTGTGGTACTTTGATGGGCTGAGGAGGTGTTGCCTGAACCTGCTAAAAAATGGGAAAAATAAATAAACCACAGACGACAATAATTGTTCAATATCAAAGCTAGGCGTTCTTAGAGTATTTACTGCATCACTATTCTCTGGGTCAGACAATATTTTCTAAAAGTTTTCACTGTAGAATTAACCACCTGAACTAACACTGCCTGAAGAAAACTTTTTTACTCTCCCAACTGCATGTTTTACCCTACAAAATGAACCAACCACATTTCTGTGTCCTTACAGCCTAATGTAAAACACAGCAGGCTCGGCAATCTTAGACAATTTCCTTTGACTTTCAAGAACTCTTGCACGTACATATTTAAAAAGTCAAGACTGGATCCAAAGTAAAATCAAACTTGCTGCCTGGCCAAATGGGCTTTCTCCTAATATAAGAGCTGTATCTAGCAGTGAATGGCTTTATTCCTATAGAGAATTTCCTAACTCTCAGCATTTGGCTGAGATAACTGGTCGCTTCTCTCAAGATTCCTGGTAAGTGCTGAAGCTTCACTTTACTGCTGTCTAGTTTTACTCATCACTGGTCATCATTCAAAAGCCACCAAGAGCTCTTAGCTGCAATTTTAAGAACAGACTTTAAAACCACAATTTGGTTATATTTCGCCCCAAGCTTCAGAGAGCATCAATTTCTAAATGGTTTTACCCTAGAATCTCATGAACAGTTTTTGCTCAAGTTAATTCTTCAAGGGATCTTTTATTCTGATAGACCCTGGACATGGACACTGTTAATTTGTGAGTTTCTTGAATATTTTTAAACTGCCTCAGCCTTTTCTAGTACTTCCTGGGTGCAGCCAATTTCAAGGGATAGTGAACCAAAGGAGTTCAGCAGGGAGTTTTCCCCAAATGGGTAATACAGAACCAGAGAGTGTAAGCACTCAAGTTTCACAGGCAGGTCTGCGACTAGGATGGAGAGAGCTACATGAAACAGTGCGCGTGCCGCTGCAAAGGACATTCCTCCCCAAGTCAAGTCACACTTTGACTGCAGATAATGCACTGAATGGATTTTGGTCCTTGGTGTCAAGGGACACCTCTACAGTTATTTGAGCAGATAGTACGAATGCCATATTCTCTTGTCAGCCCCAAAGGAAAACTTGGTATGGCTGAATGGCGGCGACTAAAAAATCCAGCAGGAGCATAAAATGGATATACTCTACAAATGCATATCCTGAACCCTCTCATGTGGGCACACATGAGTAGCAGCTGCTGGCTTACCAGAGTGACTGTGTTTTTTGCCACAATTTGGACAGCCTCTGCCCCAGGCCCAGTGACCTTACTAGACGTCTGGAGGTTGACTGGTGTGTTCTGCACATCAGTGCTGAGCACAGCCTTCTGACTGTTGATGGCGGTCACCATAGCAATGGTAGGTCTCTGGCCCACAACAGAGGCAGGCATGGTCGCAGTTGCTGCTTTCAAGACGAGAGGTAGTGTCTTTGTGGTAATCATAGAAGCTGTAGTGACAGTCTTCTAGGAGACATGGAGAACAGATATTAGGACACTGAAGTGTGATCCCAATAAACAATATGCTGCTAAACCCCAGAAGAAAACAAAGCAGTGATTCTTCTCATCAAGTTTCTCAATATAACATTTCCTTTGTGTACATACAGCACACTTCTTACTATAGGGAAAGATCATCTCTACTTTGTGCCAGAGTTTTCAAATTTAGCTTCAAGTTCATAGTAATAACTGTAGACAAATATGGGCACAGGATTTGCAACAATGAATGGGGTGGGTTTACAAATATAGAATATGAGTGTACCTATTTATCTGTTTTTTTATTCTTGGCTTGCTCTCAATTAATTTAAACTCCGTAGAAGTTGCAAATCAATGAGGTACACACCATCTCTATCTTTAATTGCTACAACCTCATCAATATGAAGAAAGCCATCATATAATTCTGGTTATCTGCCTCCTGTGACACAAAAGCTGGGATGGCAGGACAGTGTCTTTTTATTCTTTTGAGTGTCACCCTAGAGAGGAGGAAGGGAAACTCACATGAGGATTAGCACAATTGCTGCCTCAGAGGCAGTAAATCCCAAACTCTAGATAATAAAACCTATTAACCAACTAGTATAGTAAATGCCAGCTCTTGATACCAAAGGGCTGTGAGTCACTAACTACAACCTTTTCTCTGGAGAGCTGCTGCAGAAGCAATCAAAGACCCAGTGAAACATGACAAAGTGGAAACAAACACCTGCGTTTCAAAAAGCTTATAGATCAGGGGCGTCTGGGTGGCTCAGGTGGTTAAGCCTCTGACTCTTGGTTTCGGCTCGGGTCATGATCTAGGGGTCGTACACTGAGCCCCGTGTCTGGTTCTGTGCCGGACGTGGAGCCTGCTTGAGATTCTCTCTCTCCCTCTCCCCCTCCCCCACTGCTTAAACAAAATAAGGCTTACAGCTCAGAGGACGAACAGAGGTGACAGGACTTGACTGATCCTCCCCAAGTACTGCTGCTCTGTAGCCGCAGTTTCTAGACTTCTTACTGGAGCAGTTGAAGGGGCCGGTTACACGAGAAAATGCAAACAACCTTATTACATGGCACACACCCCCATCCAGGGCCACTACTCATTCAAGATCCTCAAGATCCAAACGTTCCAGGCACATGGAAATTTATCTGGCCCAACGTGCTGGTTCTGATTTCGGTACTACTCCACCTTTTTCTTCTTACTCTACACTAGCACTGACCAATTTGGTAGCTCCCAGCCACACGCGGCTATTTAAATTCAAGTTTAATTAAAACAAAATAAAACATCAGCTCCTCAGTCACACTGTCCACATTTCAAGCGTTCAAGAGCCACCCGTGGCTAGTGGCTACCACACTGGACAGCGAAGATTTCCAACACTGCGGAAAGTTCTACTGGACAGCATTGCTCTAGGCCAGTGAAAAGGACCCTGCTCTCCCTGAACCAGATCTGAACGAATCCCCTTGTGCATTTCTATTTCAGTGACTGTATCAGTACTTGTGTACTAAGTTGGTTTTTTTCTAGGTAATTCTTTATTTCCATCTTCTGCCTGAAACACACACATACATCACCTAATCTTTTAATATCTTTATTTTCTTTCAATGAAAACAATTAGTGATCTGGCCTCATCTACCCCATCGCAGCCTATGAGCAATCCTTATTAACGCTTGTAATTAAAGTCACCCAGATCTTTGTTTCCTCTTCTCTGATCAACAACGCAGGCATGTCTCATTCTCCTTGCCAGTGCCTCCTCAAATGTGAAATGGAAGTAAAAGGGGGACACTGGTATTTATTCGGGGGTGGGGGGTGGCCGGTCATCTACTATCTATCCATGATGAAAACCAAATAAAAGCTAAATGCTGTTTAGCATTAGAAATATTATAGTAGTGTAGCAGAAAGGACTGACTTCATATTGCCAGCTATGTGTAGTAAGTGTTTTTAACCCAGTGTGATATTAGCCCTATCTTTCAGTTTAAGACATTAAAATACAAAGACCTTTACAAATGGTGAGCAAGTCACACCAGACGGCCTTCAATCTTGGTGCCAACACAGGTTGTGGAAGTAAAAGCTCTCATCAGCAGAACTCACTGACATGGATTTTAAAAACAATTGTGCATGCTGTTACTGCTTTGAAAGAGGTCATGTACTTTTGTTTGAAACATCCCTGGTTCAGGTAAATCACTATCAATATTTTGAATCACCCTAAAGTGATTACTCTTTTTTAAAAAAAGTCAGTGAAATGTCAAACTCACCTGAATTTTATACTTACCATTAACCGCAACACTTAAAAAACCCTGAAACCTGACAGGTTTGTTGACATCTTAAGTTAGCATTTTATTCTACTTGATAAATATTTAGTTGTGGCTAACTTCACAACATGTGTTCTAGCACCTGCATAATTCTCTGTATACAGAGGTACAAGGCCTAGTACTATTTACACCAGGTGCTGACACAGGTATTGCTTAAACCTTTAGCTCTGGTCTGGCGCTTATTCTATTCTCACTGCTTGGGAATATAAACTAAATCTTAGGAGTGTTAGAGTTTAGATGAGAAAGAGAATCCAGAATTTTGAAATCCAAACCTAATGACAACCTCTAACCTGTTTGGCAGGAAGAAGAGAAGACACAGGAGAGGAAAGGTATCCAACAACAAAGAAAATTATTTTCCTGGAAGCTATGAGTAGAGTGCCTGGCTGGTTGATGCTGTCCAATTGTGATTGGCTTTGAGATAAGAGAGCAGTTTCCCCACAGTGTCATGAAGAGGTTCTTTAATTTTGACAAAATCTAAACTGCACCAACTAGAAGTCAATGCAGAAATACATGGCAAGAAGCACTAAAACAAAATCCTTTTTTCCCCCAAGTTGTTATTGTTTACCTGCAGAGAATGAGGTGTTGATTTAAGACAGACTCCAATGAACAAATCAGAACTTACAGGGATTATTACTGTGGGCTCTAGTGAGCTTCCATATCTATTTTAGACTATTTTCATTTAATTTTGAACAGCAGGTAACTGTTGTGCACTCAGATGACTACAAATAGAACCACCCCACTCCTCTTTTTGTCCGTAAGGGTTTATTTTCTATTTGGTTTTATTAACTGCATGCTTTTTCACATTTGTATTACATCATTAAAAAGGACAAGATTGTGAATGTAAGTTGAAGGGTATACCTGCATTCAACTCTTCCGGTCTTTCATTTGTTTCTGTAAATTGAAAAAATTTCAAAATCTACCTATGAGGATGATTTTGAGTTAACTAAGGGAACTGGTCCCCCCACTCCCCATTCCTTGGTCCCTGCTAGCCACCTGACTTAGAATAAAAAACTTTCTTTTCCAAGCACCTCTTGTTTGCCCAAGCTGATTGCTACTTAATAGTTACTCCTTTCTGAACTTAGATATTTAATATATGCCATATACAACTTCCCATTTGTCCTTGACCTCATGAACCTTTAATGACCCCCACTGACTGCTCAAAACTCCAACAGTTCTGCCATGCATTGGAGGGCTTCTAGAAGCTAGCTTCTTTCTACATTTCTGGCTTCATCTCCCTCTCCGTTATTTCCCAGAATCCACATTACAGCCACATCAGCCTCTTTGCTGTTCCTAAGGCATGCATTTACTTTTGTGACTCCATACTTTTGTTCACACAGTTCTCTGCATCTGTGATGCTCTTCCCCTCTGCTCTATCACTAAAATCTCACTGATCTGTCCACATCCTGCTCAAGTGTCAACTCATTCGTGAAGCACCTCTGATCTCTCTAGTTAAAATAACTCTGTCCTCTGGTCTTTTTACAGCTCTTCACTGGTACTTTCATTTTGTTCTTCTTTGTTGGCAGTTTATATTTTCTCTTCTTCTCTAAATTTTTAAAATTCTGTCTTATTTGTGAATCTACCTTCTTCATTGCCTAGCTCAGTGTTTGCATATAATAAAGACCCAATAAATATTTACAGAATGAATGAAAATGGTGATAATATACCAGATTCTAGGCAGGGACCATCACTACCTCTTTGTATACCAGAATCTAGCACACCGAGAACACCCAATAAATACTGATTGACAGTTTATCGTAAAGACAGAAACCAAAAACTTACAGGGTCTTTTGGCTTTTAAAATTATACATCTGCATTTAACAAAACAAAATAGTATAAAACAAGCTTAGCTAAATCAATTAAATATATCAGGTGGGCCACCAGGTGGAGAGATGCCACACAACACTATTTTGGGGATAGCCCTTCGCCCCTTACTATCGTTCACCATCCCAAAGCACCACGGAACTCAGATTACTAGGGAAGGGAAGAGCTGTTATAAGTATTATATAAGTATTTCCTCTGATTTGTGGGACACAGAATGTTACTTGAACAGAATGTTTTCATGGGTTAAGAGAGAAAACTCCTACATACCAGGGAACAATGAATTCTACCGCACTCCTTCCCCATAAACACTTTCTGATCAAACTGTACTTTGCAAAGAGAATAAACTAATCAACTACAACAAAAGTAATCTGATAGGCAATCCTTCAGAAGAAATACAAGTCCTGGTCAGGGGGTTTTAAAAGTCAGTTTGAATGCTTAATTTTCAAATAGCCTTGGAGTGGAGATTATGGTAAAATTTATGCTCTAGCTATCGGATTTACAACAGGAATTACTCTTTTTCCTACTTTGGCATTTTATATAATGTTGGCATTTCTTTTCTTGGTACTGTATGGCGGTACAGAAGAGCAGTGAATGGATGGACTTTTTCACCAGAACACGTGGGTTCAAATCTCGGCTCTACCACACATACTACCTATATGATTTTAGATAATTACTTAATCTCTCTGTGTCTTAGTTTTCTTTTCAAAAAACATAATGATAATAATAATAATGATAATAATAATAATAATACCTTCCTTATTAGGGTTGGCATAAGGACTGTGTATGTTATATATGTAAAGCGCTCAAGAGAGTAGCCGTATACAGTAACCTCAACTAAATGTCAACTATCTTTAGTAATCTTTAGTATTTTTTACAAGTAATGTATTCTTCACTTGAAAAATGTTATATATGAACCAGCTCAATGTCCATAAACAGTGAATAACTAAGTAAACTATAATCTTTTTCTCTATGTATACAGTGAAGACGTGGCATTGACATGTAAAGGATGCCCGTGCTTGAGTTTCAGAAGGTCCCAACGTCCCTGAAATCATGTGCAAAAATGAGTATTATTAGGTGTGAATGTGTATTATTCTGGGGACAGGATCTACAGCTTTCACCAAAGTCTCAACAGGGGTCATGATCCCAAAGAATCAGAAACCACTACTCAACCATCCCATTTTAAAAGGTATGCCCACATGACAGGTGGGTGTGTGGAAATCAAGCCTTAATAGTTTTCTTGTGTGTGTGTGTGTGTGTGTGTGTGTGTGTGTGTGTGTGTTCCAATAACACTTCATTTACGGATGTTGAAATTGGACTTTCATATAATTTTCATATAAAATAATATGAAATATTATTGAAATAGGAAATATTTTTAACCATTAAAAATGTCAAAACCATTTGCATTGAATAGTTTTCTTAACTGAGCATTATTCCCAAATATGTCCTTTTTGTGTATGCTGCCTTACTGTCCTTATATGCTAGTTTAAATGCCCCTTTCAGCAAAAACATCTGCAAAGCTATCCCAAGTTAGAATGTTACTAAGCCTCCAGTTCTTAGTTCTAGTTTGGACTTGTAGCTTCCATTTCAGATTTCCTTCAATATATTAGAACAAACTCATATGCTCATGAATATGGACTTAGAAACGAATATTTTGTTTCTCTGAATAATGGAAACATATCACCCTTCTTCTGAATGCCTTTCTACCTGGTTCCAAGAGTACTGCTCCTGGAATATCTCCACACCTAACTGCTAAGAGTTCCAGCAAAACAATTCCAGAGGAGGCAGAGTCACACAGGCTTTTAGAACAAGTGCAAAGAAATATTTCCAGAAATTCAAAATAAGACCTTAGTTCTGTTCTGACACAGAGAAGTGATTTTTCTTTGTCACTGACGACCTTTCCCCTCTTCTTTGGACAGGTGGGGAAATCATTTAACTTTTGCTCCGTAGTGATATCATTTCCTTCTGCCAATGAATTTCAAGAGATTTTTACCCCACGGCATAGTATTAAAAAGTAACCGGAATAACTTTTGTCTAGTGCTAGCTGAACTTAGAATGGTCTGAAACAGGCCCCAGCTCTCCACGAAGGATAACAGATCAGCCTACAGCAGGGGGGCTGCAGGGCTCCCTCCACACTTTTACCTGTGAAGCGGTCAGGTTGGGAGAGGGTGCAGCCGACTGGGCGTGGTGGTGGTGGTACTGCTGCTGCTGTTGTAGCTGCTGGAGTGGTTGCTGCTGTGCTGTTTGTAGTTTGTTTTCAGATTGTGGCAATGGCTGTATTTGGAACTTGTCTGGTTGTTCTTGCTTTACTATCAGGTTCTTCCGTAGCTGTTCAACTACTCTTTTCTACCCCATGAAGACAAAAAGAAAGTACAGCTATCAGCATATTGTTCTACCAGCTCTGTGAAATGTGCAGCAACTATACACCTCTGACATGTGTCCGTAACTGGCTTCATCTAAAACATGTTACGTCTAAAATTTACAGATGTGACACATGAGGAGAAACCAACAGCATAAAAAACATTTTATACGTCAAGGGAAACTGAGCCACACGGGGTGAAGAAAAGACAATGGAGAGCACGCAGCAGAGCTCAGATTATTATTAGCTTGGCGTGCTGGGCTGGGAGGGCAACATAGCGTAGCCATGAAGACATGACTCCGGAGACCCAGATTTGCGACTTACCAGCTCTCTGATGTTCGTCAAGTTACTTGTTACTTAATCTATCTGTGTCTCAATTTCCTGTTCTGTAAAATGAGCTGATTAACAATATCCTTAGGGTTCTTATGAAGCTGCTAGATGTAAAGTACTCACAACTATGCACACTGTGGGTCGTTTTATTTTTTGTGTCTGATAACACAGACCCCGGCCATACTAATTTTTGTTATTCACACAAATATCATGTATCAGTTTCAAACATTAAACAGACTTTTAAACAGAGAAACCTTGATCTCAGAAATATGCCATACAAACAATACTCATTCTAATTACTCAAATGTGTAACTCATGAGCAGGACCTCTTTGCTGGGATAGGACCTGTGGAAACGTTACATTTGTTTAAGCAGAGGAGGGATTCAGTTACACGAGATAAAAATTTAAAAATGAAAGTTTCTTGAATTTACTAGATCTTAATTCAAATCCAAGAAAAATGCGTATTTGGATACTTTCATTACTATAATGTATTTCAACAGAACGTAAGCTCCACGAGGGCAAGGACCTATTTTGTCCACAATTATACTCAGGGTTAGAACTACGCAGCTAAGTAAATGTCTCTTCACATGATGTGTAAAGTGATGGGGACCAGAGACCAGCAAATGACTCAAAGAACATGTCATATAAAACAATCTGGGGCCAGACTTGGGCTGCCTCTCTTGGCCTAATGGCTGGAAGCAAGTGTAAGCAGCAGCACTCATATATTTTCAAGTGAGTTCATGAGCTGAGGTTCGTTATTTCTGATAAAAATAGACTGCCATTTTCTAATAGAGATCATGACTGAAGAAAAGGAAGTAAATTAAGATCTTTAAATAAAGGGTTAAGTGAAACCATATGGCCAGGTTGATTTCAAATGTCACCTTATGATTCTAACCAACTTCATCTCACATATCCTCTAAAGAATCCGAATTTGTAAGGTTACTTGCTTAACATATTTGAACACTGAAATATTTATAAAATGGATTTTTAAAAACTTTAAAAGTCAATAAGAAATATATCGTTGAGGGGCGCCTGGGTGGCACAGCGGTTGGGCGTTTGCCTTTGGCTCAGGGCATGATCCCGGCGTTATGGGATCGAGCCCCACATCAGGCTCCTCTGCTATGAGCCTGCTTCTTCCTCTCCCACTCCCCCTGCTTGTGTTCCCTCTCTCGCTGGCTGTCTCTATCTCTGTTGAATAAATAAATAAAATCTTTAAAAAAAAAATATATCGTTGAGAGAATTTTTTATATTTTTTATTGATTCTTTTTAGGCAATGAAAATATCCTAGAAAGGCCATGGTGTGTGGGGGGGGAGTCTGCTAAACTTTACACTCTGCTTAGCGCTGCCTCTTTGAGTAGTTAAATTTTACAAAGAAAAGAAAAAAGGATGCAGAGTCCAAAGTCTTTGCAGAAACCATCTGTAGAATAATAAAAATGCAAATTAATAGAAATATCGAATTCTTTTTTTTTTTTTAAAGATTTTATTTATTTACTTGACAGAGAGAGAGACAGCCAGTGAAAGAGGGAACACAAGCAGGAGGAGTGGGAGAGGAAGAAGCAGGCTCCCAGCAGAGGAGCCTGATGCGGGGCTCGATCCCAGAACGCTGGGATCACACCCTGAGCCGAAGGCAGACGCCCAATGACTGAGCCACCCAGGCGCCCCTAGAAATATCAAATTCTTATAAAAAATTAACTTTCAAGTCTTCAAAATCCTATTTCTCAAGTATAAAAGGATAGAGTAATTGAGCTGATACAGGTAGATTTTGAGTATCACAGGTAGATTTTATTGCTTAGTGACTTTCAGAACATTAAGACATTTAACAATTAAATCATTATTTAGAGTCGCTTTCAGTCCCCCTCCCTAACACAAAACCAGCACTAAACAAACATAGTAACAAACTAGCTGAAGTGTAGCATCAGTGGCCCAAGAAAGGGACTCCAAGAACCTCTACCAAAGAACCCAGCTCAAATCAGGGGGAGGAGAGAAACCATGAGGAAATAATAGAACACAAACGTGACACCTGCCAAAAAATAAACTTTGAACAAAAACAGCACAGGAAACGAAATAATTACTCTACCAGGCACAAAAGGAAAAGGTATTTTTCCTCTACAGCCATCCCTGGGAAATACACCGTGCTCTCCTACTTACTGCCTAACTGGGGTAAACTAGAAGCAGGAGACAAAGCCCGGAACCCACTACCAGCGTTGTGTACAACAGAAGGGAACCGTAGGGGAAAGAACGAGGAAGGGATGCCGGCTAGAGTACTCTGCAGCCATATGGCTAGAACAAGGTGACGACCAATCAGAACCAGCATCAGCAAAGTGGGAGTCGGTGAGTCACACTGCATTCACAACTGTTCCTCCCCCAGGGCCTGAAACAAAGCCTGTGGAACCTGTGGGGAGGCACGGGGATCAAAATACTTGCAAACTTACATTAGTCTTCGAGAAGAAAAAAAGGGGAAGAGAAGAAAGCCGTGCAGATGGGACATGGGTCAGATCATATAAGCTGGGTAAAATTTTCTGTGAAAGAAGACTCTGGTATGTTTCCCAGTGCCACTCAGAAATGCGCTGCCCTGCCCTCCTTGCTGTGTTCCCAACAGAAGAATGCCAAGCTTGTAGCTGAGCATGAAAAATCAAGGTCTGAGGGAAGCACTGATGCCTTTGGTCACTTAAATATCTATCACTGCGTTTTGAAAAGCAACCATCTGCAGTTAGGTGAGCTCTGCAGTGGAGGCGCGCCATAAGCGTACAGAAGCCCTGGACACTCTTTCAAGGGCAGGCCGATCAAGGAGTTGCCGTGCACTCTGGCTGGCTGGCTTAAGCTCCACTGCCCAGTCTTGTTCTAGAGCTTAGTCCTGCAGCTCCAGCAAACACACCGATCACTGTAACGCCAGCAGGACCCTGATCTGGAAGAGTACCAATTATGGGCAGCAGGAAGAGAATACAGCTATCAAATTTCATAAATTTTAGCTATGCGCTATCAAGCAAAGTTCTTAAGTATCCTCTCACTTCCACAGAAAGTGAGCCTACTATTATGTGTTTTAAATAAAGAAATCATGAATTCTGCTAATCATTAATGAAGGTTATACAGAGTAAACAATTTGGTATTTTCAGTGTTATTCACTTATAAAGGAGACCTTGAAACGTAGCTAATTATCTTGGAACATTAACCTGAAGCTTTGAGAAAAGGCTAAGTGTCACAAACTGGCCATTTGTCACTGACTAATAAGTTAATGGAAGTTAAAAAGAAAAAGGGGTAGGGAGAGAAGGAGATGAGAAAGGAAAAGTTGTAGAGGACGAAGCCAGAATGGAGGGAGAAAAAAACGTAACGTCCACCTTCTTTCCTTAATATATTTTCTGTAACAATAGGCCAACGGCCTGGTGTCCGGAATGGCTAGTACCGCCCCCTCCAATCAATCCATCTGTCAAGAACTGCTCCATAAACCCAGCATGTAATTCCAAGCCCCGGTTCCCCTGACATTCACATCACTAGGTTTTATCAGGGCTTGCTCAGGCAGAAGAGTTCACAGAGCCTATAACACTTCAAGTCACAGTTTCTGAGACAGGTAGTCACGGTGATCAATATTGGGACATTCAGCGATACTATCAACATGTTCACACGACAGTAAGACAGATCCCAAAGAAAAAGACAGAAGTTTATAGGTACGACTCAACCGCAAATCGGGTTTGTTTTTCAGCTACGTTAAGTCGATCATTCCCAGTTCCACTGCTCTGGTCAATACAGAAGGGAGACGGAGACATGGCAGGACCTCCCCACCCCCTGCCCGCAATCAACCCATTACTTTATTTCCATCAAATTCTCAGATTTTATTTTATCTTTAAATTTCTTTTAAAGACTTTATTTATTTATTTGAGAGAGAGAGAGAGCGCATGAGGGAGGAAGGGCCAGAGGGAGAAGCAGACTCCCTGTTGAGCAGGGAGCCCGATGCTGGACTCAATCCTGTGACTCCAGGATCATGACCTGAACCGAAGGCAGTCGCTTAACCAACTGAGCCACCCAGGCGCCCCTTCTCACACAGATTTTAAAAAGCTTCTCTCAAAAGGAGCTCCAGGTACCAGCCCCTGCCTTCCACAATTGCATGTCAGTGATTCACTCAGTCACTCAACGTGTTTGTGTTCCATTCTGCGTTATCTGTTTTATATCAGTTATGATAGGGCAACACCCACTCAGACATCTTCTTACAAGGTACTGCCTTAAAAATTCATCCCTTGTCCCCTCCATGAATCAATCATACAATCTGAAAATAGAACTTGCACCCTTCATACCAGAGACAGAAAGAGACTTGTTGTAACTTTTCACAAATCCAGAAAGTCAAGAATGAATCTTACCTATCTTCCTACCTAAAATGCAGTGAAAAACTTTTCCAGGTCTTCAGATTCACCAGTTGCTCAAATGAAACAAGCGATGCTAACTTTTGGTGTGCAGAAAAACTAACATGGAGAAATATACATTTGTTGAAGACAAAATTTACTCAGAGATGAAAAAAAAAAACTTTCTACTACCTGACCGAAGTTCAACCACTCCATTTGTAAGTAATACCAATATTCATCAACACTGAAGACTTAGGAAGGAGATACGATAACAGTCTTCAGGATGCTATTACACAGTTATCCTCTAAAGAACTGGGTATGTGTTACTGATATAAAATTAGTGACAAAATTAAATCCTGGGTAAAAGGTATGCATTATTAAAAGGAAATAGAATATAGAGTGAAAATGCTACCATTTTATGAACAAGAACACAAAGAAAAGACAATAAATTCACAATTAGCCCCTTTCTAATGTAGTAAGTAAAATTCAAGGAAAGAACGTGCACTGAAGTTATTAGCGAGAATGTTCTAGAGGAGACACACAGGACAGAATTTTGACAAAGAAGAAGGGAGGAGGAATATTGGCAGCAGCAGATATAAAAATATACTTAGCTAAAAATAACTGCATTTTATTTGTTTTGTAAAGCACTAGGAAAGTTCTCCCCAAACTCTCCTATACTCAGTTTCAGGGTTAGAATTAGACAAATAGATTCTAACCTACAAAACCTTGAAAAAAGGGATATACCCTCTAAACATACCACTGGTTTGACAGAAGCAGTATTTACAACCACCTCATCTTATACACAGAACTGCTGATGCTGTCTACTAAAGAGGATTTGCTTGATCTTAGCGAGGTGGGAACACTGATGCTTATTTTAGAGTTCTGCAAAGTGTCATGGAATTTGTACAGTACAATATAAATGAATTAAGGACAGCAGCAGTTGGAATTACCAGCGGGTTTTTTTTGTTTTTGTTTTTTTTTTCTTTTTAATAAAGTTCAAAATTCTCCACGTGGATGCTTAACAGATGGTGGAGAATACACATGTCATGGTACTGATTAGACTTTGGCTTACTTTTTTAATTAAAAAAATATTTGTTGGGGTTTACTCTTCCTTCAAAACACACACACGTGCACACACATACACACACACAATGATATTTAAATCAAGAGGTTTCACATCCTATCTCCACAGGAAATTAGACCTTTTATTCACATCAAGGGGATTTATATTCCATGTCCATAGGGGATTAGACCCTTTATTTGATAGCCCGATTGAAATGCAGTTTACATTTTTCTTACTTAGTTCATTCATGCTGTAACAGATAAACTCCACCCCTCCTTCTGCATGACTATGAAAGACTGCTAAGACTGCCATAGTCAGACTCTGCCTAAACCTAAGGACCCTTCTAAGAACCTGGGAACTGCCTTTATTTGCATCCAACAAGAAAGAGTAGAGCTGTTGCACTCAGGAGAGATGTGTCCCCTGGAGCACTACGGTCCTCCATGATGTAACATACCCGGAAGTGAGGGCAAAATAGTATAAACACAGAAACAGACTAAAAAAAGAGCACCACATGCTGGGGTGGTGGCTGTAAG
This sequence comes from Ursus arctos, assembly GCF_023065955.2. NCBI lineage: Eukaryota > Metazoa > Chordata > Mammalia > Carnivora > Ursidae > Ursus > Ursus arctos. The sequence continues at coordinate 30,997,512 of NW_026622908.1, forward strand.
ATGTTTCTCGACAATAAAAGACAAAGGAAGGCAAAATCAGAACCCATTTGGCTTACAACTAAGTTCTCGATGTTTCTTTGAAGCACTAAGCTATACCGTCCTGCTTATTTCAGAAAAATATTGAGGATCAACCGCATTAACGGTGGGCAGTGCTTTAGAAAACTGTTGAGGGCAATGTGAAAATCAGGGATGATGACTATGAATAATACAATCTGTCTAGTAGGAATTGTTAACTGAGAGCAACAGCTACTTAAATGTGACTTTTACTTCCAAAGTCAATTATATTTCAATCACTTGATTTTTAACATCTAGTCAAATATTTTTGTGTTAGTTTTTTTTAATGGGAATCACCAAAAAAGTACAGGATTAAGAAAGAAAATGCTACCTGTTGCCTTTTCATCTCAAAAATCAAACATGTTAGAGAATATTTCCCTGTACAGAAATCTAGGTACAGCCCAGATTTCTTATACCTCTCTACTGATTCAGGGCCATATTCTGAATGCATAAAATAGATGTCCAATTTAAATGTAACCTGGCCCAGCAAACACCCTAGATACAGTAATGAGAACCGCAGAAAAAAACATAAGAACCATTTATAATCTGCACAATTTAGCTGCTCGCTAATATAAAAAAGTGCTCGAATCTTTGTGTTTGTACCACAATGAGATATGACATGGAGGCTATTAATTTGTAAATTAAGCTCCAGTTCATCAAAATGCATGCCCCTCTGTAACTATCTGTTACAGACCTGCACACACCATGAGCCTGTCATTCTTCATTCCATGGCTCTATTCCACAACTTAAAAGGCAGCATTGCCTTGTTAATGTCAGAGTTGTCCCGTACACTGTAGAAATGCTCTCTCTGCTCTGTCCTGAAGCTGCTGTGATTGGTTCTCCCCACAAAAGAACTATGACTGGAGGTTGCTGTGCAGTAGCTGTCCCTGACAAGTTGGATATGAAAATACAATTTAAGCACAGTAATGATCCTAAAACAGGAGGAGGGAAAGGGGGAACAAAACCAAAACCTCTATCATTTTGTGGGATACTGCTCAGATAAAAGATGGTTTTGCCTACTCCCAAGCCCTGGGTACAATGAGAGAGAATGTAGGAAGCCCTCTTTTCACAAAAACACAAGACAGACTATGATGCTGGAAGAGGTAAATAGATAACCAAATTCTATGCAGAATACACGTACTAGGACATGAATCAATCATGTCTAAAGGCGAGCATCTTTTAACAATCCTTAATTCTGCAGTTTTATCTTAAAAGAGAGAAAAAGACAGACAACAGTATTAGAACAACATACTATGTCAGGCACAATACATCAAGCAGAAAATATTCTATGATGAAATGTAGTATTTTCCTTGATGTGAATAAAAGTAAGTCTTACAAATCACTAAACACTGACATTTTGAGTTGGGAAGTATCTTAACAAAAGTACATCCTGAACAACGCTCTTGAAGTTTAAAAACATACTTGTTATCATCTGCCGTAACAGCATAGACACATAGATTTAAAAAAGATTCCAAAGCTACCGAATGAGTGTCTCTTAATTTCACAAAGTATTCCCTATTTTAGTAGTTTATCACCAAATATTTGTTACAATCACTTAAAGAGAAAAATGAACAGTGTTACAAATTTGCTTTCTGACAAGACCCCACATAAAACAACACAGAGGAAGCAATTCCATCACCTATGGAGGCTGCCAAGATGAGAGATGGTTAACTTCAAGGGACTGGATCTTCCGAGACACGTGACAAAGGATGATTTGCACTACTCTGTGTTTGGTCTGAGTTTTCTGCATCAGAGACAGAAGAAACTTGAACCCATCTTTCAGAATTTCAGAGAGGGTTTGCTTTCCTGTTTTACCTTGTCAGTACTAGAAATTTTATTAAAGAGAGCTAGAGATTCAGCAATATAGAAGAAAAACATGAATAATCTCCTAATGAATAAAAAGCATTTGGTTAAAAATTTAAGTTTTTTATTAAATCTTAAGTGTGAAGAGAAACATTTTTCACAGGCTATGAAAACCACTAATCCAATCCACAAATCTCTATGAATATTTAGTTTACACACACACACTCCAAGGTTTAGAAAAGATGGCATGGCTGCAGTAAAAATGATTTGCTGTTTTTATCTTCTTTCAGCATACTTCTTAGTACTAACGGTGGAGCTCACGCTTTCTACCTCTACTGTTCTCCAGTTTCCACATCCAACAAAATTACTGAGGTGCTGGGTCAGAAGAGAGGACACTGTACTGAACATAAGATCCATCCCTTTATTTTTAAAGTTAGACTTTTTTAGAGCAGCTTTAAATTCATAGTATAGTTGAGTGGAGAGTACAGATAATCCCCATATACCCTCTGCACCGCCTCCCTCCCTATCAATATCCCCATCAGAAGAGTACATTTGTTAAAACTGATAAACCTACACTGACACCTCATTATCACCCAAAATCCACAGTCTACCCTAAGATTCACTCCCCATGTTGTACATTCTATGAGTTTTGACCAATGTATAATGACATATGTCCACCATTATAGTATATGGAATACTTTCATTGCCCTAAAACCCCTCTGTGCTCTATTCAACCCTCCCTCCCACCAACCCCTCGCAACTACTGACCATTTTACTGTCTCCATAATTTTGCCTTTTCCAGAATGCCATATAGTTGAAATCATGCAGCAGGGAGCCTTTTCAGATTGGTTTCTTTCACTTAGTAACATGCATCTAAAGTTTCTCCATGTCTTTTCATGGCTTGATAGCTCACTCTTTCAAGCACTGAATAATATTCCATTGTCTGGATGGATCACGGCAGTTCCCTGACTTTTACATACAGTCTATGTGGCACTGGTGAGGTCTACAATGGCTACAACAGAAACAACAACCACCTCATCAGACGGCTCTCACCTGCCAGGCAGGACACATGGAGGCTCTAGAGCATCTACGTGACTTGACCAAAGTCTCCAGCCAGGGCTGGAGTCAGGCTTAACTAACACTTCTAGTTCCTCGTATCTAATTCCATATCCACCCCCACCCCCACCCCAATTGTTCTACTTGCTGGTAAGGACTGAGAGCCCTCACATCTATATACCCCATAATATAACAAGCCACAAAAGCACCTCATAAGAAAGTCATATACATATACATCTTATATACATCCCCCACTTTTAGGAAAAATAAGTAGAGAGGCAACATTATACAGCGAAAATAATACAAAGAGTCAAAAAACATCTGGGTCCCGGTCTCGTATTTGTCACTAAGTCACATTTGTGACCTTGGATAAGTGATTTACCTATTTTTGGGCTCAGCTTCTCTCAGTCGCCAACATTCTCTTCTGCTTAAAATTCTATGAATCTCTGAATGGCAACAATACAAATCTCTTGATCTATACTTCTTATAAGTGCTGTACACAGAAACCTAATGCTCATAATGATGATCTCGACACACTACGAAGAAGCTAAATCATTAAAAATGTTTCATTCTGGGATTGAAAACTCACAGGCAGGTAACGTACATGAATGAAGCAGGCCAGCTACGAGATAATAAGGAGTGACAGGTGACAGGGACGAAGGTCAACTCGAGAGGGAGGGCCCTGTCTGAAGGCACTAATGTGAGAACTGCTTTTAACACTGCGAGGCAAACAAAATATCTCTGCCAGCTAGATTAAGCCCAGGAGCGACCAGTCTTCAATCCCTAGACAATAATTACATCTAGTGAACTGTAGTTACTAGGAGAGGAATCAGCCATTACTGAGAAAAATTTTCAACAATAGGAGGTAAGTCAAAAAGGATTTCAGGTAACCAGAAAGTTAAAATGGCTTTCTGGTTGATTAAAATTTACCACAGTAAAAGGACTGGGATGTGACTTTCGTGGGAAAAGGTGCAGACATACGAAGCAAGTAATCAATGGGCGCTGAGAAAAATACAGTTAAGATAAAATATCTGAAGACAGGAGAGTGACAAACAACAAAATACAGAAGAATGAAAAAATTAGTAATAATGTGTCCCAGAAATGTGCTGACCTTCTCAAAATAGCTTAAAGCACCTCACAGATAATTTAACCCCCTCCCCATCATGTCGCACCGACCTAAGAATGAACTGGAATCAGTTTATCTACCACTGAACTGTGGCTGTCTCTAGGGCTAGAGAAAGCAGCTGCTTAAACAGCCGCATTGTAGAGGTCAGAAAAATGAAAACTGCCTTGTTGAAGCTGTCCAGGGAATTACAGTAAGCAAAATGTGATCATCAGACTTGGAATCCAAACAGAACACTAGAAACATCTCCTGCCATTTAACTGGTTCTTGTTTTTGAGTACTGAGACTTTTCAAAATCGTTTAATATACATGATTAAGAAAAAAGGAATTCATGTTAGGAACATATGGATTATTTAATAAATTTTCAAGAATTCTACTTTCTGAGTGAACCTTAGATGAAAAATGATGGTACCCGCTTTCCACAATTTTCCTAATGGTGTGATATTTTCAGCTTAAGTAATCATTCATACATGTACGTAGCACCTTACGCTTGTAAATTTTCATACTCTCTTAGCAAATAAGATTTTCACAACCGCGTAGGGTGGATTAGAGCAGGTGTCACTGATTCAGACAGGGAAACTGAGGCATGTGGTGACCAATGGCCAACCAGAAGTTACACAGTTACCTAACAGTAAAATAGGCACTAGAATACGGAATCCTTATCCTCTGGAAACTAGTCTGAATGAAGCTCTGTTCACTGAACAAAGAGCTGGAGCTCATTTGTCTGAGCCAACACTTCTGGGGCTGACAGGAGGTTGGGTGATATCCAAGTGGACTGACTGAATGTAGAATATACTGGGGTGGGGAGATGAGCCAAGGGGGAGAGATGTCCTTTGCTGGACATCAGTCTCTAGATACAGTAAACTGCCAGGAAACAATGACAGGCTGTTGAAAGCCAAGGAAGTAAGCTGTGCAACAAACTGAAGGGGCCAAGCAGGAGAGAAGCCAGAGGATGCAGTCAGGGTTGGGAATGTGACAGCCAGAGGTGAGGCATGGACAGCTCAAGAGATCGGTCCGGAGCAAATCACACTGCCTATGCCCACGCTGAGGCACGTTTCCTATAAACTGCTCTGAGCACTTGGAAGGGCTGGGAATGTTCTTAAAGGGACGGGGCAGTGCTGAATGACTTGCTCCAAAATGCCAGAGACTGCATTTCTGTCATCAAAGACATTCTCTCTGGCAGCAGAGCAGGGATACACACTGAAGCCAAACCAACAAGAATGATACGTGTCTTCATCTATGGAGTGTGATGGACAATGTTAAGATTCTATTGCTAACCTACCTCAAGCCAAAACTTCAATTCTGGAACAATGACTTCAATTTAATAAATGGAATGGATGCTGGCAACATTTAAACTGGTAAAATGTTGGATTCCAGTGGGTTCTTAAAGGAGTATATCACGGCAAACTTTACATATCAGCCACTAATACAAAGCTGGATTTAAAATTTTTACTCAGTAACAGATTTACCCTTCTGCCATAAAAACCATACAGCTATTTTGCTTTTAAAATAGAGCACAGATGATCAAAACCCATATGCAAAGGGGCTGGGGAAATAACATTATAAACCACAGGGAGAGGTTTTAAAATCAACCTCCCCAATTCCAGAGCTGCTACGCGGAATCCTGGCTGCCCTCCCCCACCTATCATGCAAGACCAGGGCTCAGTCAATAAGACTGCTGTGCAAGTGACACAGCCATCACTTCTGCTTAGTCTCCACAGGCCTAATGGATGTGATGCTGCATTTACTTATCTCAGCAGGCAGCACGGCCTCGCCAAGAGTGGCCGTGTTTCAGACTTGGTAAGAACAAGGTGTCGGGGGTTTCCTTGTTGTTGCATGGTTCTGCAACACCTTATTTCAACTCTATGCTGAGCTGGCAAGAGCACTAAATTAATCCAGCTCTGCTTACCCTTCAGCCGTTCCAGCAGCAGGACGACTTTGCAACATTCACTGGCAATGTGACACACTAGTAACACAGATTTGTCTAGTCATCACACCCTTTGAATGTCTCCTTGGACCTTCTCTGTCCTTGTCTCTCCCAGCTGCAATTTTCCTTACTAAATATTTCCTGTGATATTTTCAACCGAAGGACATAAGGATCGAACTCCATCTTGAGCCTGCAGAAATGTGTGTCATTTTTACACTACATGTAGCTCCTGGGAGAAAGACCTGCCGGGTGGTCCTTGAGCTTCCTACAGCCTACTCTGTCTAGGTGCTGAGAATGGGGAGAGGTGACTGTTTCCATCCCCTTTAAAAGAACCCAGCTGATTCAAGGATGGCTGTGAGGGCAGGTAGGATGGACCTTCTTGGAGAAAGCAGGATATCTGTCGTCTGATGGATACAGTGGAATGGACCTACTTGTGTGCAGGCTGTCAGCCTTGCCACTAATCAGAGGGGATAAAGATATTTAGGAAAAGAAAATGGAAGAAATTGACTGGAAAAGAAGTGACACGGAAGTACAATGTTTAACATGCAGCTTTTCTTGGTGGTTGAAGGTGCTCCTTCCCCAATGGAGACACCCTGTAACAGGAAGGAATCATTCCGATGCAGGGGTGCATACCTATACTTCACAGGGTGTTTGTTTGTGTGACAGTTATACTGTCATAATTTTAGATAGTTAAACCTCTGCTCCAGGGTTTATAAAAGATCAGAGCACTTGTCACTCTTGGTGCAGGTAGAGTGAGATAGAGTGGTTGAGCAGTTCATTTTTCTTTATAATTACACTCCATTAACCTTCCACATGAGAGCTCCCCTGTGCTTTCAGACCAGCAGCACCAACTGGCTGCATTTGATAAGGCTCTACAGAGTCTGCAAGACCAGCACATGCAACAAAAGGAACACTTGAATACTGCAGACTTAAGCAGAAGCTCAACGCAGCCCCACAGCCCCTTCCTGGCACACACATTCAGCTCAATTATACATGTGTGGACAAAAACAAACTGAAAACGTAAAGCTTGCAACGAGCAAACAGATGATGGGAGATTCTTTAAACCAGAAGTGATCTGAAAATCTTCTGATAATCTTTATAATATGATAACCCCAAATTTATTATTATTTTTCTTACCTGTGATAATGTGGTATCCTATAAGAACTGTACTCAGAATACTAAAGCTTACAGGGCGATCTATATTACAATTAGACCACACTGATGTCTACAAGCTGCATGTTGTGAAGGTAATTCACATGCTCAAGTATTTCTCCTTACCTATCTCTCGGTAACTCATTTAAAAAAAAAAAAAAAGGTTAAGAATGAGCACTAAGTCTATCTCTATCCTTCCTGACAGTGGCCACATAAATGATTTCCCTTTTTGAGAGAGAAAGAGACCTATTCCATTAATAGTGCATTCTCCTGGAGTTTTTAATGTAGCACCCAGAACACTACTTTCCATATACACAAAGGTAGATTAGTGCTGCTTCTACCCTGAGCAAAGGCTAGGTGTTACATGCTTGAGCAGATAAAACGAAAGCCAATTTGGGAAGTAGGTGCTGGCACAATTAATCTTGAATAGGATCCCAGTTATTCGGGAAACAAAAGGTAGCTATATTTATACCTCTGCCTTAACTAGTGGCATTCCCAGTTCTCACACATCTCAGAATAAGGTTTCCATCAGGTTAGTTTGTGGTTCTGGGTACATCTCCTAACCACAGTGACCAAGGGAAGGTCAACAGGTATCCTGACAATGCTACTCACTACTACCTCACTTTCTTTGGCGAACGTATATACTGAAGATGTTGGTTTATAACCAGTGTAACCCGACAATCAGAGAATTAAAGCAGAGGAACTCAAGTGGTACAGTAGTTCCTTCATCAAATGTTACATTTAAAACACTGTTCTAGAGCCATAAAACTACAGAAAAATCTTGTTTTTGAAAATTGATGAGATGCTTAGTAGACTTCTGAAAGTGCTGGGCAGGGAAATGATTGTTTACATTTACATTCTGAAGATGGACGACTAGATCTGGAAATTCTGCTACACTCTTCCTTTTTTCTATACCTTATGTATGAAACTAAAGGATTTTTTTCCATTAATATTTTTCTCTTGCTTAATACCATTACAAACTTACATTACTGTGTGTTTTTATCATACTTTCCACCACAGTATCCTTTTTAAAAAGGCTTTCTTAACCCAAGTATCAGATCTGGGCTTCCAACTAAATAGTTCATAATTCTTTAAAACCCAATACCAGTGATAAAATTTTAATATTTTCTTGCTGCACGTTACACGCTGAAGCATTCAGCATAATGATGTTGAATGACTACGTGCCAAAATATAAAACCAACCCATGCCTAAGGAAGCAGCTCCTGAAAACGCTGGTTTCTCAATGTCCAGATCCGGGTGACAATCGGATTTCTCCTCTGCCTGATCATGCATATTTTTCATTTCCCAGTGAATAGAATTTCATTCACTAAGTACTTGTTTTTCAGTTTTAAGAGTGGCAGACAAATTAAAATTCCACTCTCTATAACCACGTTAAGAATCAGGCAAAAGCCAATCTACCTGCTCGGGACCTGTCGCTCTGACTCATTGTTGGGCCATCTGTTTACGCACTGCTTGTCTCACGGTGCAAATCAACCTGCTGCTGGGCGGACCTGCCTCGCGCTGCAAACGCATTCTGCAATCTCAACCTCCCTCACCAGCAATAGGTCCTCTTATCGGAATCTAAAGCTACCACTTCAATCAACTGGAGTCAGACCTTATTCTACTGCTCCTGTACAAAAAAATGATACACCACAGGCCCACGTGCAAACAGGTCATCTCTGAACGCTGGGCTCATGAGGAAGGTGGCAGCATATTCCTGCTCCTATCAAAACATTTTAGTACCATCAGCAGCAATCAGCGTACTACTCAGCAATATACATGCACTACGTGGCGAGAGGCTAAAAAGATTACTGAATCCCAGAGGACAAGGGCATGAACTGTAAATACAAACCGTTCTGGCCTTCCTTGTTTTAAAGACTGGCAACTTATTCATAGATGGGTTTCCATCTGTGTGATTAGCACACAAATTTAAAGCAGCATTAGAAAAGGTTCTTGGAACATCCTCCGAAATTTGTTTTCCATGTACTTTGCTAATCACTCTCTCATCTTCGATTTGAAAGGATGTTAGGACCATGAATAGGATGGAGAGCAGTACAAGGTTTGAAGACAATATTTATTGAACATACCCACAGAGTATATAGTATTGCATTAGTTGTTGTGGTTATAACATTAAAAAGTTAAATTCTTTAAGAGGTTTATATAGGTACTTCAGGAAATAGAAGATGCATATGCAAAAGAACTATAACATTTCTTATGGAGTATTAATAAGCAAAATTATCAGAAGATTTTTAGAAAATATGTAAACAGAGAGCGAGCAATAGAGAAAGGGAAACCACACGAAGAGGACAAGATCAAACCTGGGAGAGTATACATTTTGAGCAATGCTAAACCCAAGGAAATTTTGGGGGGAGAAAAACAAAAATAGGCTATTAATAATAATTAAAAATTATTACTTTGGGGAAATGGAGTACAGCAAATTTAGATGCTAGTGATTGATTACAGGTCCCTTAATATTAAGAGAAACAAATATGTGCCCAATGAAAGACATATATACTTCCACTGGGCTTTATTCTTTACATTTAAGAAGACTGTTCTTTGAGAACTGAATGTAGAATTAACCTATCTTGTTTCTAACACATGTACTTGAAAAATGCATGTCTATTTTTAGAAAGGAAATCTTAAAATCTATCTGTAGAGGACTCGAAAAATATATAATTTAAAAGGAGCCGAAGAGCTTCTAGATTGGTGTTTAGAGGAGGAAGAACTGCGCAGAAATATACCTAAAAACACAGGTCGGAAGAAAGCACATATTACATTGCTTATTAGCAACTAAAGCAGAGGGATGAGAGAGAGACTGATACCTGCATGAGAATTTCTGTCTTCTAGTGGGTGAGAAGTTCATCACATTGCATTTCGTTCAAGGCCCTACTCTCTCCACCGTACACAAACATCTTAACTTTTCTCCTGAGGATGAGTCATAGTCGTGGTGAATAGAAATGCTTGTCCTGTTCCTCCGTGCTAAGGCAAAGTCACAACCTTCTGCAAGGCTGGTGGCAATATGACATTTACTCAACAACCAGCAACATCCCTAGTCCTTTTTAAAAAAACAAACAAACAAACAGATACTGATAAATGAAAATAGCGATCAAGGGAAGATTCTAATTTTTAAATTGACTGTAAAGTTGAGGTTAGCACGTTAACCCTCTCAACTGCTTGATACTTGCAAAAAACCAAAAACAAAACCAAAAAACAAACGGCACCATCAAATCATGAGCAAAGACAGCAGACTTTAAAGAAGAAAGCAACATGTTTGGTGAGAAGAAACTGCTACCTCATTTCCCACACTTTGCTATGAAAACAAATTATTCTCTTCTACACTATATGCCAAGGAATAGAGTGTTACTTGGAAACTGCATTCTCTTACCTTTAGATAGGACAGCAGTGAGACTACCTTAACTTATACTCTACCAGGAGTTGCTGGGTCTCTCTCATCAATATATGAGAATGCTCACAGAAATTCCTTTTTTTTTTAAAGATTTTATTTATTTTAGAGATAGAGAGGGAGAGAGAGAGAGAGCAGGGGGAGGAGCAGAGGGTGAGGGACAAGCAGACTGAGCGCTGAGCCTGACGTGGGACTCGATCCCACAATCCCAAGACCATGACCCAAGCGGAAATCAAGAGTTGGACCCTCAACTAAGCCACCCAGGCACCCCAAGAATACTCATAACACTTCTGAATTCACTGCTACAAATGACCATTAGTTGAGATGTGGGACTAAAGGAAGTACGCAATTACCAGAAACTAAGCTAACAGTCAAATTGTGGATGCTAAGGATTTTTATGTTTTCCTTTTGGAAACTAGTAGACTTAAAAGTGACCAAAAACTTATTCAGTGCAACTCTCTAGTTATTTTAATCCAACCCTTCCGAAACACTCCTACTAGGATACAAGCTTGTATGTCAGTTTGTCATTATTTGTTTCACAAAGATCCCTATTTGTGTCATTTTCTAAATTCAAAACCTATGTTAAAATTAGAACTTGACACTCTAAACCCTGAGTAATGCCACACCAACAGTTCAACATGTCTTTACCCATCAAACCCAGGTATTTTGCTAACACAACTGAAATCGCACACCAGAACTTATTAACACAGCTGTTTAGGAACAGAAACATCACAGAAGTCATGTACCACTCTGCTAGAGAAGCTGAAGGGAACGGAGAAGTTGAAAACCCATCAAAGTCAAGGATTTTGGGCTCTATAATATTTAGAAGCAGGTCCAATGACAGGCCCTTAGATTTGCCATTTCAACAAATTTCTATTCTAATAAATTACTGCCACGTACTTAACCAATGGGCCGGTAGGTTCTAATGAGAGAAAACCACATTCACCTGACCTGAGAAATAAATAACGAGACTAATAATGAAAGCCACAGTTGTGGTGACTAATCCATGCTTCCGCCACGTGTCCCACAGCTTCAACAGACCAGCTAATAACACAGAGAAGAAAACAAAAACATTGCTAGCCAACACTGCATTTTTGTGTAAGAAAAGAGCAGGAAGAGGATTAACTGCATTCTTTCCCCCACCCCTGATGCTTACATTTTAAAAATTCCATTAGTATCTTGCCAGATTTTCAAGAGAAAAGCTGCGCATCAGAGTTAACTGGTACGATAGGCCATGGGAGAATAAAACCAATAAGAAACCTTTCTGTTCTGCACTTCACAGGGCTGTCACTCGTACTAGAAAAACGTCACTTTGAAGCCCTGTTTGCATTCCATTTTTAACTAGAGGGAAGAGGATGGAGGTCTTTGGTTTCTATGACAACCCAGATGGGCCATAATCCACGATACTTACAAATGTTCAATTGCAGGGATGCCAAATCAAATTAAGGCAGAGTTAGCACTACTTCATAAAAACTAGATGGGGGAGAAAACAAAATACTTATGGCAAAACGATGCCATTTCTAGAAGTGGTTCTGAAAGATTTCATGAGCAAATATAAAGAAAAGAGTGACTATTTTTAGTAAAAACAAATAAAACAGTAAAACTAATATACAAAAATAAAGCTCCAATTTACATGAGTAAATGTTTTCATTAAATTTGACTACTGGAAAATTACTACCTCACTTAATGTTAAAAAAATTCCCTCTCAAATAACATGAATTTCATTAGTGATTCAAATCATTACAATCTGGCACACTGGCTGGGTTTTAATGGTGAGTTGAGCTCCTTTGAGCGAATTTTTCCTTTGCTCCATCCTCAAGATTTGTTTCTATGTTTGGCTTTTATAACTAGAGTACTTAGTCCTCAAAATAATTGTGAAATGGCTAATGTTTCAGAAAGGAACTAATTTGTAACTCGTACTTACTACAACTTATGAAATTGATTAACTTTCCAACAGAATGCAAGAGTAATCTACCGTATCTCTTACCATTTATAAATTATGACCTATTTGAGAACAATCCCCAGCAAACACTCCTGGCTTTTAAAGCACTATTTTGAAGAAAGGTATTTCACATATGGTCCTCTTCATTTGAGGGGAAAAATAAAATGTTTTATTATTCAAACCTTATAGAAGAATGGATTTAGATCATCGATCTTACCAGTGGGGTAAAGGGGTATCACTCACCCTTTTAAGATCATAATGAAGAACTATGAAGCCTGCCCCCCAAAATGTCATATGTGCATGAACATATACACACGTTTTGCACATATTTCAGGGAGTTTAGAGCCCTACCCGAATGTCCCCCATAGAGTTCCTAGTTCACATCCTGGTTCAGGTCCTTTCTTCCCAAAAGTTCATACTTGTAATAATGGAGGTCCCCCAAACAAAAAAAACCTTCACGTTCTCAACATTAGGTAGATCGATGGTACCGTGTGACTTAAAACACAGGTCAAATTAATTAAAACGAATTAGTTTAATAAATATGTATCTGCTGCGGAAATTTTACTAAAGCTTCAATACTAGGAGTTTCAACTCTTTTGGATTTGCACAATCAGGTACGTCTGTTTCTGTGACTTTTTCTTCTTCGCCTAAGTGGCATAAAACCATTTAAAAATTATTTTGAGAGATTCCGAGATAGGAGACGTTTGTAAAGGCAGGGCCAGAATAATTCCCTGGGTCGAACGTTTTTATAACTCAGATGTTTCTTGTTTTGAAAAGAAAATCTGTATATGAAGAGTTCCATTTAAACAAGAATAGCCTGGAACGCACTGTACCTCTACTGCTGTACGTGGAAAAAGCTTGCACCGAAGGTGAAAAACTTTACCAACCACGATGCTGGTTTCCTTTCACCCCATCCATGTGACTCTAGTCTTCACTCAGCCTCTCTTCAGGATTAGTTTCCTCTGTTACAAAATGAGGATAATATACCTCTCTACCCGACCGCGCTCCAAGAAAAGAGAGAAAATCTTTCACAAAATTAGAGTTATAAAATATTCAGTATTCCTAGTCCTAATAATGACACCAAATAATAAACGGATGGTCTAAAGATGCTGATGAACTTGATTTTCCAAACACCATAAAGCTGCCCTGCTGCCCTTTACTGTAATGGCATGTTCACGAAGGGCAGAGTGAGAAAAGGCTGCAATTCTCCCTGGGATGATGACTAGTACTTACAGAAGATTAAAAATAAGAATGATATATTATGTAGAACAGAAGCAAAGATGGAAGGATAAGCATGGCTCAGCACACTGTGGAGCTCACGATATTTAATTTGAGAGGTACTGGCGAGGGCTTGCATGCAGGCCCACACAAGCCCCTGTAAAAGCTTCATTAGACTCTGGATATTTGCCCTTCATCAATTGCTTCCTATGCCAGGATTTCCTTTTTGAGTGTTGCAACCTAATATTCCTCACCCAGGCAACCACAAGCCTGTTTTGGAAAGGTTCCCTATTTCAGAAGCCTCAGTGCTATTTCCATTTGGAAATACATCTTTATGAAAATATGTATCATCCCCAGAACTAAAATGCTTAGATATATTAAGTTTCAGCTGTAAGTGGTATTTTTAGAAAAGTGGTAATTTCAGAATCTCTGCTTCAAAATTACAGAGTTGGTTTCTTTTTTTAATGGAGTCACAAAGTAGAAAATTAAAAAGACATACCAACGATTAAAGTTTTCCCCTCCCTTTTTCTCATCCTGTTTCACTTAAATTTTTAAAACTTTATTTCCCTAAAATTCTTAAAATCACCAAATTATTTATATGGTAAGACATTTCATCAGATTTTATCTTCATAGAAATGAAATACCTCAATGCAAAAGAGACCTGAACAACAGCCAGCGTTCTTGGAAATGGTCTGACTTTGTGGACGGTGCCACTGTACCAGAGACTGATTCAATCTGAGATGCCTCGGACACAGCAAAAAATTTCTATTTTTGACTAAAGGAAAAGGATTTCACTTTTAATAGGCAAGAAATAAGAAATCAATTTAATGCTATATGTCAACTGTACCTCAATAAAAAGAAAAAAAGAAAGACGAGACATTGGGGATGAGGGGCAGAGGAGAAGGAAACCTTTGTTCTAAGATTATATTAAAAGCTACTTAAAACATATAAGTGATGACATTTCATAAACTAAAATATTTGATCCGTGGCTATAATAGAATATCCTATATCTTTTTTTTTTCAACATAGCAGTTTTAAAGAATTGTGCTCATTTGACCTCTTATCCAACAGAAACTCATTTTCCTTCACATTGGTTTGCAGGGCACAGAAGTATTTATTTTGTTACAGTACTCAAGTTCTACTGTGGGTGAGTGCTATATGCTGCCAGGACTGGAGAGTGTTCCATTAAACTGTCTCAAGACTAAGGGACTTTTTACCCAGAGATCTGTTTGTAAAACAGAGTTAATGTCTCCTGAAAAGACGATCTCTCTCTCTCTTTCACTATTCTCATACACCTGCATACACAAAATTTCTTCTTCTTTCCTATGTCTACTTCCAAAAAAGAAACACAGGCAAGCAGATGAGCTCAAGTGCTTTGCAACAATGTTTACTTTGCCCCTTTACAATAGGATTTCTCTGTCCTCAGAAACTTCTCTGAATATGGAAAGTGAGATTATGCAGTTAAATTTTAATACGTGCCTGTATGACATGCGTAAGTACAAATATGTGCATAAGGTATGATTAGAAAGAAATGAGCTTATTTTCATAAGGCACAAACTACTTATGCCTTGTTTATACTACATTCCTAAGATAACCTTAAGCTGTTACTGTTTTTTGGTTAAAGCTTTCTCAGATCCTAAGCAAAAGCAAAATCCTCATTTGAGAAATTAATTTGATTAATGGGCACCAAATATTTAGACCTTCCTGTTCTGACTTATAAAAGAGGTCATTTTGACTGTATTGGCAAAAGACCTTGATTGTTCTCAGCTTTCATTACAACCAGTGAATGAAACTATTGGCAATCTTTTTAACCAAGGAATCCGAACTGCCTCACACTGGAATAGTTAAATAAACATTAAGGGAACCATCAGCACCAACCACTTACTCCCCATGGGCAATGAATAAAATAATAATATTTGTAGCACAATTAAGGCTCTACGGTTCAAGACAGATCATCCCATCAATTTTGAAACAATTTTACTCTAGCTGTATGAATCTGATCATAAAGAAAAAAAATCACTTCTAATGAAATGTGGAATGACTTTTTTGCATGTGAAATATATTAATCATTTCTTTAAAAAATTTCACTTCAGAACTCTAAAGAAGAGAAAGAAATAAAGCATAAATAAAATAGCTTAATAATTTAGAGGCTACAAATGACTGTGGTAGAGCACAATTTTTAAACTTTGAAAATGGACTAATACATAGCATAAAATGGTCTTTATAGATAATAAATACTTCAAATTCAGACAAGAAAGAATTAAAGAATTCGGATGTTCATTTTATTTTGCATTTATGACTAAAGAACCAGAATAACCTACAATGGATCACAGTTGATCCAATTCCTATAAATAAGAACCAAATGATTTAAAAATTAAATCTGTTATAAACTATGAGCTTTAAGGAGTAACTGCTTCCCATTTTCAATTGTTTTCCAATGTTTCCAGAAGCCGAACAAGAAGTATGATAACAGGGTAATAAACTATAAGAAAACAGTAAGTTCAGAATCTTTCAGCAGGACACACAATTAGGGCAAAGGCTAAGTCAAAGCTAGAATTAACAAGCACCTAACAAGATACTGTAGATTACGGTTTTTTAGTTTGAATAAATCTGCTCTCAGCCTTCTGATCTTCCTCATATTTCCAAATAACCTCCACAAATCACTCTACGTAAATAGCAAGGAGTCTAAGAACTTATCACTACACTCAACCTCTAAAGATACTCACAATCAGTTCAGCCACAGAGGAGGCTGTCTGCCTCAGGTAGAGGATGGAGTTATCACTTAATGAATTAACGCCATCTAGTGGGATCAGTGAGATTTCAACTGAATCTAGTTTACTCCAGGTTGCTACAATCTATTCAATTGGTCAAAACCTCGTTTAAAAAAATATATATACACTTGTACTAATAAAGTGTACTATCTTGAATGCCTACTATAAGAATGTGGTAAACTTGTCTACAATAAAAACGGCACAAAAATATTTTAAGATGAGCAATCCTCACTTAGAAGGGAATATTTCTATTCTTCAAAGGCACAAAATATTAATCAATGTGTACTAATAATTTATATTTTCAAGGATCTCAGAAAAATGCAAAGTCAAATTCAAAACAACATCCAGTCAATAAAAATGAAAAAAAAACAATAATACCTATTATTTATTTAATAGGTTTAAAGTTATCTACTTAAAGTTTTAATCTTTAAAGCTATCTTGCAATGTTGTTCTACAAATGATTCTGTTACAAAAACACTTAAATCTGGAGTGACTAATCAAAAAAGTGATTTTTCTTATGACTGTGATGTGAGTGTCTCATCTATCAACACTAGCTCACTGTGTACTTACCATGTGCCTAGAAACACGTCAAGTGATGATGAGGTTCTAAGAGATGAAGAAGGGACCTGGCCTTTCACGGAGCCCAGGTAGAGCTCTGAAGCCAGGAATTGGTGGCACCTTGCAGAAGATACTTACAACTACCTTTCATCATAGTTTTACTGTTAACTTTCTTCACATTAAAAATAAACTGCTATCATGAATATTAAATCCATTATAATTTTGATTTAGTTACATAATTTAAACCAAAAATTGGGGGCGCCTGGGTAGCGCAGTCGTTAAAGCATCTGCCTTCGGCTCAGGGCGTGATCCCGGCGTGCTGGGATCGAGTCCCATGTCGGGCTCCTCCGCTATGAGCCTGCTTCTTCCTTTCCCACTCCCCCTGCTGTGTTCCCTCTCTTGCTGGCTGTCTCTCTGTCACATAAATAAATAAAATCTTTAAATAAATAAATAAATAAATAAACCAAAAATTGATAAGAAAAAAAGATGTGGACCCTTCCCATAACCTAACAATGGAAATAACCTTTCTTTAATTTCCACAAAAGTTATTTATTTTTATCATTTGCAGATCTCAGGATAATGGGCTTCTCCACTCTGCGCCTCCGTGGAACGTCAGTCTCTCGTAAGGTACAGGCCCTGGCACAGTGATCAGTGTTACTGTGTCATTTACCTGCCCGACAGCGTATCTGCTTCTACTTCTTCTTTTGCACTTCTTGGGATTACCACGCTCTAGGTAAGAACATACAGGAACTTCAAGTAAAATGTGTTCACTGTTTTCTACTCACTAGTACGTAGGAATTCACGTAAAGTGAAGTTCAGGAAGGTAACCTGCAAAACTATTCCATCTTCTAAGTGGAAATGTTAACTTCTTAAGACTTTGGCATCTCCCCCGCACTGTGCATTTGTTTACACATCTCTCCCTTACACTCTTCCATGTCAATATTAGACTCATAATATATAATAATGTTTAGATGATTATTCAATCAAATTTAGCAACCTTTGTGGGATCTTCGAGGACACGGAAATTCTCTTTGTATGTGTGTGTCTGTGTATGCATGTGTGTCCTTATCAAAGAAAGTACAGAGGGGAGTTCCATATTGTAAAGCATACCTGGGCCACTATGAACCTTACATGGCCTGCATTCTGAAAAGATTAGCTAAATTTAATCTAAACTCCTCTCTTCCTCTCCTGATGGAGTCAGGAAATGGATGATATATCCCATCTTGACCCGGATTTGCCTCACTAGAAAAATGTCAATGGCCTAGAAGATACTCCAGGATTCAACGGTAGAAGATGGGGAAAGAGCCTCCTTTGACCAGCTAGGTTGACTGTCAAATCTACTTGTGTATCTAGTCAAGGAAAAGAAATAGTAAGATATGATGAAATGGGGCTGGGTTTAGAGTATGAAAACCTTGTGCTGCTGGACAAGTTATGTCTCTCTGAGTTCCAGTATATCTATTTGTAAAATAAAAATACGAATAATAACAATAATAACATAGTGTCTATTTCTCTTACATATTCTGAAGAGTGAAATTTAAGTGAATAAATGTGAACGCAAACTGAAAAATGCTATTTTCAGCCTAATAATCTTATCTACCTATCCACTCTCATCCCACCACTGATCTGACCCATATTCTCCCTCCATCTTAATTAGATCCTTCGACAAAATCCGTCTCTTCGCAGCTCAGTGGACTTAAACAAATTGGCTTCCATTTTGAAGCTTTTGTTGATGATGGCTCCTGGGCCTGAAGTATCCTTTCTTTCACTCCTCTGCCTCTGTTTGTCCATCCACCCTTGAGGGTTCTGGTTAGTCCCACCTCCTCTATAAAACTTTCCTTCACTCTTTCTGCCTAGAATGATCTGTGGAAGCCTATTTCACCAAATGTCTGAATCATACAATTTAACATATAAGTATATAACTGTAATAGTAGCCAAAAACAGTTACAGAGTACTTACTAGCAGGCACAGTTCTAAGCACCTTAACTATGTATTATATAATTTAATCTGCAAAGCGATTCTTGTAAGATAGGTACTGTTGGTATCTTATTTTACAGATGGAAAAGCTGAAGCACAGAAAAGTTAAGTAACTTCCCAAGGTTCCAAAGGCAGTTAAGTGGCAGAGCCAGAAAAAGCAGGATTCTAACTCCGGGCAGTCTGGTTCCAGAGCCCATGCTTTTAACCAACGTACAGTAAGGATTCTCCTTATTAAGTGTTTTAAATGCATGCATTTGTCTTTTGACCCAGAATGTGTGACCCCGGAGGATAAGGGCATTTCATCTAGTGTTAACTCTTCCACCACCTTGCATTTTTCTGGGCGGATACAATTCGGTACTCAGGGTTTCTTTGAAAGTAGAGATGGACCATCAGTCACTATAATCAAGGGAAAGAAGTTTAACTTTACAATGAGTCATTTCAGACTTCAGCATTTTCATTAAATAAATATCCCAAATTGGTCAGGTTCCAACAAGAAACCATTCCTACTTCTAGTCCAGAAAGAATAAAAAAATCTAGAGATGTCTGAGGAACATTCGTTCAGTCACTTAAAAATAGATCACTTTCTAAGACGGCAAAAAATACACCTGGTTTGAGAGTCAGTTGCAGGAATAAAAATAATCTTTTAAGACAAAAACTAATGCTTTCTCCAGATCTATGCCCATATCCACAAAGCAGACCCTGGAGTATGTGTAAGGAAAATTAATAATGGAGACTTAATAATTCAATGATTAAGTCATCTGGAAACAGGTATAGTACCAGTCCCAGATACACAACTGTTTAAAAAATGTCAGCATCCTGTCAGTATAACTGACCTTACAGTTTACAAAGCCTTTTCTTTTACGTGCATGTTATCTGTGCCTCGCAAAAATCCTGGGAACCTACTTATTTTAAAGAAGACTAAAGTGAAGCTCAAAGAGATTTAATGATTTGTCCAAAATTACGTTGCTATGTGACAGACACAGGACTCAGATCTTTGTCTTCTGACTCTAATGCCTACATTCCTTTCTGCTTTACAACAGTGCTGGGAATAGTGGTGTGGATAACTCAAAATTAAATTATATTTGACTTTGGAGTATGTTTTTTTGGGTCTCATCTTTTGGTAATTTATAATACTACAAGTCAGCAATAATCGTAAAACAAAAATAAAAATACTTTTGGCTCCGGAAGAAACAAATAGCAGATTTCCTAAGCCAGTGTGCAAAGCCGTGGCCCATAGAATTAGAGAACAAGAAGTCAAAATAAATGTATGCTCGTACCTCTCTTTACCTTTTATTTTGGAAGTTTACTGTCCCCCTCCCCTGACTAGCTTCCCACCCTAACCCAGGGGATGAGGGGTAATAATGATTAGTTGATTTGTAAGGCTGACTTGCTGGGTGCACTGGAGCAATAAAAGTAACCAGATAGTGCCCAGTATCTCTCTCTTCACTGGCTCCTTCCCCTCCGACTATAAATAAGCATCAGTCTCTTCTGTATAAAAAACTCTGTCTTTCTCTCTGTCTGCTGTTCATTCTCCTTCTCTTTCTTGAAGGGTGAAAATGAAGTGTGTAATCAGTACAGTACCTAAAAAAAATGGGCGCCCACTGAATTATGGTTCTCTTTCCCCTTCATCACGAAATTTTTTGTTTTTTAAATATTAATTTTATTAGGAAAGCATGTGATAGCTGTATTAGATTATATAATCACTTAATCTGAAAACCCTGTGGCCTGAGGATATCAATTGAAATATGGATTTTTTTTTCATTCATCTAACAAATATTTAAGCAACTTCGCTAAATTTCTTAATGGAGTTACTGGGCGTTTTGAACTTCCCACTGGACTTAGAGCTCCTTGAGGACAAGAATGGACTGTCTCAACTGATAACTTCACTTTTCAGCCTAGGTAGCGATAGGGTGTTCAAGAAGCATTCAATGAACCAATTGTTGAAATAAGAAGGCTGGAGATTTCTAAGATATCTTCTGGCTCTTGAAGTCTAGTATTTCATGACATCTCTCACTTGGTACTAAACATTGCTTTTCATTTCTAAATTCATGAAAGAGTTTTGGCTGAGATCCTTTTTCTTCTCTGACTTCTTCAGAATAGAGATGTTATTTCAGGCAATGTCTTTAGCTAACAATTTCCCCAAAGCAAAAAATGTGGATGTCCATGAGTTTGGCAGAGGGGAGTTTTAGAGCAGTTTTTATTTACTGATTGACTTTAAAAATAAAGGCATTACTATTAATTCTTGCCTTCTTTTAATTTTAAAGCTGTATATGCAACCCATCAAAACAGGAATACCAAAAGCTTCTTTAGTATAACACAAATTTTTAAAAATATTTTATTATTTATTTATGTATTTGAGAGACAGTGTGCATGCATGTGCACACGAGCAGGGGGAAGGGCAGAGGGAGAGGGAGAGAGAGAATCCCAAACCAACTCCATGCCCTGTACAGAGCCTGAGGTGGAACTCGATCTCAGGACCCCGAGATCACGACCTGAGCTGAAATCAAGAATAAAATGCTTAACTGACTGAGCCACCCAGGCGCCCTAGTGTAATATTAACCTTTAAACGTTATGCACAAAAATTAGAAGCAACATGCACACTCTAGGCCCTTCACTTTGTATAGACTTCCAGGCTATCAGCCAATCATAGCTTCAGTACCTTCTACGCATCTTGGGACCCAGGGTAAACCACTTCCATTATGTTCTTCCTTGCCCTAGACCTCCTCTTCCTTTTGACCCTGACAATCCCTACTCCTGAGCTGCTCATTACCACCGGAGCCTGAGTTCATGCTGTCTCTACCCCCGCCTTCTACTCACTCTTACGTGATCATCTGTCAATTTCCCTCAAACACTATCTCTGTCTTTCTTGACCTCTTTGTGCCGCTGCACCACTGATCATGCTCTTCCTGGAACCCTCTGCTCATCTGTCATTATTGTCTTGATTCTCTTTTCCATGGCACTGAAAGCTCCTTTAAGTTTAGATCTTCTTATATTCAGATGCTTTTCAAGTTTCTAGCCCAGGCCCCTTTCTTTCCTGCTCTATACTTATTCACTGGGTAGCTACAGTCAATCTCAATGCTGTAATTATCTCCACGGAACAATGGAAGACCACATACCCTGGAAAGAATTCTGGCCTGTATGACTAGCTGGCTTCAGGCAAGTTAATTAACTTCAGTCTCAGTTTACTCACTTCTTAAATGGGAATAACAGTATATACTTCACAGGGCTGCTGTGACAATTAAATGAGGTTAACACTATATAAAGTACCTAGTGCAGTGCCTGGGACATATTTTAGGTCAATGAATCTGTCTCTAACTCTGGCCTCTCTTGGAACCCCCTTCTAATCCTATGACAGACATTTCTATCTTAATGTCTCACTGACACCTCAAATTCGGCCTGCTCAAGATGAAACTCAACATTGTTTTCCCCCCTCTTGCAGTTTCCCATCTTAATAACCCCCTAATAGCTCAAGCTGGGAATCCTAGGCATGTTCACTCCATCCTCCCCCTCACGCTTTACATCTAATTAGTTCCTGCACGGTTTTGTACTTCTGTCCCACTACTGTAATTCAAGCCTCTTACTAGGACAATTTATAACATCTTCCTAACTGGTATCTTTCCCATCTAAGAGCAGATAGATCCCTTTGCTGACGGAACAGTCTTTCTCAAAAATGGGATCTCACCATGTCATTTCTCTGCTTAAAATTTCCCATGTCTTCTCCCTAGTAACTATGGAATAAAGCCTAAACTCCTAGGTGAGGCATTAAAGGCCTCTAACAACTGTATTTCATCTCCCACTATATCCTTTCCTTTACTCCAAATTATTCACTATTTCTGGAACCTGAAATGCTTTTACTTGTCTCTGCACCTTTGCTTAAATTGTCCCCTCCCTTCCACCCAGCACCTCTCCTACCTGTCTAAACCTCACCCATTCTTGAAGACCCAGAAAAAAACACCATTTTTTACATACGCCTTCCCTAATCCCCTACTCAGAATTAATCTCTCCTTTCTTTGTTTCTGCAGAATACCCTGCTTATAACTCTATGATGGTATGTACCATGATCTATTTTATCCTTCAATTTGTAGTTTAAACAACTGTCTCCTCTATGCTGTCTGTGCCTTGAGAACAAGAGACTCTAGGTCTTACTCGTTTTTGCACTCCATTGCTTGGAAGTTGGTAGCTCTCACGGATGTTTGTTAAACTGAACAGAGCAATTATATGATTCTATCATCCAGAATGCAGACCTACAGCACTTAAAAAACTAACTAAACAGACACTATCCCAACCAATGATCAATGATCACGAATGACTAACGACAAATGGACATGATGTGCCCTGCTGTGATGAAGGCACGATGTACTTTAAGCCAAAAAAACATTTAATGTGGATTTAATCATGAAGAAACAACCAGATAAAACTGCAAGGCATTTAGTATTGCGACTGGCCTGGACTCTTCAAAAATGTCAACAAATGAAATATTCCCATCCATCGCCCCCACCTCCTGCCGCCAAAAAGGCCATGAAACTGTCGTAGGTTAAATATCAAAGAGAAAAGGCAACCAAATGCAGTGTGTGATCCTTGACTGGATCCTGGATTAAAAATAAAAAGGCTTTTAGAGAACATAATGGTTGCTTATTAGGGAAGTATAAGTACGAGATTAGAGCTACCCAAAAGTACAGTTCATGACCCATGCTCACCTGTAAACTATTATTGATATGTGGTCAGGTTAGTACAAAAACTGAGAGCAAACATGTGTAAACTTTTATAGAAATGTGACAAAGTAATTTTGTCTGTTAAACCTAATAAGATAAACCTAATAAGACATGCTTTTTTAAAGTTTCTTTTCTCTAGTAATTCATTTTATCGTATTCTGCAAAAGTATAAACAATGGATTGGAAATTTTTTTAAAGTAGGCTCCATGCCCAACATGGGGCTTGAACTCACGACTGAGCCACCCAGGCACCCCGTAGCAATCTTAAATGTCCTAAGTGTGACACTGTGGCTGTGTTGGAGATAAATGCCGAAGGAGTTACTAAGGGTTGAAATATGATGCCTATAAAAATCAGCAAAAATAAAATTAAATAAACATGCAGAGAAAAGATAAACTAAAGTTTCAATTCATGAAAATATATACTTGTTGATTTTTACAGGATACATTTGCTATCTTCTCATAGCTCTAGTACGGTGAAAAATGAGATTATTTTAGCAGAATTCAGAATGAGTAAAGATATAGGAGATGTCAGAGCACACTAAAAGCTAACAAGAGTGCAGACCACTTCTTGCTGACAGCCCTTGGATGTGCTCTTTTCTTGCCTGTGAGTGTGGACAGAGGATATTCTGTCTATCTGTAGGGGTGGGGCTCCAAGAAGCTATCTGGTAAACTAAGATTCCTGACAATGAAGAACCCTAGATTTACTCTTAAAAACAAACAAAAACAAAAAACAAAACCTCCAGAACTTATTCAGAAGTATGGCAGAGTATCTTTAACTAAATTCCTCTGATCCCCGCTGTAGGCAGACTTTGCCTGGATTGGCCATATACGGGTGCTGTGTGAGCCTGGTTTAATCCTACTCAGTTTATAAAGGCCATCTTATTTTTTGGCATGGCATGCATATTTACCAATAAAAGTTAGCTTCTAGGCTAATCTAGAAATCAAGTGAGGGAAAGAGATCATTATCTTTTTTCACTATAACATTTTCTCCTAATTTCTATAAAATTAACAAAGATTACACAAATCAAAATGCCAATGGTTTTGTCCCCCAAAATTGTTCATTATAGACTGATAGGAAAAACTGATCTCTTCCTGAAAAATAAGGCAGGGTTCAATAGAAAAGACCATCAAATAGCAAAGTACAATGCTATCAGCTGCCCGAACTGCATGTTATTATTATACTTTTCCTTTTCAATTTTGTAATCTCAACTGGTGCAAAAAGGAAAAGTTGCTACTTTGGTTAGTTAAATTCATTACTCTAACTGTAGGGGTTTAAAAAAATGTGTCCTATGCTTCAAAAGCTCCCTTTTTATGAAAACATCAAAATGTACTTCCCCAGAATGCCCTGATGACCTGATGGTTGGGCATCCTCAGGGTTTGGGCTCAAGATCATCATCACCTTCAAAAGAACAATAATATTACCATTTAGCCTCTGATGTACTGGGCCAGTTGGGCAATCTATTGGGGGGGGGGGAAGAATCTTCCTAAAATAAAAATTGTCCGAGGACTTCATCTCTTATCAATTCAGAGAAAACAGCTATCCTGAAATAGCTGTCTGTGCATAATTCAATTTATGTGTCCATTCAAATGCCTTTAAAATCTCACTAACCTATTTGACTCATTTTCTTATGGAAGGGATTCCGTACAATTACAAGTATATATCACATGACTTAGCAATAGACAGTTTGGCAAATATGAACAAAATCCTGAAACGGACACCAAATTATATTAGAAAAAGAAAACAGACAACAACTGATGCTTGTAGGGAAAAAACTGATGCTGTACTGAGAATGACTGCAGGTAGGAGCAGATGGCAATAACCCGCTTAATGGCACTGCTTACTGCATACCGTGACACGCTCTCACAGATGCACATCACCAATTTCTAAAATAACATCTCAGAGCAATGCAACCCAGTGCAAGACTTTTTATGACAAAATCAATGTATCATCACTATAAGCAGCAAGAACACACAAATCATGTAAGAAGCTAAAATTGTACTTAAAGACAAACTGAGTTGGTCAAAAATAAGGCAAGAAAAAGAATGAATTAAAATAACCCCTTCCCATTCTGGAAACTTAGTCTACTTGGGTGTTTTGTTTTGTTTTTGTTTTTAATTTGGAGACTTTGAAACTCGCATACTCTATTTTCCAACTTTTGTGGATGCTAACTTCTCAGTTATCGGTTTTTTGCTTTATCTTCTTTGAAGAGGAAAAGAAAGATCTGCTTTTTAATGCTTTCCAGGAGACAGGAGAAAAGACTGTCAGCTTTTGAACTTGGCAGTAAAGACACTTTTTTATGAGCTTGGGCTCTGAGTTTCAAATAAACTCGTATCAAAATTAAGCATCACATCAAATCGATCTTAATTTTTTTCATTTGAGATCTAGATTAGCCTAGAAGCTAACTTTTATTGGTAAATATGCATGCCATGCCAAAAAATAAGATGGCCTTTATAAACTGAGAAGGATTAAGCCAGGCTCACACAGCACCCGTATATGGCCAATCCAGGCAAAGTCTGCCTACAGCAGGGATCAGAGGAATTTAGTTAAAGATACTCTGCTGTACTTCTGAATAAATTCTGGAGTCGGTTTTACAAAGTATCATGTTCTTACTGATGCTATAAATTGCACTCAATCCACTTGAAACAAATTTTTTCAAGACCTAAATGCTTTGCTTTTGAATTAACTTATTAGGCAGTTAGACTACATTCCAGTCTTAGCAATGAAATTGAGTCCCATCATTCTGTTTGGATCTGACTGGCTCCTTTGTTTTTGTATTTCTGCTTGAGAGTTAAACAGCAGCTATGCTCTAGAAAGGACAGCACAACACTGAACTATGGAAGCAAGTAAAATGCGAGTTATACCTCCTAGGCAGAAAAGGACCACGTAACCATAAGCAGCAGGAAACCCAGCATGCACCTGACTTTCAGAGTTCTTAATAATCTTAGCCCTCATGTCACAGACTCTTGTCCTTCAAAGGCAGACCAGCATTCTCAACATTTTAACTCCTTTTTTTGGCCATCAGATTGAAGACATGGCTTGACATGAACGATAGAAACTTAGGCCAATTCTGAAAAGCAGAGACTGCAGTGAAAGCAGATTTTCCATTACCTCCATTTTATTTATCCTGGCTATTTACTACCAGTAAATGGGCAACTCTGCCCCTCAAAAATACTCTGATTGGCAACAGGATTACTTTTTCTTGGATCTGGTCCCTATTTTGTGGCATCAGTGGAGTCATTTCCTAATGTCTTCTTTTGTTCCCTGTTGACATTCTCAGACATGGCATTTCATTCACACATATTGCATCTGCAGAGTAAGATCCTGTGACATGTTTGGGGACAATACTAGAATTCCCTTAAGTGGCTGCTGATATCCTGCAGCAAACCAATTTTTCATTAGAACTGCCACCAAGGAACAGGAGAGCTGGCTCTGACATTGTTCGATTGGTCTTCGTGCAGCAGCAGGAAGGAAGCACCTTGTACATATGCAGTGGGCGAGAGTCTCACGGGGCATGTGTATTATTGCCATGCCTTTTAAAGCAGGCTCTCAACACAACTGGCTCCCACTTTCACTTTTTCGGTTCCCTGTGTCTCTAACACCATCTGATGATCTAGAATATAAAACAATATTCTCTTTGGTCCTATTTATCTCCAGAAGTTATGAAATTTCTAATATGAACAGGACTCCTAGCTCCCTATATCTTAAGCTATCTCTTAGGATCTGCATCAAGTGTACAGACTTCAAATTCAAAGGTAATCTGTTTTGAATGCTGATGTGCCAAATCCATGATAACCATAATCAGAAAAGATTATCCCTAAACTAAGCATTTCAAATACATGGAAGGAACCAGATTTCTGAAATACCTTCACCAAATTTTTAATGATAAGCAAGCACACACCACCACCTCCATCAGTGTCCTGAATCTGTAAATGGTTGTGCTGGGCCACGCACCACAGAAGGTGCCACAGAAAACAGTCAAAAGATAGAGACCTTTCTCTTCCTCGGGCTCACATTTCAAGAATTCCTCAGGAGGGGCAGAATAACTCCCTTGGCAAGAAAAAAAAAAAAAAAACCAACACAAGAATAGAAAATGCAGGCATCACGCTAAGTGGGAACAGAAAAGACCCATGTGTGCATGTGGGGGTGCTAGTGAAACAGAGACAATCAGAAGTCAATGCTGTCTTCTCTAAAGAGACACAAATGCCGTAAGGACAGAAATGAGAGAATGACGTAAAAGAAGTAAAATTTCATCATACACACATGATTCTGTGATGTTTCTGCTGCACAACAAAACTGCGTTGTCAGTTTCTACTACAGTTTACCTAGGCTGAGTATAACAAAAATAATGAGAGAAAAGATTAGAAAATAAACAGAGGAAAAGTTAAAAGAATTTGTATTATTTGGTCTGAGAAAGAAAAAAGTGATGCAGAAAGGCCCCAGTGCAACTGAGCGTTGTCAGTTTCCTGGCCTTCCCTGAGCTCAGGCCGGCCGGGGGCTGGCAGGGGAGCTGATACTTACGCCCCTCCCACTCTGAACAGTGTGCGAGTCTGTCCTGCGCGAGGCTACTCTAAGCAGAAGGGATTTAGGCAACATGTCAGAAACTAGACTAACATTTGGGAAGTGCCAAAATCCATTTCCAAAAACAGGTGAGGAAATGAAGAAGGAAGACTGCTGGTGCGCATGCTCGCGCGCTCTCTCTCTCTCTCTCTCTCAAAGGTTAGGTCAGCATTCCCAAACTGTGTAATGAGGAACAGTGGTGTCCCTTGAGGTATGAGAAGGTGTGTTCCTGGAAAAGACTTTGTTCAAGTATCAAGATAAATGAAGTTAACCAATTTATTACAGAATCCCAGAATCTTCAATGGATAATGTGCGTTAAAAATCTGAGAGGTAGAAAGTATGTAACATTTCTTAAAATTTTCTAATTACAGAATGCTTTTTGCATGGAAAACCTGTTAACACTGTTACAACACTAATGTTCCAAGGAACACAGTTTGGGAAATGCTGGTTTAGGTGCACCTGAATGTGAAAGCAAGGAAAGGACAAGGTGGTGTCTGAGGATATCTCCCAACTTTATGATTTTATATATATTGGGCCAACTGGAACATTGATTGCTTTTTTTCTCTTCCTTCTCATTTATGCCGTGATCCAGGCATAAATCTCCCTCCCATTACATTATTATCTTCTCTGGTTTTTCTAATTCTCCCACTTATTCATCTATGCTATCAGACCCTTCCCTCTCTTCCTCCCTCTTTCCCCACATCCCTTTCTTCCTTCCTCCTTGTCCTTTTTCTTATTAGTAGACGTCTTTCTCCCATAAAAGTGCTTTCTACTTATTAATAAGCAACATCACTTTTCTTCCATTAAAAAATGTTTGTCATTGCTTTTCACTATTTTAATATTAAATTTCTCTCTGATGTAACCATCTGAGTTCAGATTCTCCTCTATTTTTTTACTCTCCGCTTGAATTTACGTGTGTAAGATGTGGGGATGTCTCTCAGTCCAAACCGGCTTCTTCGATGATTCTTTCATTTCCCTGTTCTCTACCATCATGAGTCCCCACACCTCCAGGCTAGTCTGTAAAGCCACCATCTCTTACTATTGAACATTCCTCCTTTCCAATAAATAATTGCTCACAGGAAGCTGTTCAAGATGAGCATTAGGCTGTGCTGTTCCATTCTTGCTTTTTAATCCTGTTACTATTAGATACCACTCATCAACTATGTAGTGGTGTTCTAGACACTTTATGGAAATAAGGATACACTGCCTACACACAAGGCGTTTTCTCTGAAAGAGAGAACGCTGACCTGGGTATGCTGAAGGGGAAGAATTTTCTCTCAGGCTTACACAGAAAGTTTATTTTTTAAAACGTTCTCCATCTCCAATAGAGTACAATATTACACCACAGATTTAAAAAAGGGAGGAGTTTTTGTGGCTTATCACCACTGAGTTTTTTCTTTGTCCAAACTCTCTGCGTCCCTTCACTCAGACATGACCAATAGGCAGGTGAACATTACAGGTGGCTTTTAGGTGAAAGTCAAATTCTTGCTGTTGAAACAGATACCCCTTATTCCTGTTTTAGCACTAACTCTACACCTATAATAGGTTAAGTTAGTAGTGATATCATCCTCCTGATAAGACAATAAAACTCTAACCATTAACAGTTCTGAGCTACAAAAATCCTTTTATCTGAGAAAGAGTAATCGATTCTCTGGTATCCTGAGGACGTTCTGATCTGATTAATTATGTTTTTCTTGTAACCTCATTTTTTCTTTAAAATTTTCATTTTGACATAATTTCTGACTTACAAAAAAGTTCTAAGAATGGCACAGAGTTCCTATATACGTTTCATCCAGACTTCCCAGATACCAACTCTGCCACTTTGTTTTATTCTCTTCTCTCCCAACACACGCGCGCGCGCACACACACACACACACACACACACGCTTTCTCCCTGAGCCATTTTCGAGTAAGCTGCAGGCATGATATGTTTTTACTACTGTTTTGCTAATAAATAAGTAAGATGGATTCAAAGACAGATGTGTGATGGAGCAAGTATCGGTAATGGGTATACGACCCATCAGACGTTCACTATAAACTTCTTTCAACTTCATTCTATTGAAATCTTTTCATAATAAAATGTTAGGGGGAAAAAAATCAGAAAATCAACAATAATCCAAAACTATTATCCACAGACCTTATTCAAAAGATTTTGCCAATGTCCCAATAATGTCCTTTAAGCCAAAGAAAATCCCAGATGACACCTTGTTACTTATTTAAATGTGTCCTGTTTTCTCTATTTCTCTGATGGGGCATCAGAGGAAGTCAGCTTTCTGATCATGCATGATTATGTGAGCAAACTGGACTAAGGATAAACCAAAATATCAGAATACCCAAAATTCTTTTATATTTGGCTTTTAAATTGTCAGTGCTTTCGGGGTTAGATATATCTCTATAATTGTGTTTTGATGGAGTTTTAAAATTAAAATTCCATTAGAATGTTCTGAAACACCCAAACTCTGTAGCATAGGAAGTGTTTTTGTAGTAGAGTATGCCTTGGGGAAAACTGCCCTGGGTAGAAAATTCAGTTGCAGACAGTCTCTGATGTAGATAACACGAGGTACCTGAAAGCTGACAGAGCGTGTACTTCAGAATGCCATCCCAACGCCTTACGATCCTTTGCAGAAACAGCGTCAAGGTTATTTTTATTAATGTACCCCGTTTTGGCCTTTTAAAATAAAACCTGAGGAAGAGTACTGAGGAGGACTTTCCCCCTTCTCAGAATAAAAACAGGGAAAAGCTTTAGCTATACCCTGCTTGCCCCTCAAGTATATGTGGTAAACTGTCTCCATACTGAATGGCTGACTGACTTTTATAATCTGAATTAGAAAATGCAAAAAAAAAAAAAAATCCTTTAAAGTCAAACAGTGGAATTAACATATGAGCAGAGCTCCTGTGGGCATTTAAATCCGTAATTAAAAAACCTGAGACGCGTTGGCTTGGCAATCGTTATTGTCTAACGTGCACAGATAGCCAAAAGGTACTGAAATGCGACATTCTGTCCCACATGACTCACTCACTCAACAGAGGCAGCCTCATGAAGAATGCTGAGAAGGCCTTACATCTTTAAATGCCTAGCCCACCAAAGGTCTCTCCCCCAGCACTGATAAATGCCCAAGAGGTCTTGGGGAGAGACTGTTGAGTGTCTGGAACTCAGAAAATCTGCTTTTGCTAGCATGCTCCATTTCTATGCAGGAAAAGAAATCCTTTTCTGAAAAATTAAAAGTCTGAGAGTAGGAACCAACGCACATATGCACGCAAATCATCATTCCTATCTGATGTGTGAGAGCACAGCACACAGCACAGCAATCTAGCTACGAGCCTCCCAGATTATAAATAGGCTGCCAATCCAAGCAGCAGCTGCCTCACATCGCTCTGCTTTTTCTCCCTGATTTTATTGTATTTCAAAGATGATGCACCGCTTTCTACAAGTTTTCTCTGTGCTAACAGGTAAAACATGCACAGGCCAAGGAAATTTGTTTTTAAGATTATTCACATCAAATGATATTCCATGCTAATCTGCCATTGTTTACCTTATTTATACATGTATAAGAGGTTTAACAGGTTTGCACTCCTGCATTTTCTGTTATAAATCAGGCCCTCAGTATTACAATTCCGCACTCAATCGCAGTCAACCAAGAAATTGCCTTTATAAAGGCAACTGAGCACCCTGCCCTTTCTAGGCCTGGAAAACAGTACTACCTACACCCGAATGCAGACGCCTGCACAGGAAACACACAGAATACAATGCAATCTGATGAAGTCTTTAATGCATACAACTCTGTCAAGAATGAAGCAAACCAGTCAACTAAATGTACCGCTTAAGATCTTTAAAACACCCAAGTGCTAAAGACATTCCCAATTCATCTTCCATCACGTAAGGACTAACGGCCAAAGCTATGAGGAGACATCTTTTGTTCCCAGATGGAAAAGCTACCTTCTCAGAAATCAGTATGCAGGGGGACACCTTTTAAAAAATTATTCCTATCTTCTCTTTATCCTGCTTTCAGCATATAATTCACATTGGGAAGATACTTAATAAGCAAAGTGGTCAATATATTACTTTCCTGTTGGTAGTAAGTACATTAAGAAATCTTATTTGCCTACCACAGAGATGTCAATCCCCATCCATGATAGACCCTATATTATGCCCAGGGAAAGCAGCCTAAATACCATTTTCTTTGTCAATAAGGAATTCAGTTCACTTTAGCCTAGTAATACAAACAGGGTAACATTTACTACAGCTGGAATTATTTAATAGGCTGGTAGTTAATTCTCTAAATATTTGAGTTGGGAATTTCAAAGGATAAATTTTTTTTTAAAGGGTGGGCTATGGGGGTCATAACAAAAAAGGATTTGCAAAAGTTGTCTTGTTCAAAAACTACACTTGTGTTCTTAATTCTCATGAAAAGTTAACTTTCCAGCATTTGTTTGGTGTCAGGATGCAAAATTATTTCAATTTTCAAGTACATGCACACACCGTTGTCCCTGACCTTTTAACTGGAAAGTCTTGGTTCCTTTGGAACAATCTCACATTAATTTCTACAAAAATAATAATACTCACACAACAAAAATATTAACAGTTGAGTGCTGAGCCTGTAGGCAATTTTTGCTTTGCTGAATTAGCGGAAGGTTTACAATAAAAATACATTGTTTTGGGGGCATCTGGGTGGCTCAGTTAGGCATCTGACTCTTGATTTCAGCTCAGGGCATGGTCTTGGGGTTGTGGGATCAAGCCTTGCATTGGGCTCTGTCCTGGGCACGGAGCCTGCTTGAGATTCTCTCTCTCTCTCTCTCCCTCTTCCCCTGCCCCTCCTTCCTCCCTTTTCTCTCTCTCGAGATATAGTTTTCATAATTAGAATAGTAACTACACTATTTACTTTTGGTAAAAAAAAAAAGTTTTTCCCTTCTTATACTGAATGCTTCCTGTAAAGCTAAAGTCTATGCTAAAATACTTTCTTTATACTTTAAAAGCTTATCTTTTAAAGGCCTTTTAAATTTGTCACTGGCTCTAAGTGTGTACTACTACACCCCTGAAGGACACCCGAACACAGGGTGACTGCAGACTGTTAGATGCACTTTCAATCCTACTGGATCTCCAAATTGAGCTGAAGTCCCATGTTGAGGTGACCATGGTTTATTACCCTGAACCTTACCCTTTCAAAACAACATGCAGCTGCTAAAGGAGTGGTGTCCGCCATGATGGACTACACTTGAGGGGGATCAAGGAGTTAACTCAAGAAGTTAATGCTAACCTCTCATCCCATAATCTTCAGCAAATTTTTTGGACTTAATGTTCTGAGATTCTCTTTCACTGATTAATTCTACTTGATACTTACTGAGTTTCACAAAGTCTAACAATTACTTGAGTTGAATTTTTCCTCACATAATAGGTTCCCAAAACAATATCCTATTCTATTTAGATGCCCGACTAAGTAACTGTTCTGAAAACAGACTGTTTTTGTCCTACAGTTCCCTTTGAGTTTAAGGTTCAAAAAGTTCTTCACTATCTTCATTGTTAAACTGTATTTCCTTAAATATAACTTAAAAACCTTGCAGTAAGTTTCATGTCATTTCCAATAGTGTATCTGGAATAAAAACAACAAATCACTACTGGAATGCTTTTTTAGTTAAATGTATTTCAACTTTACTCACTTTACTTATTCTGCAGTTACACAGTAAAAATCACAAAGGCATATGAGAAAAATAGGAATGTGAATCCCTAAATTGGGAGGGGGAGGCAGATAAAATACTCTTTATTTATGAAAGTGTTTTTAAAACTCTTAGGATGGTGTTATACCTTGATTTGGTTATTTATCCTTCTCAATGAAATTGGTTCTCAAAACTGAAATGTAATGCACTACCCCTTCTGCGGCAGGAAGAAAGCCTGACATACACAACTAATACAGTAGGTTGTTATTCATTACAGGCTTTGGACAAAGAATCAACTACTAAACAATAGAGCAAACTGCTGACTCTATCTGGAGAACATCTTGCTAATATATTAAAAGCTACTGCAGGTTAAGAATCCCAGGCTCTGAAAAGAAATATCCAGAGAATATGACCAAACTACATTTTGGTTTCTATTCTCTCTCTCTTTTTTTTAATTCTCTGACTTCTTTAAGTGAGTGTCAAACAACCAAAAATTAGTCTTCTCTCCATAAGCTCTCTTGCTTCAATTAAGAACGCTTCTTTCATTATAAGAGGACACTGCACAGTCTTTTATTCTAATTATATGATTTGCCCAAATTTTAAACATTTGTCTGGCATTACGATCATGAGATTCTTCTTTGAACCAACCAGTGGGGACTAAACTCTGATTTCAATACTAGCACTTAAAAAAATAATAATCTGGAAAAAAATGGGGAGAATACTCTTTATTTCGGCCCAAAATGTACCAATAGCTACTTTTCATTAGTCTACTCTCTGGATGTTACTAAAACTTAACTTCTAAACTACCCTGGACACAAAACTCAAGAAGATCTTTTAACCCTAAAATACATTCTTCTTTTAAAGAAACAACTGCATCATAAACGTAACCAATTTTTCTTTTTTTTTTTTTAAAGATTTTATTTATTTATTAGGCAGAGATAGAGACAGCCAGCGAGAGAGGGAACACAAGCAGGGGGAGTGGGAGAGGAAGGAGCAGGCTCATAGCCGGGATCACGCCCTGAGCCGAAGGCAGGCACTTAACCACTGTGCCACCCAGGCGCCCCAAACGTAACCAATTTTTCACTAAATCCCAAATTTGCATTCAAATAATATTTTATGCTCTCATTCAACTATTTTCACTTACATTTTTTATACCTGAAATTTTCAGACTTTTTTTCTTTTGAACCACATTTTGTGCACACATGTGTGTATGTGTGTGTGTTTCTGTTAGCAATTGCTATTATTTTGGGGTGGAATGGGAGGACTGACCAAAGAACAGCAGCATCTATCCATATTAGCTCACAAGTAAATAAATGTTTTAAATAGCAAATAATGCAGAGCCACAGGAGCTAGAGACTGTACCAGTGAGTGAAGTTCCACAAGAAATTCATGTCTAAAGGAGCACTTCAACCAAGTGCTTGTGTGCCATACAGTTAGCTTCCCAAGCTCAAAATCCCAGAATCATCTCATTCTTCCTCCCTCTGCCTCGTGGCCCAGTTCCAATCAATTCCTAATCCTGTATGATTCCTGTTCTGCATCTGCAGTGCTGTTCATCCCAACCTTTCTTCCTCATACCTCTTGCCCCTTACTTACTTGTGTCAGAAATAATTTCCTTACCCCTAAACTGCAATAATGGGATTCTAACTATACTTTGGCACCCCAGTTCTCCCTTTACATACACAGCTGCCAAATTAATTTGAAGAAAGCATAACTCAGATTGATTATATACACTTCCTTGGCTAAAAAAAAAAAGCAAGAATCATAGACTATTACAGTTGGAAGGGGCCCTGGTGGTCCCTGAAACCATCTGCTGAGAGAGAGGGGGAAGGGAAAGGAAAGGAGCTGAAGCCTAGAAACAGGAACTCAAAGGCAGTCCACAGGACCCAATGAGGTAGAGGTCTGGTAGGATTTAACCTAATTGTTCATGCAGACTGCACAAATTCATTATCTTTCTAAAAAGTTTATAATACACATGCATAACAAGGCAGTATACATTTTAAATTGTTTAGTTAGCAGACTCCTTTCTCTCTAGATTAACAGGCCCTCTGAAGCAGGTCAAATCAAAAGGATTTGGCTGGGACTCTTCCTCTAGTTTTGTCTGTAAGGCCTACTAGTGTCTGGAAAAGAAAGCGATAATCTTTTTTTTTTTCCCCCAGAGACTTTATTAACACCATACTCAAAAGCTGAAATTATCCTTAAGAATTCAGGAGTGACACTTGCTCAGACACTGTGGAAATGGGGTGAGACATAAATGCTTGATTAAAGTTAGCAGTACCATTATAGGTCCAAAGTCCTAAATTGGCTTGGGTCACATAGTTACACAATTTTTCCCAATGCACATCTTTTTCTCTCTTCTTCCCCACCAAAATGAAAATCATAGTTCTACTGGCTGATAGTTTAAATCAAAGTCACAACCCAAACGTTAGATGCTGCTTTAAAAAGAAAACTGTCTTACACCAAAAAACTATTAAGAGTGATAAATGAATTCAGCAAAGCTTAAGGATAGAAAATTAATATACAGAAATCTGTTGTGTTTCTATTCACTAATAATAATGAAATAGCAGAAAGAGAAATTAAGAAAACAATTCCATTTATATTTATAATTGTACCAAAATGAATAAAATAACCTAGGAATAAACTTAAGAAGGTGAAAGACCTGTACTCTGAAAACTATAAAACACTGATGAAAGAAATTGAAGACAACACAAACAAATGGAAAGATATACCATGCTCATGGACTAGAAGATTTAATATTGTTAAATTGCTCTTTTAACCAAAGCGAACTACAGATTCAAGGCAATCCCTATCAAAATGCCAACAGTATTTTTCACACAACTAGAACAAATAACCCTAAAATTTATACAGAACCACAAAAGACCCCAAATAGCCAAAGTGATCTTGAGAAAGAATAAAGCTGGAGGTATCACAATCCCAGATTTCAAGATATATTAGAAAAAGCTATAATAATCAAAACAGTATGGTACTGGCACAAAACAAAAACACAGATCACTGAACAGAATACAGAGTACAGAAATAAACCTCCACTTATACGGTCAATTAATCTACAGGAGGCAAAAATATACAATGGGGAAAAGACAGTCTCTTTAATAAACAGTGCTGGGAAAACTGGATAGCTACGTGTAAGAGTAAAACTGAACCACTTTCTTTCACCACACAAAAATAAACTCAAAATGGATTAAAAACTTAAATATGAGACCTGAAAAATCATAAAACTTCTAGAAGAAAACACAGCCAGTAATGTCCTTGATATCAGCCTTAGCAACATTTTTCTAGCTAAGTCTCCTCAGGCAGGGAAACAAAAGCAAAGACAAAATATTGGGACTACACCAAAATGAAAAGCTTTTGCACAGCGAAGGAAACCATCAACAAAAACAACAAGGCAACCTACTGAACAGAAGAAAATATTTGCAAATGAAATATGCAATAAGGAATTAATACCCAAAATATATAAAGAACTTTTACCACTCAACACCAAAACAAATCTGGTTTTAAAATAGGCAAGGGCACCTGGGTAGCTCAGTTGGTTGAGTGCTCAACTCTTGATTTCGGCTCAGGTCATGATCTCAGGATTGTGAGATCAAGCCCTACATTGGGTTCCCTGCTGGGCATTGAGCCTGCTTACGATTCTCTCTCTACCTTGCTCTCTGCCCCTCCCCCACCTCTTTCTCCCCCACTCCTAAAAAAAATTTTCAGAAGTAAATGAATAAAAATAAGAAGAGACAGAGCTCTCTCTACCTCAATTAAAAAAAAAAAAAAAAAGGCAGAAGACCTGAATAGATGTTCTCCCAAAGGAGACATACAGGTACATGTGAAAAGGTGTTCAACATCACTAATCATCAGGGAAATGAAAATCAAAACCACAGTGAGATATGACCTTATACCTGTTAGAATGGCTAGAAACAAAAGGACAAGAGGGACACCTGGGTGGCTCAGTTGGTTAAGTGCCTAACTCTTGGTTTCTGCTCAGGTCATGATCTCATGGGTTGTGAGATCGAGCCCTGTGTGGGGCTCCGTGCTCAGTGGAGAGTCTGCTTGAAGATTCTCTCCCTCTGCCCCTCCCCCCATTTGCATGCTCATGCCCACACCCATTCTAAGATAAATAAATATATATTTTTTAAAAAGGACAAGAAATAACCAATAACCAATGTTGGTGAGGATGTGGAGAAAAAGGAACCTTCATGTCCTATGGGTGGGAATGTAGATTGGTGCAGCCGCTGTGGAAAATAGTATAGACTTTCCTCAAAAAATAAAACACTAACACCGCATGATCCAGTAATTCCACTCCTGGGTATTTACCCAAAGAAAATGAAAACACTACTTCAAAAAAGATATGTGCACCCTTATGTTTACTGCAGCATACAGTAGGCAACATATGGATGTGGTATATATACACAACGGAATACTACTCAGCCACAAAAAAAATGAGATCTTGCCATTTGTGATAATATGGGTGGACCTAGAGGGTATAATGCTAAGCGAAATAAGTGAAATAAGTCAGACAAAGAAGACAAATACCATATGATTTCACTCATATGTGGAATTTAAGAAACAAAACAAATGAACAAAGAAAAAAAGTGACAAAAAAACCCAGACTCTTAAATACAGAGAACAAACTGATGGTTACCAGAGGGTAACCAAAATGGAGGAAATGCAGTGGGAGGTACAGGCTTCCAGTTATGGAATGAATAAATCAGAGGAATGAACGGTACAGCACAGGGAATATATAGTCAATGATATTATAACAGTATTGTAGGTGACAGATGGTAACTACACTTGTGGTGAGCATGGCATAACATACAAAATTTGCACACCTGAAACTAATGTAACATTGTGTGTCAACTATACTTCAATTAAAAAATAAGTTTTTTTTAAAAGAAAGAAAATTGTCGTAATCTATACATTTCTCAAAAGGAAAGGCATCAACGTTTGACTTAAATAAGTGTAGAGCAATATCCAGTGTCCTTAGAATCCTACTACACAAAAAGATGCCAATCTCATAAGACAAAGGGAGATATCCTTTGATTTCCTATTTATAAATGTAATAAATTTCACTTGGAATTTTTTAAAAATTTAAAATATCATGTAATTATCCAACTGCCTCAGAGATAAGCACTGGGGTTTTATTCTTTCTGATGTTTTTCTAATTTTATATAAAAATATTAGGATCATATATTGAACACTGTTCTGCCCTTATTTTATTTAACAATGTGTCACAGACATGTTTCTATGTCAATACATCTATCATCCACTTCTTCTTAACAACTACACTCATGAATACACTACTTTATTTAACCAATTCCCTACAATGAATGTTTTCAATTTTCCACTATTATCTTGTATTTTTTTTTTTAAAGATTCTATTTGAGGGAGAGAGAAAGTGTACATTCGTGAGCGGGGGGGGGGGGCAGAGGCAGAGGGAGAGAGAGAAGCAGACTCCTGCTGAACATGGAGCCTGACATGGGGCTCGATCCCAGGACCCCAAGATCATGACCTGAGCTGAAGGCAGACCCTTAACTGAATGAGCCCCCCAGGTGCCCCTCCAGTATTATTTTTAAAAGATTTAATGAATATCCTTGTAAATACATCTTTATTCATTACTGAATCTCTCCTATGAATAAATTCTTACAAGTTAAGTTGCTGTGTTAAAGGATAATCCAATTTAGAACTTGTATTCCTATTCCAAAACTGTTCTCCAGAGAGGCTGTGTATTATCATCAATAGTGTGTGAACTGCCTGCTAGTCTATCCCTTACAAGTACACAGACTTGACAACTTTAGAAATTTTTTAAAAAAGGTTTTATTTATTTATTTGAGAAAGAGAGCCAGTAAGAGAGAGCATGAGCTGGGAGATGGGGAGAGGGAGAAGCAGGCTCCCCACCAAGCAGGGAGCCCGATGCAGGGCTAGATCCCAGGACCCAGGATCATGACCTGAGCCAAAGGCAGACGCCCAACAGACTGAGCCACCCAGGCACCCTGCAACTTTAGAAATTTTTACCAGTTTGATAAACCAAAAAATATTCATTATTGTACTAATTTATAATTTTTTTAAAAGATTTTATTTATTCGACAGAGATAGAGATAGCCAGCAAGAGAGGGAACACAAGCAGGGGGAGTGGGAGAGGAAGAAGCAGGTTCATAGTGGAGGAGCCTGATGTGGGGCTCGATCCCATAACGCCGGGATCACGCCCTGAGCCGAAAGCAGACGCTTAACTGCTGTGCCACCCAGGCGCCCCTATAATTTTTTGATTAGTGAAACTGAGTATCACTTCATATTTACTGGCCATTAATGATTTTAATATGGCCAAAGAGTGCAAGTGCATGTGTATCTGTATGAACATATATGTATGTGTAGTACATACATGTATCTCTAAAAAATAGGCTATTATCCACATCCTTGTATCCCTGTGAGCCCTTCTCTGACTGCATCCCTCTCTTTCTGCCCAAGACATAGCTACTATTCTGAACTATTTTTTATCATTCTTTTTTTTCCTTTATAATGTTACCATTTATGTAACTATCCATACACGATGTCTTATTTTTTTTTCAAGATTTTATTTATTTATTACAGATAGAGAGAGAGAAGGAAAGAAGGCACACAAACAGGGTGGCGGCAGAGGGAGAGAGAGAGAAGCAGACTTCCCATTGAGCAGAGAGCCTGATGTGGGCCTCGATCCCAGGACCCTGAGATCATGAGCTGAGCCGAAGGCAGATGCTTCACCAACTGAGCCACCCAGGTGCCCAGTTTTATTAGTTGTATGTATTCTTCCATGACTTGTATTTCTTTTGTGTTCAATATTGTGAAATCCTCCACACTGATATGTTTATCTGTACATCACTCATTTTTTTAAAAGAAGTACAGTATTCCACTGTGGGAATTCACTATAATTTATCTATCTCGTCAAAGGACATTTAAATGGGTTCTGTTTATGTTTGTGTTATGTCATGTTATTATTAACAATGCTATGAATATTCTAGTATAAGAGTGTCTCTACAGATGCACTGTCCAATACAGTGCCCACTACCCACATGTGGCTGCTGAGCACTTGAAATGTGGCTATTCTGAATTGAGATGTGTTG
The DNA here is from genome assembly GCF_023065955.2 of Ursus arctos. Classification (NCBI taxonomy): domain Eukaryota; kingdom Metazoa; phylum Chordata; class Mammalia; order Carnivora; family Ursidae; genus Ursus; species Ursus arctos. Next base: position 31,038,511 of record NW_026622908.1, read on the forward strand.
GAAGTGTAAAATATAAACACTAGATTTTAAAGGAATGTAAAACATCTCTGGTAACTTTTAATACTGACTACACGTTGAAATGATAATATTTTAGATGTATTTATATCTAAATAAAACATATAGTTAATAAAATATAATTAAAATTAATTATTATGATATAATTACAATTAACTTTGCTCACTTTTTTGTAATACAGCTACTAGAAGATTTTAAATTACATATGTGGCTTCTGTTCTATTTCTATGGGATAGAGCTGCTCTAGAGTATACATCTAAGAGTAGAACTTTTGGGTCATAATGCACACTTATCTTCCAATTTGGTAGAAAATACAAAGTTGTTTTCCAAAGCAGTCGAACCATTTTACATTTCATCCAACAGTGTACACGGGTTCTTGCTGCTCTATTCTTGCCAGCAGTTGTTGTTGTTGTTGGATATTATAATTTTTGCCAATCTGGCAGAAGCTAAATGGTATCTCTAGTTTTTTTTTTTTAATTTTTTTTTTTTTTTTTAGATTTTATTTATTTAGTTGACAGAGATAGAGACAGCCAGAGAGAGAGGGAACACAGCAGGGGGAGTGGGAGAGGAAGAAGCAGGCTCCCAGCAGAAGAGCCTGATGTGGGGCTCGATCCCAGAACTCCAGGATCACGCCCTGAGCCGAAGGCAGACGCTTAACGACTGAGCCACCCAGGCGCCCCTCTAGTTTTTGAAGCTCATTTCCCTAAATACTAATAAGGTTGATGAAGTTTCATGTACTTGTTCATTGATGTTTCCTTCTCTGTGACATACACTAACATTTTCACTTCTTTTGTGAACTGTGAACATCCATTGCCTACTTTTCCCTTGGGATCTTGTCCTTTTCTTAGAGATTCCTAAGAACTCTTCATGTGAAGACTAAAAGCCCTTTGTCAGACATGTTGAAAATATCTTTCTTGGGGTTTTTATTGTTGTTCTTGCAATTTTGTTTTACTGCCTTTGCCTTAAAGAAGGTTTGTCTTCTTTTTTTTCCCTTATGTTAAGTCTTTCCCTGTGTAGTTTCTGGTCTTCTTATCACACTAAGGAAGTTCTTTTATAATCTAAGATTTAAAAAAAAACAACAATAAAACTCTGTTTTCTTCTAATATTTTTGTAATTTTATATTTTATCTCTAATCCACTTTGTTTTTACTTAAATTCAATTAACATGTAGTGTATTAGTAGTTTCTGAGGTAGAGTTCGGTGATTAATCCACTTTAAATGTATTTTTTGAGTATGATGTGAAATAAGAGCAAAAATTACACTGACTAATGAACCCATCACAAGTCCCTGTGGTTATGGCTGTGCGACCCACTTCCTTGTCTTAAGGAAGCTTTCTTCTCACCACTGTCCTCCCCACTAAGCACATGTGCACACACCCACACGCACCCACAGAAACCAACACGGAGTCAGTGCAAAGGGGTTTATATTACCCCGTCTCCTTGGACACAACAGTTGCTCTAAGCCTTAGATGAAGATGGTGGCAAACATGTGACTCCAGCCACACAAATCAAAGTACTTCCTCAGGGATTTTCAACATGGAGGTAAAGGTGGAGAGCACTTCCCTTCAAAAAGTGACAATTCTGAGCCTGAAAACTGCTGTAGGGTATATTCTCTGCCACACAGAGTTAGTCTACAGCAAGAGAACACGAAGCTGAGAACATAAGATGTAAGAGAAGGAATATTTTAGCAGCTTTCGAGTCTGTGAAGACTGAAGAAGTTTGCTGCTTCTTGCATTCCTGAAGCTTAGTTGTTCATCTATTTCTTCCCTTCACGAAACCTTAAAATTCTTTCAATAAATCCTCTTTTTGGCTTAAGCTAGTTTGAGTTGAGTTTGTAATCTGCAATCAAAACAGTTCTGACCAGTGTAGGAATCTCACTTGATATTTTTCCTAAAGTGGACAGCCAGCTGTTCTAACAACCATTTATTAAATAATCCATCTTCCTCTATCTCATTAAATTCCAATTTATATGAAAGTTTCATTTTTGAGTTTGTTTTGTTCTGCTGATCTGTTTGTTCTTGCCAGCATCACACTGTTTCACCCATTATAACTTTTTAGTATGTTTTGACTCTGGCAACTAATTCGTTCACCACACATATTTGCTGAATACATTACATTGTGCTAGACACAGACAATATCCCCTTGAATAAACACATGATGTCCTGACTCTCATGGAGCTTAAAAACCTAAAAGCAAGAAAGGATGAATAGTGACATCAAAATACAACGAATGTCAAGTTAAAAGGAATAGGACGCACTAGGTGAACATCCAACGGTTGGACCCAACCTGACCTAGAGGTCAGGGAAGGCCTCCAGGAGGATGTGGTTTTTACACTGAGACGTGAAAGATGCATATGAGTTCACCACGGTGGGGAGAACAGTGCCTCAGGAGAGAGAAGAGTAAGTTCAAAGGCACAGAGATGCCCAAAATGGCTAGTGTTTGAAATGAAAGAGAGAAAAGAGTGGAATGAAGAGAGGCTGGAAAAAGTAGGTGAGTATCATACAGGTTTTTAAGTCATTCTGGGATTTTGTACTTGGCCCTACGAGCAAAGTAAAGACATTGAGGCATCCTAAACCATGATTCTGAGTTGCATATTTGAAGACTCACTCTAACTACAGTAATTGTAAGCGATGAAGACTGGAAGCAAGGAGAACCACAAAGAGGCTCTTCTAATAAGCCAGGCAAGAGATGCTGGCAGGGACTAAAGCAATGATTATGGGAAGAGGACGAAATTTTGGAGAGGAGTGAAAGGGAACAACTAAGGATGCCTTTCAGAGTAAAAAATGACTTCTGGGTTTTAGGCTTATTACAGCAGACCGTGATAACATTTACAATCAGGAACATCATGGAAAACAGTTGAAGATAATGAGTTCGCGTTTGCGACATATACTGAATTTGACAAGCCTGTGGGACATTCCAGTGAAGTTGTTCGGTAGCAGCTGGATTACAGGTCTGGGCCAGAAATGCAGCATTCCCTGTCTTTTCCAAAGTTTCCCGGGCTATATTTGGGTGAACTTTAGAATCAATCTGTCACATTCCCCAAAATATCCATTGGAATTTTGAATGGAAGAATACTAAATTTACAGATTTCAGGAGAATTAACTTCTTTTAAAAAAAGACTGAATCTTTCCAACCTGAAAGAAGGTGTAGATCTTCATTTATCCAAATTCCTTTACATCACAAAGTAAAAATAAAGGTACAGCCATTATACATTTCTCGTTAAATTTATTTCTGTGTTTTAAAAGATTTCTTGCTTTTGTGACTAGATAATTTTCCCCATTATTATTTTCTCACAAGATACTGCTGATATAAAGGAAAGTTCTTAGTTTTGATTTTACCTGGTATATGGCCACCTTACTAACTAGTATTACTTGTAATAAGGTTCACTGACTTGCCTGGTTTCTCTCTGTAGACAATCACATCATCTGCAAATAAAGACTATACATCTACTGTTCCAATAGGGTTTTTCATTTCCTTTTCCTATGTTGTTGTATTATCCAGAATATCCAGAATAGTTTTCTCTTTTGCCTTGGTCAGTATCATTTTTAGTTTGTTAATTCGGTTGACCTTTTTCAAAGAATCAACTTTTGTTTACTGATACTTAAATTCTGACTAATTTGGTTAGAGCGCATACAACCGAAATTTTTCAGACACAGAATTTCTCAGAAAGGCTACGTGAATATTACACTTCGTGAGACCAAAAATGTCTTTCTTTTACCCTCCCATCCACATGACTCCTTTCCTAAACACAAAGTTCTAGTGTCCCAATCCTGTTCCCTCAGAATTCTATGAAGTTCCACTATCTTCTAGCATTCAGAGCTGTTGATGAAAAATGTCACATTTATCTAACTCTCATTCCTTTATAAATACCCTTTTTGGTTGTTATTAACCACTGAGAAGTCTGGATGATTTTTCTTATTTAAGAACTTAAAATTTTTAGCAATAAGACAAAAGATCATCCCCCCAAATAATCATGCCTGATGCTGACAGCTTTATCCCAAGATCTGAGGCTTTTTTTTTCCAGCTCAGTAATTTTTTCTTCCGTAATTTCTTTAATCATTGCTTTTCTTTTGAAATTCCTATTATATAGATATTAAATTTCTTCGATCTAATCTCCATGTTTATTTTTAAAATATTTTCCATCTCTTTAACTCTTCACTATGTTATACAATTTCTTAATTTTCTTCTAATTTACTAATTTATCTTCTTGCAGAATCCATTTTGTTATTCACTATCTCTACTGAGTTTACTGTTGAATATTGCTATTTATTTCATTCTTTCAAAAGCTATTTATTGAGTACCTACCAGATGTAGGTAGGTGTGCCAGATACTGTTTTAGGCTTTTGAAGGAGGTAAAGGAGTTAGCTGTGTGACTATATAAAGAACTTACCAGGCAGAGAGAATGGCCTTCTAAAGCCTGAAGGCTGGGAACAGCCCCAACACGTGTTATTCAAGGAACATCAAGGAGCACCATGTGGAGGGAGCAGCGTAGGAAATGAGGACAGGCCCTGAGGTCTTACTGGCCACTGTAAGGACTTGACTTTTTATTCAGAGGGTAAGAAGGATAGCCTGTTTTTGTTTTACCGATGAAATAATATCCTCTCAAACCTCACTGAGAATACTAATGAAAAATTTGAAAACTTATCTCCCATTTTCTTGCATTAGCTCTTTTAGGAGGGGTGGGGTGGGGAATCTGTTTTGTTTTGATTTGATGGCTCAGCTTCATTTCCCATTTCGAGCTGATTTTCTTCATATAACTGGTCATTTTTTCTTATCTGCTTATACTTCCAAATCAAGTTTTAGCTAAAATCAACATATTTCTGGCCATTAAAGTCCAGAAGCCTTTGTCCCAGGCAAAATGAGTGTGTGGGGAAGTCTGAGAACAGACGAGTACAAGGCCCGTCTTGAAGGAAGCAGTTCACTGTAATTTTGGGTATAATACCCTCAGGAAGCATGCACGGTCGGCATGGAGAACTCTAACTTAAACCTAGATACCTATTTGCTAATCATCACACTCTGCATATGAGTCAATATCTTAAAAATCAGGATAGGTATAGGCTCAACTGCAGACCTCAAACACTGAATTCAGTTCTGTATTTCACTCCAACCTTCTCAGTAGTAAAGACAAAAGGTCAATATTATAAAGAGCAAACTAAAATTACAGATCACTATCAAGATCTCAGTTAAAACTGCACAATCTGCAGCTTTTAGAGTCCTTGACTAAAGTCAGAGAAAATAATTTTAAAATTTTCCTGTGATTAAAAATATCTGCATGAATGAAAAATACCGAGTGCTTATCAATCTGTTTCCTTTTCTGCAGCTTCCCAAGACTTTCAAGCAACACATCTATGCAAAAAAAAAAAAAAAAACCTCAAATAAGTATACTATTATTTGATATGAACAGCATTTTTTTGGGGGGGGGGGAAAGAGATTAGGTCTTTTATAAGCCTAAAGCACATGTAACTGAAAATGTTCCAGTAGGAGAATTTAACCTTCCAAGTCTTTTTGTGCTGGCTTCTGAGTATGAACTCTGCCAGATATAACAGGGTTACTAGATGTGGTTTCTTCTGAACAACCTCTGGCAGTAATCCCAAGTGACTTTTCACTCGACTCTTGTATTTTAGTGGGTAGAACATAATACAAGTCACATAGGAAATGGAATTTCATTAAACACAGTGGTCCCACCTCAGTGGAAGAATGGAGGCAGGGTGGCGTGGTTGGTGGTGGAAGGAAAGACCTACATTACAGAGTGATAATACTACTTATAGTTGTAAACAAAGAAAAATACTGTGTTGCAGAGTATAAAGTTTTTTTAAGGGATTCTTTAATCCCAAAATAATTTAGCAATCTATAAGTAGAAGAGACAATGTCACAATGGTGATTTTTAAAAACTAGGGAGAAGTGAGGGCTTGGGGCTTTGTAGCCTTGTCCAAAGATGACTTTGAGAGTAAAATAGCTGGATTAGTCATTGTGGTATAGAAAATTAGGTTTAGCGACTAAAACAATCTAGTGTATAGAAAATAAGAATATATGCTAACGGACTGCATTAAGAAGTCCTGCTGGTAACACATACTTGCTTACAGTTGAGTCCTGAAGTACCTTACACAAAACTGCATACCATGCTGGGGAGTGGAAGGTTCTGTATACGTTCAAGTTTAAACACCACTGCAGTTTTTCCTTTTAGCTCTGATTCTCTCCCGTGAATTGATTATTTAAATAGTAAAAACCCAGGAATAGCTCCCCCTTTCCTCTTTAGTTAAATACAAATCTATTCACCCTTAGAACTACACTGACAGAGCTTATGGGACGCTACACACAAATACACATGCACACACAAGCACACACACACACATCCATTCACAAGATTAAGGTGTTTGATCTAGCCAGAGTAAGGACTTCCCAGGTTGGTCCTATCTTTTGTCAGTGTACTAGATTTGAACATGACTATACACAGTAAATAGGTCATTCTTGCTGATTTTTCATGGTGAACATAATACAGTGAGCACTAGATACATGAACTTATTTCTCTCTCTCTCCCCTTTAAAACATGTACAAAAATCCAACCTCCTATTCTCCTCTCCCTCTTTTCTCCGTCATGTCTTTTCCTCATTCACCCCCCAACATAGTTTCAAACACAGAAACAGAACTGGTCGTATTGTTTAAAAACTGAATTCTCTCAACACACACAAATGCTTTTTAGAATACACAGTAAAAGTCACTAAAAAAGAAAAAAAAATTCAGGAGGATGGAAAAAACAAGCCGGTAACAAATGAGATCTTAGAAACATCTGGGACGTATAGAGAAAGTACTATGTTGACAATGATTTGAATGTTGTGGTTATTTCTTTTGAGCAATAACATTTTTGCTGCACACTACTAAACACACTGAAAATTGATTATTTTTTAGTCATCTGGGTCAGATTTATCTCAACCAAGGGGTTAATCTGAAAGCTAGAAGTCTCTTTTCCTTGGTTCCAATTACAGGCAGGCCAAGATCACCTGCTTCTTTCAGGGGAAGTGTGATCTACTTAGTGAAGCATGCATGTCAGGATTCCAAAGGTACAGGTTCTGCCCAATTTGTTGCTTTACAGGCATACCTAATACATGAAGACCCAGATTTAAAATAAATTAGGAAGCATTTCTTGTTTTTATTTTTATGACCTTTTATTTTGTAAAATTTCAAACATACAGAAAAGTTCAAAGAACAGTACAGTCCCTTCAATAAACCAAATATCTATATATCCTTCCACTTTCCTTCAAATCATCATGTATCTTTTTACCCCATGAACAATCTGAAAGTAGACAACATGACTTCAATCCTTAACATACTTCAGTAGTAGGCATCTCTATTACAGAAAGCTTCTGTGCCTAATAGTAAAGATGTATCCTGGAATTCTTTAAAGTTCTACACTAAGGGGCACGTAGGTGGCTCAGTCTGTTAAGCGTCTGCCTTCAGCTGAGGTCATGATCTTGGAGTCCCGGGATCGAGTCCCACATCGGGCTCCTTGCTCAGTGGGGAGCCTGCTTCTCCCTCTGCCTCTGCTGCTCCCCCTGCTTGTGCTCTCTCTCTCTCTCAAAAAACTAAATAAAATCTTTAAAAAAATAAAGTTCTACACTAAAAGATCTCTGAGAACAGGATTCATCTAATTTATTTTTTAAATCCTAGAAGTTTTTTAAAAGTAGCAATTTCCCCTACTATGTTTAATGTTTTGAGATTTGCAGAACAATCTTCTGGAACACAATTAATGTCTATGGAAGTAAACAATAATTCCTTGGAATTACCAGTTCAGTAATATTTTGGTATTTTTCAGGATGTCAGGCAACTAAATGTAATCCATATTGTTTTGATAAAAAGCAAACACATCTCGGGCCTGTGGGAGAGCCACATGACTGACCATATGGGTATATTCCAGACTTTTAGAGATACCTGAACCAAACTTTCAGGTAATGACCTAAACAAGTCTTTGCTCATTTTAAAGTGGGAGTCAGAATTTGACAATGATCAAGAAGATCCTGGAAGAAGCCATATTAGTCTGTGTGATCAGCACAATTCTAAGAGAATCTACCATGACCTGAGCTGGTCTAAGGCAAGGCATAGAACAGGCCACAGATACATTATAAGACTGGAATGAAACCATCGACTCATTTTTGCAAATCCTGGGGAACTGAAGGAGGAGACTGGTGAAATGTATAACATTTTTCCTGGCCAAGTAATTTGAACTCTCTCAATCTCACCTATGTCCTATGACTAAGACATGGTAATCAGGATCTCCAAAAGATCTCTCTCCTTCAGTACCTCCTATTATTCTAATCCTCCCTTTCTCATCCTATGTCCTGCCCTTCCTTTCCATAAAAGACATTTACATTTTTAATCTTGTGAGGAAAAATAGAACATTCATGTTTAAAATGCTATTTGGGTCCCTCAGATGTAAGAAACTCAAATCAATATAAAGTATACTTTATATAATCATTAAGCTGAAATAAATGATACAGGAGTAAGATTCAAAACCTACCAATGATCCCATTTTATCCAAAGACCTCTTTTGGAAGTTATTATATTTAAATAGAGAAATAAAACAAATTTATGCAACTGTGGAATTTATTCTGAAATACTGTGCATCTGAGGACAGGCTACTACCATTTACTTACATCATCACCTTTATCATTCATCTACACATAAAATATTTTTCTCAAATTAACCCTTTCTGGTTAACATATTACATTTCACATCTAGAAAAGCAAACAGAAAGGCAAATAAAGCCCGTAGCATAGTCTATTAGCTATTAATATCTGCAATGCTCTCTCTTTTCAGTGGCCTAGTGAAGCCTTGGCCCCTGAAGTGATAAAGATGAGCTCTGCCAAACTATTCCCCAGCTCTAAGGCAGTATTAACACGTTACAAAGTGCCAAAAGGGCCATTAAAAAAAAAAAAGTGACCCACTTTTAGAAGTCAGCAGCTTTTTCCTTCTGGTGAAGTATGAATATTTAAATCAGGCAGACAAGTCAAGGAGCAAACATTCCATCCTGAATGCAATGTGTGCATCTCCAGCCTCAGAGCTGAAAGGATCCCGCTGTCACATACCAACATGGAAATGAATGCTCACTTAGGACTCCAGAAGGGCAGTTTTCTAATCATTTTACTGCCTTTCAGACTTCAGGTTCCAGATTTGGATGTGAGGGAAGAAAACAGTAAAAGATGTATCACAGCAACTCCTCTAAATTATACATTTAATGATTTATATCAGGCATAATATAATTTAATTTGTAGTAAATCAAGCAAACTGATGAAAGGTTAGGTTTGTGGTTATAACAGCTGTAAATTTGTTTTTACCTTCATGATATAGTAACAATGCTTTAGAGGAGTACTCCATTCCAGAAGATGGTAAACCCATCATAATAAAATTGACTAGAATCAAGTTTCAACCTAAGCACTACTGTTTAAATGAGATAAATAATAGCAACTATCAATATAACACAAGATACAGGAAAACAAACTGGAAAATAAATCAAACTGCTATTCAAAAGCTTACCTACATTACAGCTATAGGGTTTCTTTGGCTTTACTGAGAATACATTAAATGAAATGTACCTTAAATAAGTGGAAAAATAACTATCAGAAAATTCATATTAAGGAATTTAGGGTCATATGTTCCTATTCACTCACAACATTTTCATTTGTAAACAAACAGGCCAAGATTTCACAATTAGGAACAAAATTCCTTTTAAGGAAGAAAACCCTGCTCTCTTAACTATAGACATGACTTCTTTCTACAAGATAGAGAATTGGTTTAGCTCCCTGACTATGTTGTTTTAGTAACACAAGCAAACAAAAAAAGCAAATAGGCCAACGAAACCTTATTTCCTCCAAATACAAACTCATCCCAGCCCTCAAATGCTAAAGCATTTGCAGGTGCCAATTAAAGATCACAAAGGCAGGTCCTGATCAAAGCTTTCTTTTTTTTTTTTTTTTAAAGATTTTATTTATTTATTTGACAGAGATAGAGACAGCCAGCGAGAGAGGGAACACAAGTAGTGGGAGTGGGAGGGGAAGAAGCAGGCTCACAGCGGAGGAGCCTGATGTGGGGCTCGATCCCAGGACTCCGGGATCACGCCCTGAGCCGAAGGCAGACGCTTAACCGCTGTGCCACCCAGGCGCCCCTGATCAAAGCTTTCTAAGCAGGTCTAGTTGTAGGCAGGGGACAGTGTAGTCAATTAAAGCCTTCTAAGTACCAGGTCCTATCCTAACTATTCAATCTCAACTTGGTTTGTTTGTTTCCCACAACTTATGAAAAATTTTTAGCACGCAGCAAAGTTCTTACATCTGCTCTTATATACCATGTTCATTGCTTTATCCTTGTCTTGGTTCACATGATTCCGCTGACTTAGAATGCTTCCATTCTCTCTGCCTTTCTGGATCCAAGTCCCACCTGGGTTCCCAAGCCTTCCCTGCCCTCTCTCTTCTCATTATCTATACCACATACTGACTTTTATTATGCAGTGTCCTGTTCTGCTATGTGTGTTTATTCCTTTCTTCCTACTAAAGATCATAAGCATTGGCACACTTATTAGATATTAACACAAAGGAAGGACTGAAAAAACACTTCCTGGTCAACGGATTTTTAAATAAATATACACAGTTAAAATTCGCTGAGAGGAGTCAGGATGGGTGGAGAAAAAAACAGAGAGTGCCTGATAGGTTTTTAAGACTCCACTATTACCCCAGCTTGATTACTTGCTATATTTTACCCAAGTAAGCAAGCTAGGAATTAGAAAAAATTTATTCAGAGCTTCTTAAATAAGCATTTTAGGTCCTAGTAAACAGAATCACAAGAAAGATCCAAAGCACTACAAAGTATTTCAAAAAAGAATAGTTGGAAATCAAGATTCTCTCTCTGCACATTCAGTTAATGAAAAAGGGCAGGGCCCCAACTTCAAAGAAAACCACTGTCTGCTATTCTCTAAAATGTATAGATTACTAGACTTTTAGAAAGCCCTACTCTCATCTTCCGTGACTTGTCTGATCCCTTTATGCTGCAGAGGATATGGCAGCCATACATCTTGGGAAGAAGACTCTAGTCAAGGTTTACCTTCTTGGAATGTGGTCACCACGGAAATAAGGAGAAACTCCTCTTTGGGCTGGACTTAGTGGTCCATGAGGGCACCACTGACTCTGTTTTCTTGCTCAGAGAGATAAAGCACCATATTAAAACTCAATATATTTGGGGAAGAAAAGATAAAGACACAAAAAGGGCCTGTCTTATCTTCAGAAATGCAATTCTCAGCTTTGTGAGCTCTGGCATTCAGCTTAGCCAGATTACTGAACTTATTTAAAAGCTGAAGGCTTTACCCCAACTTCGTCTTTTGCTATTTCCAGGGTTTGTTTCCACGAGTGCGTCTGAGCTTGTGTACATGTGCTTCACCCAATTCTCACACATCAGTGAACAGTGGCAGCAGAAACGCAGGTCTACAGCAGGAGGGTTAATTAACTACACAGGACAGTGCCAACAGTACTGTGGCCGACTCCCCTGGGGGAGCACACACCAATATGCAAGGGAAATCCACTTCGGGGGGGGGGGATAGTGTGTCCCCATCGAGTAGGCTATCAATACAACAAAAAACAAATCACCAAAAAAACACCCCAAAAACAAAAACAAACACACCCAAACACCTTGCCACGACAGCCTCGGCAATGAACCAGAGCTTCTCTGACACAAGGAAAGAGAGAAGCCAGAATTTAGTGTTTTCCAGTGGATGGGTCAGGTTTACTCTGCTTTCTAGCAGGTTATTAGAAGCCACTCTAAGGCAGTCTCATGCAGGCCTTTCTAATCATCTTACACAATTCCCTCATATATATTCTCTGTCGGAAGGGTTGGTAATGGGATTAAGCCATAAGACCAAAACAATATTAAATGATGATGACCGTGGTGAAGATCTAGGTTGTAATCCAGATGGTAAATGAGCTTTCTACATGTAAACACACTGTAAAACGCAACGACTTGGAAGGAAGTCTGCCTTCATTCTGTGAAGAGTGTCTGGACAAATGAGAGTAGTTTCCAAAGACTCATCAAGGATTTCTCCTGTCTACACAGCGGGACACACAGTTGGCACTGCTCCCCATAGTGAATGTTGAAGTCAAAAGTGTATATTCTGGAATTTTGAACTGTTTCCTAGTCTAGATCAAGGAAGACACAGATCAAAATAAACAGCTTTAACCTCAATAAAGTTTAAGCTGATCTACAGTGATTCAGGAAGGCTATACAAACATTTTTTTCATGTTTAACGAGTGACAAACTCATAGAGAATAAATGTAATTGACCAAATAAATATCACTAGGGGCAAATAAATGAGCTATCCGTATAGTATAAACCCAGCCTGAGATAAAGGCTTCAGGCAAGTTACTTCACCTCTCTGTGTTCTCGGTCCTCTCATACCAGTTCCCTATGTAACTCATAGGGATGTCAGGAGGATTAATTTGATAATGTCCATAAAGTGCTTTGAGCTCCTTAGAGAAAAGTGATACAAGTGGTTATTACTACATCCCACTGAGACTGTGAGGTTGTACAACATTAAAAAAAGATAAAAACAACTCTTTGATAGTTTATTAAGAAGAATTTTTATAGCCTGACAAGATAGTTTATAATCGTTTTTTATTAGTCTTTATTATATGCCCAGGAGATGGGAAACATTCCTAGCTCCCTCTTCTACATAAAGAAACAAAGACAGTGACTTTTGAGATGGGAGGCATTCTTATCTCCATTTTCCAGACATGGAAAGCAAGTGAGGAAGGTGAGTGGCTTTTTCAGTTACATTCAAGAGGTGAGAGGGTTAAGCATAATTAACAATCTGGAAAACATCAAGGGTCACCACTGCGTTCTCGGAAACTCTGACATTGTTCTGACAAGAGTGCAGCGACTAGGAATCAGAAAGCCTAAGATAAAGACTTGCTCTACCGTTTACTAGTTGTATAGTCTTAAGAGAAGTCACTTTTTCTTTATGTGTGCCACTTCCCTCTGCACAGTGGGGTTCGGTGGGGGTCAAATTACATAAAGTATGGGAAAACTACAGGCAAGCAGTGACACATGGTGCAAATAAGTTATTACCTTTATTACATCTCAATATTCTTGAGAATATGGGTTCTCCTAACCTCTAAAACTTTAGGAAAGACAATTCCATGCCCTGAGACTAAATGAAATATGTGGTAAAAATTTTTAAAATAGCTTTATTGAGATGTAATTCACACACCATACAATTCACCTATTTAAAGTGTACAGCCCGATGGCTTTTAGCATATTCACAGACTTGTGCAACCAACACAACAATCAATTCTAGAACATTTCATCACCCCAAAAAGAAACTCCAAACCTAACAGTATCCACTCTCCATTCCCACCACCCTCTCTCACTCACACTCATACACACACACACACACACACACACACACACACACACTTCTCTCCACCCTAGGCAGCCATTAATCTACTTTCTGTCTCTACAGATTTGTATATTTTAGACATTTAATCTAAGTGGAATCATAAAACATGTGGCCTTCTATGACCGACTTCCTTCACCTAGCACAACACTTTGCGGACTCATCCATTTGGAATATTCCATCGAATGGGTATACCACATACGTTTTCGCTTCTCTTGAATATATACCTAGGAGTGAAACTGCTGAGTCCCGTGGTAACGGTATGTTTAAGATCCTGAGGAACTGCCAGGCTGTTTTCTGAAGTGGCTGCACCACCGTACATCCCCATCAGCAGTGCCTGAGGAGAAGGGCACTGAGATGGGGCCACGGAAGGGAGACCATGAACTGGTGCCTGCTCAGGGAGCAGCTAAACTAGCTGTGCACAGTGACAATTTGTGTTACTGACAACAGGGATGAAAATGCTTCACACCAAGGTTTAGAAGGAAGAAAACTGGCTGTTGGGACATTTTCCTCTTTTTCTCCCTTGCCTAGGCCCAGGCTAAGGCCAAGAGTACATAAGCAGCTTTTTACACACAGCCTAATGTTGCTCCCATCTCCAATAGAAAGTAATACAGACCTTGCAGAACCAGGCTTTAAAAAGCCCTCTATCATCTCTCAGATCCAGGTGGTAAGATAACGTTGCCCTTTCGAGTCTCTAGAACTGGTACCCAAAATTTATGAAATTTGGTACTCCAGGCCCTCACCATTCCCTTCAGTGCACCAGGCTGAGCCCAGCCCAAATACATACGTTCAACACAGGTCAAGCATACGCTAGCTCCAACACAGTGTATTCCTGTACAGTGGCATCTGCAAGCCAAACAGAACTGGTAGAGGGAAACAGATGGCTTCTAAAAGGGGAAGAGAAGAAAAACAGAAGGTCAGGTAGAAAAGGATGGGGGAAAGAAGGGACTGGAAAGAGGGTAAGAGAAAGGAGAAGCATATTTTCTGGTTTTGCTCTTCCCACCTGTCACAGCACTCTCCTTGCTGGTTGCCAGCATGCTCCCTTGCAAACACAGCTGCAAGTGACAAAGAGCAGCCACTGTCCTACTCAGGGGGTCCCTTCCATGTTCCATGCTGTAAACTGTACTGAAATGCCAACTGCTTACAAGAAAGGGAATTACACACCCATTAAAGCCTCGAGTAGCAAACTGCTGCCTATAGCCAAAAAATCAGCACTGAGACCCACAGGTTCCTGCAAAATAACGTAAGACTACCCAGAAAACATTAAAAAGCAACAGAATCAAAAGATTAAGTGCTTAAAAATGTGGCTTATTTTAATTCTGCAGCTTTGTCAGACCTATGATTAACTCAATCAATGTAAGATCGTACTCTGTCGTATATTTCACATAGTCACCACATGTTCAGTATGCTGCGGGGCTCTGCTCTTTTACAATTAAAAGAAAATTAGCGAGTCTTTTCCCAGCAGAGTTAGGGACTGCCACTAGGGATTGCCAATGAAGGGAAACGCTTCACACCAAATTTTAGAAAGGAGAGATACTGGCTCTTGGGGGCATTTTTCTTTCTCCCCAACTTTCTGAGGCCTAAGCCAAAGCCAAGGCAAAGGGAATATAAGCAGCTTTTTACACACAGTCTAATGTTGCCAGCAGAGTTCCAGTGGCCTTGCTCATCACGGCAGGAGAAGGCGTAGTGACTAACACCGCTGGGTCTTGTTGAAGAAAAGTGGCTGGCTTCCTTTGATCAACTGCGTGGTGTGCTGATCAGTGTGATCTCCCTGTTCTGCTGACTGTGAGCGTGTTGGGGAGAGCTGGAGAGCTGGCTTCTGAGAGGCCCATGCAGGGAAGCAAATTCCATAGCTGCCGAGTCACAGAAAGCAACAAGAAATAAAAGAGGGCCGAACTGGAAGCAGACACCTTAATTCTGCCAGCACGCTACTTACTGATACAAGGATCTCTGGGAGGGCAATGGAGTAGGTGCTTCTACAACTCTAATTCACCAGCTGCTCGACACAACGTTTAAGACCAGAGTCCAAGCTCCCGAAACCACCATTTCAAAAGGTTTTAATCACCTCATCTTGATGGGGGGAGAGGGAAAAAATGGGATTACGGAACAGGAACTCATCAGCAAAGGTAGCTCCTGGCATAGTTTTTGAGACAAAGGCAGTATGTCCGGCACGTGAGTGTGCGCGGGCAGGACTGTGTGGGGCAGCACCCCTCTCTCTTCTAGTTGCCAGAGAAGCAGCTGTTAGATTAACACAAATTAATCTGCTGGCATGCTATTCAGATTTTTTCCCTAGTAAACTGCAAAATTTACCTACAGATAAATATAGCAGTCTCCTACTTCTCTGCTCCATTCAGTTCTTACTGAGAAACACTGTTATCTCAAGTTCTATCAGCAGATTGTACTTCTTCCTAGGGAACAACAGCAAAAAGTAGTTCCCTAAAAGCGAAGTCAGTCTCTGAGGTAAAATACACCATATTTAAATGACTTCTTCCAATAAACGGATAACTTTCCATCTCTAAAGTTTTAATTCTTGGTAAATGGAGTCTGTGATTTCTTACACTAGATTCTAATCGTTGCTGCTTTAGAGTAAATAGTCAACTGCAAATTGAGCAAATTGCTCTGGCTATCCTAGTACCAGAAATGAAATGGATTAGGTCAGTAGGTGGCATGTCATTTCAGTGCTGCCTGGGGGCCCAAAATACAGTTAGGTCATTTTTATTCTGGTGACAGCAGGAATGAAAACCAGAGCACTTAACATTACCTCCCGCCTCTATTCTCATAGCCATCCTGGGCACAGAAGAGTTTACAGAAGCCCCCAAGACTGCATCTCCAGCGTCTAGGCTGCTTCAAGGGCCTCCGGAGATACCCCAAGTTGAAGCTGCCCAAAGATATCTGGGACAGGACACTCTGACTTTGGTCCTCAGTGACACAAAGCTTCTTGTCCACACAAGCAAAGTGAGTTCTCTAACCACTTTAAAGCATGTCAATGTGCAATTCCATTCTCTAGTACTTTCCTTGAGGAAGAGAATGGCCATTATACCTCTACTCAAGGGGATAAGAAAACCTTCCAGTCTTTGCTCTGAGGGCAGGGAGGATTGGAGGAAGGAGTGGATCCAAGCCAAGAAACAACGCAAAAAAGAGTGATGGGAGGGGAAACAGGCAGGAGAAGATAGCCGGAACTAGGAGAAAAATCCTTCTGCCCAGAAATCTAGGCCTCTTGCACTGCTAGAACATTCAAACAATCCAACAACAGCTCTTCTGTCAAGCCTCCTTCCCCCCTATATATTTCAAATTACTAGTAGAATTGAAAAACTAAGGTAGTCTTCGGAAGTTTCTTCCTATGAAATAGTCAAAATGAGATCAGATTATTTAATAGTACCCGGACTCTAAGATGCTATGAGGTGATAATACTCAACTTGCCAGGAAGAAGGAAAATGGATTTGGATATTAAACAATTCACAAATTTCAAAATTTTTATGTCCCATCTTTAAACAACTACATTTTGTGACTGTATTTTTCTTACCATTTTTAATAGTAATAAAACAGAAAATAACATCAGCTCAAGAATCCGAAGTCCAGGCTCACCTGTAACTTACCAGTTATTTTTTGCCTCCCTCGTACCTTTTTAGAGAACTACTCCTTCCCTGCTCTCAGCAGATGCAGTTCACCCACGGATGATCTCACTCTTGCTTCAGGGGTGGCATGTGACCCAGGTTTGGTCAATGAGACAACTCTAGCTCCCTGGTCACACTGCAGGATGACTGGTTCATGGACTGAAAATCATGTCCATGTCTGTGTTGGTACTTTCAGGGAAAAAGCAAGCTTTCTCTCTTCGTTGGGGTTGACAAAATGGTAGACTAACCAAGAGCTGCCAGAGGAAACCACTGCCAGTACAAGACAGCCTATATGCAAACGAAGCCAAAAGGAGGAGAAAGTGTTCTGAACAGTGGAAGGCCCTAAATCCAGCCAGGTCTGAAACCAGCTACATCCGTGAACTTACTAGTTATATAAGCCAATAAATTCTCTTTTTTGCATAACAACCTGGAGTTGAATTTCTATCATTTGAAACCAAAAGTCTTCACATTACTAAACCAGCCAAATAACCTTGGACAAATCATTCAATCTCATTGTACATCAGTTTTCTAAACTCTAAAGGAGGAAGGAAAAAAAACCCATATGTTTACCTTACAGAATTGAAAACTGCTAAGTACTACACAGGAGGCATTGATATTTTAACTAAAACAGAAGGTAGAGATAGAAGGAATAAGATATTCATGGGGCTAAATTGCTCCTAGCTGCTAGTGCTGATAAGATAACATTCTACTTCTATTAGTTTTCTCAGCATTTGCCCTGGTGGGGCCTGTGGAATCTTTATCAAACCTGTTAATCACCTAGTAAATCTTTAAGTATTTTCCCTTTGACTTTCAGTTGACAAGACTTTTTTTTTTTAAAGATTTTATTTATTCATTTGACAGAGAGAGAGACAGCCAGCGAGAGAGGGAACACAAGCAGGGGGGTGGGAGAGGAAGAAGCAGGCTCATAGCGGAGGAGCCTGACGTGGGGCTCGGTCCCATAACGCCGGGATCACGCCCTGAGCCGAAGGCAGACGCTTAACGACTGAGCCACCCAGGCGCCCCTCAGTTGACAAGACTTTTCCACCTTCCTGGACATCTCTGACCGAACTACCTAAGTAGCTTACCATGATGCATAAGCAAAGGGATGACAGAAAAGGAAAATAAACAGTACCATCTTCAAAGGTATGTGTGTGTGTGAGAGAGAGAGAAATGGTGTGAGAGTGAGAGAGAAATGGTGTAAGTGAGAGTGAGAGAGAGTGTGTGTGCGTGTGTGTGCGTGTGCGTGTGTGTGTGTGTGTAGCATCCATGCTGGGAGAGGACGTAAAGGAATAACTCTCACATGAAGGCAAATCACGGATGAAAAGGAGCTATCCCTACATAAGATGAACATCTAAGTGTCTCAATTAATGTGCCAAACCATACCCTCCCCCAAAGCAATGGTATTCTAAGAGCAAAACTGAACTATTTAAGACTACATTTTCAAGTCAGAATTCATACTTAAATGTGTCTTGTGGAATTTGTTATAGTGTCCTGATAAATGTTTGGTTTCACAGAACACTAGACCACATCTCTCATGAATAACAGAATTTAGAACTTTCTGTAAAAATGTATCTGGTCTATAAAACATCAATAGGAAAGAAGGATTATTAGTGAAACAAATATCCAAAAGCAAAAGTACTAACATTAGTCCTCTTTTGAGCGATGTAAAAGGGAAGATAAATAAACAACAACAACAAAAAAATTGCAACTATATTTTGCAACTATACTTTTGCAAGAGCTAGGAAGAAAAATAATGAATGCACTACACTTTCAACTTTCAAAGTTTCTGGGCCTAAAGATTAAGCATGAATGAAATCATTCTTAAGAGGAGGTTTTATTTCAAGATATTTTCTGTACCTTTGACATCAATTAGCTTTTTCATTATACATAAAATTATAACTACATGCTATGCCTGGTAAAAAGAACCCCATGGCTCAGCATTTCCTAACCTTAATCAGTGTTTCATGTGAGCTGAACATTAATATTTTAAAGCAAATAAAAGATATGATGCTTTTCTTCAGGTTTCTAACTCACCGAAATGTTTCTGAAAGCTAAATACACTGGTAAATGTTATACACTTCCAACTATAGAGAAGAGTCGAAAGATAATTCAGTCATCTTTCTTAAATTTTTTTTTCCAAAAGGAAAAGCTGAAAGCCAGAGTATTAATATAACAGTTATTCTGACAAACTACATAATGTAAAGTTTCTTCTCTAGCAAGATTCAAACAACAAACCAACACCATATAGATTTGTTCCCAGATGATTCTGGAATAAAAATGCTATGTCAGATTGGCTTACGGTTATCAGATTTAGTTAGGACAATATCAAAACAACTTTAACTAAATTCAACTTGCTTTTTCCTATACGTCTTTGTATGGATGGGCTCCACTCCCAGAGATTCTAACTTACTTGGTCTAATATGGGGTCCCGGAGGCAGCGTTTTTCAAATGCTCTTCAGGTTATTCCAGGGTACAAGCTAGGGTTGAGAAACACTAGTCAACAGGTAGATGTGGGTCTGGCCTTCAATACGTAGACTAGATTTTATTTTGATAACTATTCTATAATTGCTGAGAAAATCATTACTGTTTAAATCACTACACTTTCACTAATATGCCAGTAGAAGATAAGATCCTTAAAAAGAGAAATCCCTATCAGCCTTGTTCAGCACTGAAGCCAAGTGGAATGCCTGGCGCAGGAATAGCTGCTCCATAAATAACTGTGAATGAATGAATTAAAAGCGAAAAAGTACACTTCAGTTTTAGTAGCTTGAAGAAATACAGTAGAGGCTCTCTAAAATCAATGATGATCAGGTCAGGACCAGTAAAAAAAAAAGGGGGGGGGGTCATGTAAATCAGTAAACCATAAAAATCTGTATACATACCTAAGCATTTTAACTTAAATGAACATTCATTTGCTAATGTTGTAAGATAGAACCAGGCCTTTTGTTTCTATGAATCTACACCTTAAATAATGTCAAAATGTCTTTCATAAATTATAACCATAATGCATCCTCTACCATTTCCACTTGTGACTTTTTTTTTTTTTGGTAGTTTTCAAGTTTTTATTTAAATTCCAGTTAGTTAACATACAGTGTAATATTAGTTTCAGGAGTAGAATTTAGTGATTCAACAATTACATACCACACCCAGTGCTCATCACATGTGCCCTCCTTAATCCCCATCACCTGTCTCACCCATCCTCCCACCCACCTCCCTTTGGTAACTATCAGTTTCTTCTCTCTAGTTAAGAGTCTATTTTATGGTTTGCCTTTCTCTTTTTTCCCCCCATGTTCTTTTGTTTCTTAAATTACATATGAGTGAAATCATATGGTATTTGTCTTTCTCTGGCTGACTTACTTCACATAGCTTGATACTCTCTAGCTCCTTCCACATCATTGCAAAGGGCAAGATTTCATCCTTTTGATGGCTGAGTAATATTCCATTGTATACAGATACCACAACTTTTTTATCCATTCATCAGCCAATGGACATTTTGGACTCTTCACATAATTTGGCTATTGTTGATAATGCTGCTATGAACACCGGTTGCACGTGCCCCTTCAAATCAGTATTTTTGTATCCTTTAGGTAAATATCTAGTAGTGTAATTTCTGTATCATAGGGTAGTTCTATTTTTAACTTTTTGAGGAACCTCCATACTCTTTTCCAGAGTGGCTGCACCAGTTTGCATTCTCACCAACTTCACCTGTGACTTTTAAATTATGGTGAGAATTTAAGATACTTTGAAGCAATCTGAATGTAAAATCCTTCTGGAATTAATAATTTACCCCATTCTTTTACAGCTGTCTTACCCAAATGTAATTGGGCAGCAATTTTTACTAAATCACCTTTATCAGCTCTTCCCAAAGCATTTAACTTGGTTTTCATGGGAACAACTTGCTTTCTCGTAAGTCACTGGTTTATGTAACAGTTCAATTACATAATTACAATAACAAGAACAAGTGGCATAAACAGGCTTGGGAACAAACACAACTCACTCTTGATAAGCATTCTACAGCTGATGGGAGACATATGTGAGTACCTTAGACAGCAACCTACTGGCCATAGGCATTCAGAGGGACTGACAAGTGACAGTTAAGCCAATGAGTCAGTTAAGACTCTTCTCTGCACAGAGCTTTTACTGTTATACAAATGCTGGCCACAGGTTTCTTCCCACTGACCTTTCCAATTCCCTAGAGCAGTCAGTTCATTCCTTCACTAGCAGATCATCTGAACGGAGATGCAATGGAAAGTATCACCAGGTCTATATATGGCACCATCAGAGAATCATCAGGTATAGAAGCAGCAGGAGTCATGGAACCTCTTAATACAAAACACCTTAATGTACATCCAGACTCTCTAATTTATATGTAAGGCATTTATAAGTCAACAATTAGGGGATCCATTTAAAATATAATAGAAAATGAGCCTAAAATCAGAATTTTAAAAATACTCAACATATTATTTCACTTAGAGTCTTTGTAGTAAAAGCCTCAAAAGGATATAGACAAGTAGAATAGGTCTGTTTTGCTATTCAGAATCAGCTCCCATTCGGCAGGTGTCTCAAATGAGGACATTCTGGCAACAAAGAACTGATGCCACCAGGAGGCTCTACGATGTACCTTTTATTGAAAGTCCTAAAATTTAAAATATTCTTGCTTCCCTATAGCTAATGTGATTCCTTTTCAAATACACAAGTTTTCCATGGAAAGTTGTTTTTTGTAAAGTTACAGCATTTCTGCTCCCTACTCCCAGGTAATAAAGCCTCAGATTTTGAATTTTATCTTAGAAGAAGAAAAAAGAACTATTAAAAATGTTTTTAGAGTAGGCAGCAGTTTTGTTTTTATTTCAGCCTTTCCCAACAAAGCTGAGAACTCCAACCTTATTCCATGGGACATCTGGCGGAAGACTCCAGAAGCAAAATAGACTTTGCATTTTCACTGGCTTGGGCTGTGTGGGTCAGCATCCGTAACAAATTAATTCAAATTATTTCTAGGTTAAATATGGAAGTGATGACAATGGCAAAAGGAGGACTTTTACTTTAAGGATCTGTAAACCTTGACTATTTTCAAATTAGTCTCAGCTAGTATCATAGTCAAGATTTCAAAACAAGGACCTGGACTCTTGAAAAATAGGTACTTGCTAACATATTTTTTAAAAAGACTGTGAATAAATTTGTCAACAACTGTCAATTTCTAGGAATCTAAACTTGTTCAGGATGGACCTGTCATTTCTATTGTCCATGAAAACATTTTTTAGCCTGTGTGTTTATTTCACCACAAGAGCTCTCCCAATCAATGAATGAGGAATTGGGGGTAAACATGTAATGTAGATTTCATAGATGCTCCTGTTTAAAAGACCTTTAGACAGGGAAACCTGAAGATTAGCTATAGAAGCTCCGTGCTTTGTGTTAGTAAACAAACCATGTGCTGTCCCTACCCCTCAGGGCTTAGTTCCATAAAACAGTTAACATTACTTACAAGCACAAACAGTTTAGTCTTTTTGCTGAGCTGATGGGCTTTTTACTTATCTATTTTAAAAAAGCTAATCAAGTGCCACATCTTAAAAAGATAACTGATCTTATTTGCTTTTAAACAGAGTAAAAAAAAATCAAGATGGATAAAGTGTTGAAAAAAAAAAAAAACCTCCAAATGTTAGCACCAAAAATAAATTAAAATGTTATTGGTATTAATCTGTTTTGGTTTATATAAAAACCATAACTGAGGATTTTTCCCAAGTTCATATTGTACTTGATTAAAGGAAACAGCCAGAATAGTTCTTTTCACTAGATCATGTCCAGAGGGCTATTAATGCTCGAGACCTTTTTGTTTCCCATCTTATAACAACATAAGCAGTTATCGTTTCACTGCACAATTCACACAGCTATAATCTTTGAGTGTCTCGAGTTTTCCATGACAGGGTTTCCTATCGTTTTTAGAATAGCCTTTCTCAACCAAGATTCCTCATTTGAACCACACAACACAAAAACTTATTTCAGTGACTATTTTCTCAATTACCACAAGTACAGTACATAACTAGTATCATTCTAGATCCACTGAAATATTAATTCAATACACATATGGATGCCAAGAGCATTAGGGCTTACTTCTCCCACCAAACCCAGTCTTGTTTAGAAACTGTAGAAAAGAATGAAATTTCTTGAATTACACTGGGAAACTTGACACTTTTTGTTCTCCATGTTTTGCTTTCTAAATAGAGAAAAAAAAATGGTGTCTCTTTAAAAATGTCAAATATAATATGGCTCAAGCTGAAATAAGAAAAACAAACTAACACTAACTCCAACAGCAGCAAGGGGTGTCACAAGTGCGAACAGTCAGTAGGCTGTTCTAGACCTCGCCCCAGCTCACTAAAGGAGGTTTGCCCCATCCTAACTGAAATCAGGTCTCATGAGAAGGCACTACCCACTAACTCTGGTGAAATCCAACTCAGAGCACAAAAACATAAAAATACGATTCTTAGGGGAATTTTCCTCTAAAACTCCAGGCTTGCACAGCACGTTTTCAAGTTTCTCACTGGGTGACTTAGCTGCTACCCTGACTGATAGGTACAAAGCACTATCTTTAAAAAGGTCTCATCTGTTTTTGATGGAAATTCCAAACACACCACTTTTCCTACTTCGCAGAGGTTTTTCTGTCAGTTAATTTTCCAACTAGGAGAAAAACTAGTCCTGTAATATCTTACCTATAAGAAAGTCTAGTTAAACATAAAGGATCTCATTTAAATCTGCAGAGAACAGAAACTGAAGAGCCTGAATGCCTCCCTGCACTCTATCACTGCCCTCCCACAGGGGTGAGGAAAGGAGGAAGGTTAACTTAATATTCTAAGATGTCAAGTATCAGAACCTCACAACTTCCTTTCACTTATTTAGAAAAAAATGAATGGATAGAGCCAACAAAGGAAACATTATGGGTGTTTCCTTTTTACAGTATGCTTAATTGTACTATGCTCTTGGTAAAATGAAATCTGATTAAGATTTTAAAAGGCTATTTTGAAGGTCAGTTCAAAGCATGTCAAACTTGTCACACATGACTAAAAGAAAGGCCTTGACTTAGTCTTGTTGGACTGATATATTCTCAGCATCTAGAAGGCTACCTGGCATATAGAAACATACTCAATAAATATTTGCAAATCAATCAATTGTTAAAGCTTTTCGTTACATTCAAGGCAGAAGTCCATCTGGCATGTTAAATAGCTTATCCTTTAAGAAAATGATATTAAAAATGGGCACAATCTTTCCAAAGAGCAAGCTGGTAATATACAAGGCTTTGGAAACTTCTTGGGAAACTGGCCTAAGACAACTCCCTTTCTCTGAGAGGTGCCCCCTGTACTAGAGACATGGTCCCCTGGCCAAAGCTGACTGGACAAGGACTAGATACGTGGTCCAAGGGTCAGTATATTCCCTTTCCAAAAATCTGGAACAAGAACAAGCCAGCAAGTCTGGGATGGTCTCTTGAACAGAGAAGATATAAACTTAGGAACCGTACAGTGCCCAGAAGACTTTTGTCTGCCAAGTGTACACAGAAGCTGAGAGGGGAGAAATGAAGCAGATGTGGAGAAAGACAAAGAGAGACAAGAGATAGCAACTCTCCAGTTCTAGTCCCAAAAGCTGCTCCTGGGTTCCTGAGTTGTTCTAACAGGGTTCCAATAAATTCTCCTTTATGCTTAAGCTTGTCTGAGGCAGATTCCTTTACACAGAACAAAGTTTTCACAAAGACACGTAAAAACACTCATTTTCTCCTGATCCTGTCATTTTTCAGTTCCAAGAAATAACCAAAATTATGTACAAATATTTATGTTCCAGGACATATACTGCAGAGCTAGACGTGAAACAGTAAAGAACTGAGAACAATCCAAATGTCTAAAAATAGTGACCTGACTAAATAAACTCTATACAGGTACCTCCCACTTTCCAAAAGTTTGAGTTATCCCACTTTGCTGTCACAAAAGACCTACATTATTACCTGTTTCCATTAACTGAAATAAATCCAAAGAAAAAAAGCCGTTACCATATTAACGTAGGTCTTTCATAAAAGCAAGATGATGAAATGCAAACTTTCAGAAAGTGGGGATATGCTTCACTTTATGCCATCATTTTGGCTTATGAAAGGTTTCACAGGGACGCTCTATTTTCAATTAGCAGAGAAAACCTGTCCCATATGATATCATCAAGTCACTCAAAATTAATATTCTTGAGGAATATTTTAAAATGTAAAGAAATGCACAAGGTATATTAAAAATAGATATTTCAAAAATAATAAGCATAATGCCAATTTTATCTTTAATACAAATGTATGGCATAGAAAAAAGGAAAAAAAAAAGGATCTAAAACATGGAAGTGAGATCACAGAGAAATCTGACTTTTCTCCCTTGCTGCATTTTTCAAATGAACATTCATGACTTTTCTAAAAATGAAAAAAAAAAAGTTTAAAGAAATGATAGACTACACCCCCCGATGCCAGTATCTGAGTCTCCTTTTACAGCTATGGCATGTGCACGTACAGACACACAAAGTTATACTGCAGTAACAAATTTTATTTAAAAATTAACTCACTGATATTAAACAAAAGAGACTATTTTTGAGTAGATGGATTTGAGGAGGAAGGTCCTCATTCTACTGAGGTGAAGAGGAAAGATGACCTCCCAGCCATTATTTATAATTTAGTAAAAATTCAGAGAGAGAGAGCTTCAGAAATCAAGCTGCCCTGAAACAAAAGCAGAAAGAGCAAACAGGGGCGCCTGGGTGGCACAGCGGTTGGGCGTCTGCCTTCAGCTCAGGGCGTGATCCCGGCATTATGGGATCGAGCCCCACGTCAGGCTCCTCCGCTATGAGCCTGCTTCTTCCTCTTCCACTCCCCCTGCTTGTGTTCCCTCTCTCGCTGGCTGCCTTTCTCTCTGTTAAATAAATTAAAAAAAATCTTAAAAACAAACAAAAAAAAGAAAGAGCAAACAAAAGTCAAGGAAATGGGTATACGAGGCCCCCTTGTGACCTAGCTTTGTCTTATTCCTACACTTCCCAATGCTCTCCCTCTCACTTGACAATCTAATAGTGTTCTCAACTAGTATGATACATTCACCCCTTTAAATAAATGTAAATCTTGGGGCGCCTGGGTGGCTCAGTTGTTAAGCATCTGCCTTCAGCTCAGGGCGTGATCCCAGCGTTCTGGGATTGAGCCCCACATCGGGCTCCTCCGCTGGGAGCCTGCTTCTTCCTCTCCCACTCCCCCTGCTTGTGTTCCCTCTCTCACTGGCTGTCTCTCTCTGTCAAATAAATAAATAAAATCTTTATAAATAAATAAATAAATAAATAAATAAATGTAAATCTCATATTTTTCCTTCATGTTATTTGAAATTCAAAACAGTGTGAGCCACATGGCCCGAATTCATACGAAGCTTTTCCACTTACTAGCTCTGTGACCTTGGGCAAGTGACTTAACCTCTCCTCCATAAAATGGGGATAATAGTACTTACCTGCTAGGGTTACTGTGATGATTAAATGATTGAATTAGTATATTTAAAGCTCCCAGAGAAGTGTCCGGCTAATAATAAGTGCTATACAATTGTACTATTAGTAATACTATAATATTGAGCATTAAAAAGAAAACAATAGTGCAAAGCGCTTTGTTCTCAAACGATATAAGCTTACCTTTTAATCTTCACCTCACAGAACCTGTCCTCTAGCAATCCTAACTACTTGTAGTCCCTTAATATGTTTTGCTGTTTCCTATTTCTACACCTTTGCACACGCTGTTCTTTCTGCATGGAAGGCCTCTGTCTAGCAAACTGCTACTCCTCCTTCCATGCTCAACTCCAGCATCAGCTCATTTGTGAAGGCTTCCATAAATGATTCTCACTGAGATAATCTCCTCTCTGGGTACCATGTATATTCTGACTTCAAATGTATTGTAATTGTTTTCATGTTCATATTCCCTATAAAAGCCTAAGCTCAGTGACCGTAGGCTCTAGATATACATTTGTTGGAACTTAAATAATTCAGGGAGTACTCATTTATTCAACAAATGTTTACTGACAGCCAATACATCAATGAACGAAACAAGTAAAAATCCCTGGCCTCATGGAGTTTAGAGTTTCTGAGCTGAATACGGTACCAGAAAATATCAGTTTAAGGGCAGAAAAGACATAATATCCCATGGGGTTAAACTTAGGAGTAATAGGTATTTATTATGTCTTATGTTATTATAATTACCAGGGTCTACATCTTTTCTCCACCCAGAAGAGAAGCACAACCAAAGGGCACGTTCATCTCTCTGGAAGACTCCTAAGGAATGTCTTAACCAAACTGTAGAGCTGCATGGGGCTTGTACTAAGAAAAATGACAAGGGAGAATTAGAGAGGCCCAAGCAGAGTCCCTAGCACAGTCTGGGGATGGATGGAAGGCCAAAGACTTAGTCAGCAGGTGATGTGCCTCAGGAGTCCAGGATTCCTCACAAAGACTAAACATCCTATCTAATGCAAAGTCCAGACTTTCATTTTTCTATCTAATTTTTAAATTGAAGTAATATACACGAATAGCTTTAAAATATAGTAATACAAGGTTTATAATACAAACAGCAGTCCCTTGTACCAACTCTCTCCAAATCTCTAGTTCTGTTCCTCTCAGGAAACCACTTGCAAGTCTTTTGTTGGAGATTTCTTCAGGCATTTATCTTCTTACTTTAAAATATATACTCATTGTGATTTCCCAATTTTTCACTTTAATCATTACCTACTGAATTCTTAACACAGATAACTGAAATTTAGTTCTTATACTACCTTCTCTCACCCCATCCCCTACTACCATTACAGACATACCGCAATTTTTGGTTAAATTCACATTTAAGGTTTGTATTATTAGAATCATGTAAAAAACATTAATCAGTGAGATAATTAGTTTACAGTGATTATACTTTTCTTATACATTTTGTTGCTCCTGGAACTAAAAATGTCTTGCTTTGTTATTTGCTTGGTTTTCTATATTCCCATCATTAATTCCTCCCCATACTCTCCAAAGAAGCTATAAAACCGCTCTAAATGAGAACTCAAAACATATCACATCACAGAATATATCAGTCCACCTTTCCTAGAGTCCTCCACCCTCTTGTCCAAACCAAACTGGCTGGTCTCTGAACCCGTTGTACAACAGTCATCTGGGTTTTTCTTTCATCAAACAGGGGATTTTCTTCATCTCTCCTTTGTATTGGATTCCCTATTTTCTGGATCCATGTCTTCATCTCTACTGGTTAATTTTCTTGTTTTAATGGAGAACATTCTCCAGTAGCTTCCTCAAAAAGGGTGCGTGGGAGGTAAGTTTTGTGACCTTGCATATCTACAATGTCTCTGTTCTACCCTCAGACTTTTTTTTTTTTTTAAGATTTTATTTGTCCATTTGAGAGAGAGAGAGAGAGAGATCATGAGCAGGGGGAGCAGCAGGCAGAGGGAGGGAGAAGCAGGCTCTCCACTGAGCAAGGACCGCGCCCCCCCCCACGGGGGGTGAGGGGAGGCTTCGATCCCAGGACCCTGCGATCATGACCTGAGCTGAAGGCAGATGCCCAACCAACTGAGCCACCCAGTTGCCCCTCTACCCTCAGACTTGATCAGGAGTTAGACTGGGAACAGTCTAATTCCATATCGCAAGTTGCTGTTTTCTAGAATTTCAAAAACATCATTCCCCATTCTACCTTCCTGTGCTGCTGCTGACAAGTCTGATGTCATCTGATTCCCAATCCTTGTTTGAAACTGTTTTTCCCTCTGAGGAAGTTTTTAACAGCTCTTATTCCTGTTTTTCCGAACTTTTTGCAATAATGTGCCTTTCACTATGGGGGTGTGGCTCTTTTTTCATTTGCACTGTTTGGTACTCAGTAAATTCTATTAATCTGGAATGTATGAGAGGTCTGAGAAGTTTCCTTATATTAGCTACTGCATGATTTTCTCCTCTCCATTTTCAGTTCTCCTGTCTCAGAATTTCTATTGGTCAGGAGGTGGACCTCTGGTGTGATCCTCTAAAATTTTTCTCTCTTCCATTGTTGATCCCTTCATCTCTTCCCTTTATTAAGAGACTACTCCAATTTCATCTTCAAAATCTTTTTCTATTACCAAGAATTCTTTTTGTTTTCTAATTGTTCTCTTATTCCTAGCACCCTGTTCTTGTTCCGCAGATGCTATACCTTCTCTTACCAATCTGAGGGTCTAAAGTTATAGTTATTCTGAAGTGTCCCTTCCAATTTTCTGGGTCTGTTTTTATTTTCATTTTAGTGCCTTCCCTTGTATATCTGAGATTCTTGGCTGTTATGTTCATATTTAAGAATGAAGGAGTTAGGATGTGGAACAACTAAAACTCTCATACACTGTTGGTAGGAATGTCAATGGTACACATTTTGGCAGTTTCATTAAAGTTAAAAATACACGTACCGTACCACCCAACCACACGTAGCTATTTACCTAAGAGAAATGAAAGAATACCTCCACACAAAGGCTTACATATGAATGTTCTTAGCCGCTTTATTTCTAATAGCCAGAAACTAGAAACAACCAAAGAGTAGATCCTGTATAAGCCTATTTATTAAAATTCTAAAATACGTAAACTTAATCTATAGTGATAAAAAGCCGGCCAAGGTTCGCCTGGGGACAGGACTAAGGGGTGAGAGGAAGGGAGAGATTACCAAGGAACACAAGGGAACTTTAGAGGTGATGGATATGTTCATTATCTTGATTTGATGGTTTCGCCCCATGAAAAATTAAACCCTTTTAAAAATGTGAGTTTAATTCACATTAATTATACCTCAATAAATCTAGAAGAGAGAAGGAGAATGGAAACAAGAAGGAGAGAGAAAGTATCCAAAATAAAAGAGGCTTTTAGAAAATAAGGTACTAAAAATGAACTGAAAACCACAGGGCTGGCATGTATGTAAGAGGGCCTTCTCATTATTTGGTATACACCCTATTTTCAGTGTGGCACTCCCTCCTGCCCTAGACCTCTATACTGTGCCTAATATCTCTGAGTCAAGTGTCCCTCTGGTTAAATTTCTCTAGAGTAATGGCGGGCAAACTTTTTCTATCAACAGCCAGGTCTTTGCCACAACCACTCAATTCTGCCACTGTAGCACAAAAGCAGCCATAGACAATATGTAAATGAAAGACGTGGTTGTGTTCCAATAACTTTATTTACAAAAACAGGCAGCATGCCAGATTTGGCCCAGGTGCAGGCCATAGTTTGCCAATCCCTGCTCTAGAGAGTCATACTAGTCTTTCCATCTTTGGAGAACTAATCAATTTCTCTTCAGAAGTGATGGCTATAAAATACTTTATACCTAAAGAAGATAATTAAGCAAATAAAAAGGGAAAGGGAAGTCACGAAAAAGGGATACTGAAAATCTAAAAAGAGTTGTATATATACATCTTATCAGCTATTAGCAGCAGGGGCAATACTTCTGATAGCCTGCAAAAACTGTTTCATCTGATGAACTCATATCTAGGATAAACAGAAATCAGAGCAGGAAAAGTACATCTTCAGAAGTTTTTGTGACAGGTGCTTACAAATGGCTTCCAACTGTTCCTTTCGCCTACCTTGACTTTAGTTGGGGGCTTTAAGGTGTGAATAATATTCTGGGAGATTTTGCTCCAGATTTTTTTTTAATTGAAGTATAACTGACACACAATGTAACATTTAGTTTCAGGTATTCAAAACAGTGAGTTAACAAGTCTATATGTTATGCTGTGCTCACCACCAGTGTAGCTACCATCTGTCACCATACGACACTATTACAATACTGTCGACTACATTCCCTGTGCTCTGTTTTATCCCTGGGACTTATTCTATAACTAGAAGCCTATACCTCCCACTCCCCTTCACCAGTTTTGGCCATCCTCCCACTCCTCTCCCCTCTGGCAACCACCAGTTTGTTCTCTGTATTTATGGCTCTGTTTTTAGATTCCACATGTAAGTGAAATCACATGGTATTTGTCTTTCTCTGTTTCACTTAGCATTATACCCTCTAGGTCTATCCATTGTCACAAATGGCAAGATCTCATCCTTTTTTATGGCCAAGTAATATTCCTCTGTGTGTGTGTGTGTGTGTGTGTGTGTGTGTGTGATCCATTCCTCTGTTGATAGACACTTGAGTTACTTCCATATTTTGCCTATTGTAAATAATGCTGCAATAATCATAGAGATGTACATATCTTTTTGAATTAGTGTTTTTGTTTTCTTTGGGCAAATATCCAGTAGTGGAGTTACTGGATCACATGATATTTTTATTTTTAATTTTTTTGAGGAACTTCCATACTGCTTTCCACAGTGGCTGCACCAATTTACATTCCCACCAACAGTACATGAAAGTTATTTTTAGTCTACATCCTCTCCAACACTTATTTCTTGTCTTTTTGATTCTAGCCATTCTGACAGATATCAGGTGATATCTCACTGTGGTTCTCATTTGCACTTCCCTGACTGCTAGTGATGCAGAACCTCCTTTCATGTGTCTGATGGCCATCTGCATGTTTCTGGGAAACTACCTATTCAGGTTTTCTGCCCATTTTTTAAACATTTTTTATTATGTTATGTTAGTCACCATACAGTACATCCTTAGTTTTTGATGCAGTGTTCCATGATTCATTGTTTGCATACAACACCCAGTGCACCATGCAATATGTGCCCTCCTTAATACCCATCACCAGGCTATCCCAATCCCCCACCCCCCTCTCCTCTGAAGCCCTGTTTGTTTCCCAGAGTCCACAGTCTCTCGTGGTTCATTCTCCCTTCCATTTACCCCCCCTTCACTCTTCCCTTCCTTCTCCTACCGATCTCCCTGCTATTTCTTATGTTCCATAAATGAGTGAAACCATATCATAATTGTGTTTCTCTGCTTGACTTATTTCACTTAGCATAATCTCCTCCAGTCCCGTTCATGTTGCTACAAATGTTGGGTAATTGTTCTTTCTGACGGCTGAGTAATATTCCATTGTATATATGGACCACATCTTCTTAATCCAGTCATCTGTTGAAGTGCTTCTCGGCTCCTTCCACAATTTAGCTATTGTGGACAACGCTGCTGTGAACATTGGAGTGCATATGGCCCTTCTCTTCACTACATCTGTATCTTTGGGGTAAATACCCAGCAGTTCTCTGCCCATTTTTTAATGGGATTTTTGGGGGGTTTCTGGTGTTGAGTTGTATAAATTTTTTTTATTATGTTATGTTAGTCACCATACGTTACATCATTAGTTTTTGATGTAGTGCTCCATGATTCATTGTTTGCGTGTTAACACCCAGTGCTCCATGTAACACGTGCCCTCCTTAATGCCCATCACCAGGCTAACCCATCCCCCCACACTCCCTCCCCTCTGAAACCCTCAGCTTGTTTCCCAGAGTCCATAGTCTCTCATGGTTCGTCTCCCCTCCAATCTCCCCCCTTCATTTTTCCCTTCCTTCTTTTAATGTCCTCCATGCTATTCCTTATGTTCCACATATAAGTAAAACCATATGACAATTGTCTTTCTCTGCTTGACTTTTTTCACTTAGCATAATCCCCTGTCGATGCAAATGGTTGGTATTCATCCTTTCTGATGGCTGAGTAATATTCCATTGTATATATGTACCACAGCTTCTTTATCCATTCGTCTGCTGAAGCGCATCTCGGCTCCTTCCACAGTTTGGCTATTGTGGACATTGCTGCTACGAACACTGGGGTGCATGTGCCCCTTCTTTTCTCTACATCCATATCTTTGGGGTAAATACCCAGTAGTGCAATTGCTGGGTCATAGGGTAGCTCTATTTTTAACTTTTTGAGGAACCTCCACACTGTTTTCTAAAGCGGCTGTACCAGCTTGCATGCCCACCAACAGTGTAAGAGGGATCCCCTTTCTCTACATCCTCGCCAACATTTGTTGCTTCCTGCCTTGTCAATTTTTGCCATTCTAACTGGTGTAAGGTGGTATCTCAATGAGGCTTAAATTCTTTACATATTTTGGATGTTAACTCCTTATCAGATGTATCATTTTCACATATCTTTTCCCATTCAGTAGGCTGCCTTTTTGTCTTGTTGATGGTTTCCTTTGCTGTGCAGAAGCTTTTTATTTCAGTGCTGCCCCAACAGTTTACTTTCACTTTTGTTTCCCTTGCCTGAGGTCACTCCAGATTATTTTAAAAATCAAATAAACATTTCATGAAAAAGGTGAACTGTGAAATACATTTTTAAAAAAAAAAGTAAGGCTGCTCTCTCATTCTTAATTAAAAGGTCGATTAACTTACACTTCTATAAATTTGTCTCAAATTCATGACTAACTGCTACAAATCTGTAATAAATGATATACACACTCAGGAAATCAAATCTCAAGTTCTGTCAATGAACACACTCCCCAATTTCACTAAATTCTTTTCCTTCAGGCATTGTAACTTTTCAGGATAACTTTATCAGTGCTTCCTGACTCCATTGGAATGGGAGTGCTAATTTCTTTTCCAATTACTGTATTAGATGACAGAAGCACTAGATAAAATGAGATCAGCAATAATCATGCACTGCTCATAAAAAGAACTAAGTTTGGAATTATCTCTATCTTTAGTTTTCTTCTTGGTCAAAATGATACAATTTGTTTTGGCAAAAGGTGGAAAGGTTTTTTAAAAGGTGATGGAGGTGGGAGTAGGAGAAAAGGTGACAAATTAAACACATTAGTTGGAGATTTCTGGGGCCTCATTTTTCAGAGCAGAGAAATGTTTGGTGCTTAACTGACAGAAACTAATAATCACTCTTGTCATTTTCAGACAGAGCTAGTCAGAAAGAGGTTAGCCAATCCCTACTGATTCACACAAAACATTTGCTTCCTGAACTCGGAGTAAATCAACTACAGGGAACATGTCTTCTGTGAAGATAATTTTACAGGGCAGCCTCTCTAACCACTACCATGTGAAGACAGCAGCCCAAGAGTAAACTTCTTCTTCCTATCTGGTTCTCTCACCCTTATCTGCTGGGGAAAAGAAATGCAGGAATCTGTGATCTGGCCTGTCATTTATAGTGTTCAACATTTAAAAAAAACTGAAATCCATAAACACCACTGCGTTTTGATAAACTCTGGTTTTCCTGAATAACGTATGTGTGAAAGTATTGTTAACAAAGGGATATCAAGGCTGCTAAGCTTCAAAGGCACAGAATATTAATATTAATAACAATGGCGACAATATAGTTTATAAACAAATATTTTAAATATCAAACAATTTTAAAAATAATTTATAGCTCACATTTGAAATAAACTACATTATTTTCTATAACAGATTTACCTTCTTACAATATATAGCTTTGGCAAATAGTAAAATTATTTTTGCATTACTTGCCCTAAAGCAGGTTGCTAGCTAAGGGGGGGCAAAGGAAACTTTTCTAAAACCAGCAAGAAGCACTAATGGATATTTTAACTTTATAGTATTTTAGGATTCACACATCTTCAGATATACATTATAATTAATTTACATTAGTAGAGAAAACTGTTACAGTTATAGATGGAGACAGACACTGTTGATTGCTTCTTCAACATCCATTATTCTCTATCCCTTCTGCTTCTTATGCTAACAAAAACCAATTTTGTTTGGGTGTCTAGCCTCCGAATGTTTGAGAGGCAAATCCTCAGCTCCAGAACCTAAATCAGTCTTGGATCCACTCTTCTTGCCGGTGACTACTTTAAGCATTGGCATGTGACAAAAATGGTCAATGAGATGCAAAGTCTGTTGAAGGGCCTCTAACTAAGGTTTTCCCTGCTCTTAAAAAGAGACATTTAAGAATAACTGGTCCTTTTTTTCTTTTGCCCCAGAATGTTCATGTGTGAGGATACAAAGCCTGGAGTTACAGCAATGACCATGAGCAATGTTTGTGGACACACTGAGGGGGGCGCAGCAGAAAGAGGACAAGAACATGGGTTCTGATGGTGTTGCTGAACCACTGAACTGGACGGCTCTAGCAACTCACTAGGTGAATAAGTCAGTCCACTTATTGTTTTAGCCACTTTTACTGAGCCTTTCAGTCACATACAGCTAAAAGCATCTGAACTGGCAATTATAAAGCCCATATTACAGATAAGGTAACCAGTTCAGAGAAATTCCATAGATACAAGGCCAGTCACGAATAGAACCTCTTGCTTTTCTTTAACAAATGTTTAAATACCACTGTGCGTGAAGCACTAGGTAGACACCGGGTTTTAAGTGTGAAGAGAACATAGTTCTGAGAGACTCACAATCTAGAAGGGAGAGAAACATACCAACAAATAGTTAAGGAAATGTGATCAAGAGAAATAGAGCAAGGAGCTATCAATTCACAAGAGAAAGCATTTAACTATGCCAAAAGATGTTAGGGATGAGTATTTCTGAGAGATAGCAAACTTTTTTCTTGAGTGATTTAAAATTTCAAGAGACAACTTCCTATGACTCTTATATTTCAAAATAAACATTTTTTTAAAAAGCTTCCAAAGAAACATTTGTAAACTTATGAAAATAATGTTGAATAAAATAAGGAAGACAGAAAAATATATACCCTACATGATTTCATATACAGGCAAAATTAATCTACGCTGCTAGAAGTCACAACAGTGGTTTCTCTGGTGGAAGGGAATCAGAGTGAAATGAAGAAAGCACAAAAAAGTTTCTGTAGTAAATATCTGACACTGACATGGGTGCTTGTTATCCAGGTGTTTCAGCTTGCAAAAATGTACCTCAACTATATATACAGATACATAAATATATACACATATATGGGTAGTTTTCTGTATTTATACTACACTTTAGTAGTTTAAAAAACTAGTATGTTCCTTATTTAAAATATAGATAATAAGAGTATAAAAAGTTAAAAGTGCCAGCTTCTTTGGTCATCTCTCTGGAATCCCACATTTCTGAGAGGAAATCACTATTAACAGTTCCATGTAAATAATTCTAAATAATCTAGAACTTTTCCCACATATTTTCCTTTTTTTTTTTTTTTAAAGATTCTATTCATTTATGTGAGAGACAGAAAGAGAGAGAGAGAGAAGCATGAGATGGGGAAGAGCAGAGGGAGTAGCAGACTCCCCACTGAGCAGGGAGCCCGATGTGGGGCTCGATCCCAGGACCTGGGGATCATGACCTGAGCAGAAGGCAGATGCTTAACTGACTGAGCCACCCAGGCACCCTCCACATATTTTTAAGTATAAATAACCATGAATGCATATACACAAATGTTTTTTTAATATTTTGTATTTTAAATACTAAATCATACTGTAATGTTTTACAATTTGATTTTTTTTACCTTCCATTCATCTTTCCACTCAGTTAAGTACTTCATAATATGCATATATTGTTAACTCTTATGTATTACTTGCTAATGCACACTGATAAATTTGTAGTTGTTTTCAATTTTTCATGTGTGGCTATTTTTGTACTGTACTGTTCTGTAAATGAGCCTGTGGGTCAAACCTTTGCTTATACTAGGTTTAGTACTAAACAAAGAAGATAGGAAAGAATATTCCGGGTCGAAGAAACGACAGAGCATAACCAAGAAAATTTAAGTATGTGTCAAGTCTGGAGGACAAGGTGTGTATGAGTTCAATGGAGAGTCTCATGGGTGAGATAATGAGGGGTTTTCTGAGCCACCGTAAGGAGTCTGGATTTCCTCCTAGAAGTCTAAGACAAAGGGAGCTACTGAAGCATCATAAGCAGGAAAGCCAACATATGAGGGTTGTATTTTGTATCTTCTGTTAATAGTGAAAGGTTGGATGATAAAGATAGGACTGGATGCAAGGGGTTACAATTATGGATAAGAGATTGAGAGAGAGACAAAAGGTCCATGATGACTTCCACATTTTGCTTGGCCACTAGATAAATGGCATGTCATTAACTGAAAAGGGAAAGAAGTAGTAGAATTTGAAGTGGGTGGATTTGGGGTTCTATCTGGAGAATATGGAGCTCTGGGACATCCAATAGGCAGAAGCTGAAAATGCACATCTGTCTAGAGCTTAGGAGAGAGAGGGGAAGAAGAAATAAAGATTTGGAGGTCACTGGCATTCAGTGGTGGTTTGAGGCTATATGTCACCCACGGGGGAAAAACAGAACAAGATGAAAAGGAAGACAGGGATGAAACACCACAGAATATTAATTTTTAAAGGGTAGGCTGAGGAAGAAGTGCCTGAAAGAAAAGTGAGTAGGTGCATTTGAAGAGGTCAAAGAACTAGAAAGGAAGGTTCTTGGTTCTCTGAAAAAGAAAACCTTAAGGAAATGGTCATTAATCTGAAATGCTACAGTTAGTTCAAGTAAAACGAAGTAAAAAAATGTTCTTTAGATTTGGCAATTATGTTACTGGAAGTTTCAGTGAGCTCACTAGAGCAGAATGGAAAATGGAAACTGACTGCAGTGGGTTGATAAAGGGCTATATGTACAGAAAAAGTAACATCAAATAGAGACTAAACTAAGTTTAAGCTTTTTAAGAAGTTTAATCATGAAGTGACACAGAGGCAAGGCAATGGCAGAAAGAAATTAAGAAACAAAGGAATTCTTGTTATTTAAAAGATAAAAGAAATGTAAACATGTTTTATAAGATCAGGAGAAACCTAAAGAGAACCCAAAGAAGGTACAACAGACAGAAATAAGTGATGTAGCAACACCACAGAGGAGGCTGTTTCTAGACATATCAGGCTTCCAGACTGCTAGCCCGACTCATTTACTGGTTTACACTACTTCACTTCATAAAAGTTTTCCTTTTCTGAAACTAAGATAAAGCTGTTCTGAATTGAAACGGTTAAAAATGTTGTTGAACATTCTTAAAACATTCAAGTAGGAAACAATACGGAGAACATTTTTTCTCAAAAAAGGGAACTGAACTATTTGAATGGGAAATCTTTAGTCAAATGCCTTGGCCTGCACATCATAGGCCACCTTACTAGACTACTAGCTTCTTGAAAGCATAATGAATTAATACATTCAAAAACACTTGCTACATATCTACTATGCAAGCTTGAGGGGTACAAATATGAGCAAGACGGATTCTCTATCCTCAAGAAGTTTACAAATAATTACAACAAGGAAGAGAGGTGGGCACAAATACCATGAGTACACAGAAGAGGGGTATCTCACTTTGCCTGGAGAGTGGAAAGAAGTCAAGGAAAACTTTCCAGAGGATCTTTGCTTACACTGGATCTTCAAAGGATAAGTAGGAATTTAACAGGTAAAAAGGAAAGAGAATTCCTGCTGTAGAGCACAGCACATGCAAAGGCACAGAGAACTGAGAGAGCCCAGTATACACAGGTGACACCAGGGAACTTCTGAGGTGTGTAAGGCAGGGAAGGAGGCAATGAGCTGCTAAAGGCATCAGTGCTAATGAGCTTGAACATCTTGAAGGAGATGACCAATCACAGGGAAGTAACACTGCAAGATTTTCTTTTTTTTAATTTTAATCCCAGTGTAGTTAACATTCAGTGTTATTATTAGTTTCAGGTATACAATATAGTGATTCAACACTTCCATCTATCACCCAGTGCTCATCAAGACAAGTGTACTCTTAATCCCCTTCACCTATTTCACCCATCACCCTACCCATCTCACCTCTGGTAACTATCTGCTCTCTACAGTTAAGAGTCTGGTTCTTGGTTTGTCTCTTTTCCCCCCTTTGTTTATTTGTTTCCTTTCTTAAATTCCACATATGACTGAAATCATATGGTATTTGTCTTTCTGACTGGCTTATTTCGCTTAGCATGATACTCTCTAGATCAATCCATGTTATTGCAAATGACAAGATTTTGTTCTTCTTTATGGCTGAATAATATTCTATTGTATACATATACCACATCTTTATCCATTCATCTATTGATGAACATTTGGGGTGCTTCCATAATTTGGCTAAATAATGCTGTAATAAACAGAAGGGTGCATATATCCCCTCAAATTCTATCTCATTGTGATTTTGATTTGCATTTCCCTGATGATGAGTGATGTTGTGCATCTTTTCATGTGTCTGTTGGCGTCTTTGGAGAAATGACTATGTCTTCTGCTCATTTCTGAATTGGATTATTTGTTTTTTGGTGTTGAGTTTTATAAGTTCTTTATACATTTTGATACTAACCTTTTATCAGATATGTCATTTGCAAGATTTTCATTCTTTGCACCCTCCAGGGACCTAGTACCATGCCTTTCACTATAGAAAACTCACAATAAATGTATGCGGAATAAACAGAAGAGTCAGAATCTTAGAATGATAGACATTTGAAAAAAACACAGATCTCAGGGAGAAGGGAATAAATTGAAGGGAATAGTCTATTTAAAAGCACAAAGTAATTTACTAATAAAGCCAGTTATACTGGCTAAGGCCTGTTAAATAAGCACCTGTTGTGCACACCACCTACCAGTCAAAAGTTAAGATTAATGTTCTCCAAAGAGTCAAAGTGAAGAGTCCCTAAATACAGTGCTTGAAAAAAGTTCCACAAACTTAGACTTTGTCTAGATTTCCATTGCTTGAGGAAAATGCTCTTCAAAAAGTAAGAGATGAGCACAGAAAAAAAAAAAATACAACAGATTCCAGTAGTTCAGCGTCAAGACATGTAACATCTGATGATGAGTGTTAAGAATTTCAAACTGAATTGAAAAAGTCATTCCATGGGGCGCCTGGGTGGCTCAGTCGGTTAAGCAACTGACTCTTGATTTTGGCTCAGGTTGTGATCTCAGGGATGTGGGAGCCACACTGTGCTGGGCGTGGAGCCTGCTTAAGATTCTCTCTGCCCCTTCCTGCTCCCTCCCCCCACCCCGCCTCTGTCTCTCTCCCTCTCAAAAAGAATAAAAATAAAATAAAGTAAAAACTCATTCTGTTTGCCAGCATCAAAAATAAATGATTAGAATGAACTAAGAAGAAAATTGCCCTAACGTACTAAGAGAAGCAGATTGCTACATTTGGCAGAAATTACCACCTTACTTGATTCCCTCCACCACACTCAGGTAAAATGTCCTACAATAACATGGCGCACATTATTAAAATATGAGTTACTTCACCAAGCTTCTTTGTCGATATTTGATTAGCTAGGTACAACTACTGGCAATAGTGACAACTGTACTCCGAGAACAAAGGTTAAAAAAAAAACAACAGGGGAAGAAGATCCCCTGTGTACACAAGAGGAAGTAAACTCAACAAACAAGTGGACCAATGGTTTCTCATAAATATTGTGCAGGAGGGATGAACTTGACTAAATCCTAGGGAACTCCTAAGCTCTGGACAAAGATGAGGTCAGATTCCCAACACAATTTAAGAATCTCCACTCTAAAAAAATAACAATTTTAAATTCTAATGTGATGAGCCAATCACACTAGTTTGGTTATGAATGAAAAAGGGTAACTTTCTATGGTCACCAGCATCAGAGGCTGGAGACAGTCATGTATCAGGTTACCATTATTAGACTACAAGAACTAATCTACTTACTTGACTCCAAGGCAATGAAGCCTAAAGGCAATGTAATCATCGTGCCTAATGTCCTATTTCAAAAAATATTTGGTAAAGGTCCACAGAATAGTTTAAGAATATAATTTACTAAATAAAACGGAATGAAGAATACAGTGATCTGGATTCTAGTCTCAAATCAGATACTAATTAATTATATATATAACCATGGCTAAGTCACAAACAGACCACGTCCCAGTTTATGCATTACAATGATGTACATACTCATGACTGCATTAAATGTTCTAAGTCCTTAAAAAAAAGTAGTACTTGGGGAAAAAAGGAAGTAGTACTTGACATGTAAGATGAAGGTGTTCTGTATGAGATGAAGTTAACCACTATGACCAAAGCTAACCTATTCAGTTTAAACAGAACTTACCTTCAAAAACATTCAGTGCACTCAATAGATAATGTTCATCAACTCCTTAAAGGCATTATTCAAACATTCCATAAATAAGGAAACAGACATATTAAATTATTAACTCAAAATCTATGAAAAAGTCTGTTACAGAATCAGGAATAGAATCAAACTCCAGTTTCCCCTCCCCATCCAGTCTACTGTTCAAGTCACCTATTTAGCTTAAATAATGTTGT
The DNA here is from genome assembly GCF_023065955.2 of Ursus arctos. Lineage (NCBI taxonomy): Eukaryota > Metazoa > Chordata > Mammalia > Carnivora > Ursidae > Ursus > Ursus arctos. The sequence goes on from NW_026622908.1 coordinate 31,079,598, forward strand.
TCTATGCATCAGAAACATAATTAGTTATGACAGGAACAGAAACTTCTCTCCCAAAGGCTTCAAATCCATTTTAGTAAAATATGTTCAAATTTAAAATGAGAATGGTTTAATAAATGGCAACTATTTATTAAACCCAGAAAAGTATTTCATCTTGTATTAGGTTAAGCAATCTGTAAGGAATAGAGATCATAATTTTTAAACATAGAGTCAGAAAAGCAAACCAGTAGCAAAGACCAAAGACTATGAAGGTGTCTACCTCTCTAAAAAAGGAAAAAGAAAAATAGGAGAAAGGGTAAAAGAAAAATAAAACCTAAAACTGAAATGTTTTTAAGGAATACTATAGAATATATGTGCCATGGACAAATGGTTTGAAAAATATACCTCCAGCTAAGCATCAGATACCTATTAATCCATCTTCCACATTAGCAAAATGCTTTTTTCCCCCCACAGGGTATCTCCTGGGAAAAACTAGGTACTGTAATACAGTCTGTTAATCTGATACAGCGTTTTCTGGAGGCTATTTGGAAATAAGTAGTAAAAATTTGTGTTTTTTTTAAATATATATACTTAAGTTATTTTATACTAACTTTAACCAAGTAAGATAGATGGATTATTGTTCTCAATTCTTTATATTCTGTTATAAAATTATACATCCATACTCTTTGTCATGTAACTTTGCAAGGTTTGGCCACATGATTTGTTTTGGCTAATAAGATTTTACAAGACCTGATGCCAGCAGAGGCTTAAAGTGTATTTTGGGAGTTTGGTCTGCTTCTGGTATTTTGGTGAAATGGGTATGCCCCCGGTAGCTGCTGCCTCTTCAGCGTAGGCCTCAGAGTGAATAGGTACAGAGCAGATCTAACCCAACCTGTGGCCTGGAGGCAGGCCAGCCAACCCACAAACTGAAGAAGATGTGTCTGGGCCTAGATCGGGAAAGCAGATGTGTCCAGCCTAGATCAGGAAAACCCCCGATGATGTACAGACCCAGTGTGAAAATAAACATTGTAAGCCACTCAATAAAACATTAGTTTGTTATGCAGAACAATTACAGCAATAGCTGACCAATACACACAGTAATCTCACACCTAAGAATGTGTCCTAAGGCAATCAGAGAGAAACAAATTCACACCCGTATTTCTATCATAGCTATATTTATAATAGGAAAAAACTGGAAACATCCTATCATCAAACATTAGAGGAATAACTAAATTATAATCTAGCCAGACCACTAAATATTTGAACCCAACACACTCAAAAATGTAAGATGTGCATAACACTTTCAGTTTAAAAAGCATAAAAAGCAAGATGACGGTTTTAAAAAAATTCTCTAACCTTTATTCTGACAAGCAAAAGACCACACATCGTGCCAAAATTAGGAGGGAGGGGTACAGAATAAGAATGAACCCTGTTAAAGAAATTAATAGTTGCTTCCACACTTCAGTATTACTAGTGTTTAAAATAGATGGATTCTCTGATTAGAGTGGTTCATATACCATGAGGAGAATGTCATTGGATATTTAAATGCTAACTCTCTCAAGAACAGACAAAAGTTTGATGTTAAAAATTTTTAAATAATGTTTCTTGTCTATTTCTGGTTATAAAAAGGAAACATTAGCATAGAGATTAAAGCAACTATTCATAAGACCTTAAAGAAGAAATAAACCACCTGTAAATTCATCACCTTCCAACATTTCAGAGTGACACTGTTTCTATATGCATTTACCTGTCTACATACATCTATACGTACGATACACTCAAAAGTGGGATTGTAATGCATATGAAGCTGTATGTGCTTTTTCATTTGCTTTATCATGAGCACATTCTATATCATTAAAATATTTTTGAAACCATGATTTTTAATGGCTCCATAACATATAATTTGTTTAACCAATCAAGTCTGGGGATTTCCTGAGTTGAAACTGTCAACCACAAATTAAAGTCCTATGGGTCAAAGAGCTAACTTCAAAATCTTCAATGGGGAGTTTATTCAAAAATCTCAAGTTACAGTTTGAAAACTGTAGTTCTTCTAACCAAGAATTCAATGAAATTCACTGAGTTTTAGCCATGAAAGATGCTCACTAAAGACCATATTTTCCCAAATGGAGCATAACATTTCATAATTAGTCTTGAGGAAGAAACTGATTAAGTACCAAAGACTGAGGTAGTAATAACAAATAAGAACTAATAAGTGCCCACTGTAAGAATTAATGACTATCTACAATGTTTGTTTTTCTTTAATAAAGCAAAAAAAGAGAATGTATGCATTACTTGTACAAATTAAGTTTTCAAGCGGATATAGAAAAAAAGACAACAGAAAGTGAACATAGTATAAAAAAATAGAAACAAATAATGATAAAGGATTAGTAGTTGCTAATTCCAGAATATGACATTCTTTGTACTTTGCTGTATTTAGCATTTTCTCACAACTAAAAAAATTAATGTTAAATTAAAATATTTGTCATGTGAGTAAGGTTAATTCAGATTTTAGTTATTAAAGGAAAAGGAAAATCAGTGTTTTGCCAGAGGCTAAGTAGATCTTTTGAGAAGGAAAAACAAAATGCTAGGCATTCAGCATTAGCATTTGTTGTAAAATAAAACTATTTTAAACTGAATATCAATGTTTTATGTCGGAAGGAAGTCTGAGGAAGGCCCAGCTTTTGAACTTTATAGCTGTGCTTTCTTCAAGTACTAGCCTATCTAAAAATGATATATTTTCTGTTCTATCAAAAAGGCTGTTTTAACAGTTAAGCAAATATTTTAAAAATTGCAAGATTGCATTTCAGTTTCTGACTCCGTTCTTTTTACTTTCTTTACTTTGTATACCTAAGGTTTTCCTGATGCCAGGCCTATTTTTTAAAATTCTAGTTTCTAAAATCCAAACTTAGTTCAGATGACAGAGTTTACCACTGGATGAAACGTCTTACTGAACATAAACATAAATGGTTGCAATTTTCTATTAAGTGAGGTCCCTAGTAGAAAAAAGAAATTAAAGAATAAAAAGTTATAGAAATAAACCAAATCTTTACATCAGTTCTCACAAACAAAAATTTTAAATAAATGTAAATTTTTTCAAATGCCCCATTTTCCCCAAATGTAGCTTTAGATTGTCTTAACTTTGTGACAACATCCCCCGCCCCCTAACTCCACTAATCAGTTCTCACCTTCTTTCCCTGCTGGAACACGTGAATTTTTCAGCAAAAGTGACTCATTCATTGGCATCTTGTCAAACTAACCCTGAAACTATAAGGAGGCTCAGCGCTAACAGAATTCTAAAGCTAGAACACTTTCACTAACACACATCATTTTGACTTTAGAGAACTGAATCACTTTCAGAGCCAAATACATACTAACAAACTCTGTTTATATTTTTCCTTACAAATTGTTCTCCACCATGTTACCTCCTCCCAATTTTAGTTTGGCAATTCCCTAATCTAAAATATCTCCTGTCTCTAGAGAAGACAAGATGGGGGAATGCAGAAGCATACGAACAGGAGCGGGGAGGAAAAAAGCAGTTGTTCACTCAGCTTGGAAAAAGATTCTATTCTGAACAATTAACGACTCGTATCCATTCCACATAGTTCTTGAAATTTATTTCTCCCCTTAGTTAAATGAAAACACCATAGAAAACACAATACAAACACAATCAGAAATTTTCAGAGATAAATTACTCTCATTACTATTATTTCACTAAATAAAAGTTTTTTAAAAAACACATGAAAATCAATTACTGAGAACTATTTAGTCAAAAATCTTCAATAAGATGTCACTAGCAGGAACTACCAATTGCAAATCACCTTATGCTTTTGGTTCACACATTCACCTACGCCAAGATAGAAAACTGCTCCTTTTAACCACAGGGAGAGTGGTGGGGAGGGAACAAGGAAACAAATGCTTTGTCAGATTACCATAGACATTTACTTAGAGCTCTATCAATTGTCACACTCCACCTGGTGGCAGGAGCTGCGTGAACTGGTGAAGTAGAGGTCATTATACAAGAAATTCCAAAGAATACTTTCCAGATGTCCTTGGGAAAAAAAGTAAGATGCTCTTCTCTTGCTCTATATAAATAAATCTAACAAGGTTCCACCAAAGTTTTTTCACATAATAGGTCACTATCTAATAAAGAATAACATAAAGGTATGACAATAATCAGAATGGGAGACCTACATTTACAGCAACTGATTTACAACCATTTTCTCCACGGTAAGTTAAATGTCATCTCAAGCCTTTAAAACAGGTTAACAAGACACATCCAGCAACGACAAGATTCTCTATCACATACTCCCACTAACTTTCTTTACCTCTTTCCCCTATGGGTAAACTAGAGTTTAATTAACACAGTTAACAGCAGCCTGCCACATTGCTTTTAGGTATTTGCCAGTAACATATACCCATGGGATACTCTAGACACTGATTTCAACCAAAAATAAAAATAGATAAACAGAGCTCAAACAAAATTAAAACTGAGTCTGGCTGCCCACACTTATTTTCACACATGAGGAAAAATAGCAGTTCTCCTAGAAGCCTCGAGCAGACATATCTTTAGAACACAACGTTAAAAATATGCCCCCCCCCTTTCCCCTACCTGTTTCTCACTCAAAGCTGTGATTTTGGCTTGGAGTTCATGAAGCTGTTTCTTTAAATCAGCATTCTGATTGGAAAGAAAAAATATCTGTGAGAAAGATATTTCATTTGTTAACAGAATAGTAGCAAGAAGACTTTATGCATACTGTATTACAAATGATGAAGCAATCTTAAGCATTTAGCCAATCAAATCTGTCATGCATTAAACTGTAGTCATATTATCACCACAGATCCTAAATGTAGCTCTTAACACTGGAATAGGGGCAGTTCCTTTGCAAATGTTTCAAATTACAAGTTTTATATTTTAGCATCTTGTACTGTAATAGTACTCCTTTCTATTGAAATATTATTATTCCTTATAGAAAGTATCAGTTGACAAAAAACCTAAAGCTCCACTAATCAGACAAAAGCAGGAAAATGGAAGTTATAAGTATGCATACACCGCATGCTTAATGGCATTATCAATAAAGATTAAGAGTTTTTTCTCTACTTGCCCTCTCCCTTATTTAGTAGAGTACATTTGTTATTTTAGCCTAGATTTGAAAAGCTGTCAGTGCTGCAACTGCCTTAACACTACATCATTCAAATTAACACACTGACTACCAGGGTATTTTCTCAGTTCTGAAATTCTAGGAATCAAAAAAGAATACTATTTTAGATGAGATACACTGAGCGTGCTTGCTTTTTACTCAAGTGGGGAAAAAAAACAAAATTAAAATTTTCAAGTGCTTAATGTAGCAGGACAGCCTACTAACAGACTGAACACCACTCCAATAAAAGACTACTTTTTCTTCATTGTTTCACATGCATTTCTTTTGATTCACCCTGCTTGGTCTTCTGCCAGGGTTGGGGCACAGATCCTCCCCCTCAAGTTTACCCTACACTGTCTTTTTTTATAAGTATATTTGATATATTGATATAAGGCTTCACTAATGAGATCACTCACAAGATTGTCCAACAACTTACTGCCCCCTCAGATTCTTTTGAGTTAAGACTGCACTGTTACATGACCACCAGCTCTATCAGAAATGTTAAAATTTTCTAATAATATTTCAGTTGCTGACAATGTAGGTTACCATATTAAATATAAAATAGACTATTAATCTAAAGTCTACTGCCTCTTGGTTTCCTAAATCTAATTTAAATTTTAATATACTTTAAAAAATAAATAAAAATGGAAATGCTTCTCAAAGAAGAAAGACTGTCAAACAGGACTTTAGTGTGAGCCATCAATGCCAACCCTCAGAATCAATGGATTGTGTCCACACACTAGTTAGGCCACTGGGTGCTAAGTTTTTGGAGAAATGAATATATTTCCCACTTCCAAAGAATCAATCTGCTTCAGTACCATTCTTTAATCCAAGAATTTATTTTCTTAACTTTACAATGAAGCATGTATATGTTTAACAGCTACATATATACACACGCACACACACAAACATATATATACTTATACAAATATAATGGGTCTAAGTGTTCTGTGAACAATTTACGGTAAACAAATCCTGAAAGGCTGATAAATACTCTCCAAACTTGTGACCCACTATCTAATGGCTACAAAAGAGACACTACCTGAACAATAAATGTAATCATCAAAGACAAGATAACTTTTTAGGAAGATTTCTCTTCAGGGATAGAGAAGAAAATGCCTAAGTCAAAAACTCTATGAGATTTAAAGAGAAGGCAACATCTGCTGGATTATTATACAAGATACTTTTAAATCCTCTTTAAGAGCTCTTTCAAAGATAATTTTTTTAAAAAAAGTTCTTTAAAAATTATTCTGAAATTATTTAATCATAGTGGAATTAAGTATTTAAATGTTCTGTACTATACCTGTACTATATAAGCTATGAGAAGGTAAGGATATATACAGTAATTTGGAGAATAAAGAAAGCCTCAAAAACTGATTCTGAATAAGCTGGCTCATGGAAATGAAATTTAAGCCATATGAAGAATATTAACTCAATTTTCCCCCCAAAACAATCAAAGAAATGAACATAAAAGTAAAATAACAGAAACAAAGACAAAATGATAGCTACATTATAATAGAACGACTGTATTTTTCCAAACCCTTATAACATGAAGACCAAATATGCTAAGAGTGAGATAGTTTCTAAAACTTAAGTCCTGGTCTGTATTTTAGTATCTTACAGTTACTTTAAATTAATTTAAATTAAAAATTAAATGAATAAAAGTAGTATTTTACCTGTGGATCCTGCTTCATTTGAGCAACCAGTTTCTGGTAATAAAGAGAGAAAAAGAGTCATCAGTCTTAAATATTAACCCACTAGGCTAATCAGACTTGGCCCCAAAAATCTAAAGTTTTAAGTCCACCCAAAAAAATGAGCAACACACAATCAGAATAGACCAAAAGCTTCTATGATCCATATAAAAGATTAATGAGACACTCTTCCTAATATATACATATACATACATATATACCTGTGTGTATACACACACACATATATATAAATAAATCAAACTATCACTTAATGTTTGAAATGAAAAGCTCCTGCTTTTTAACAAATCTGGAGATGGGGCGGGGGATGGGGGCTTTTAAAAAGCAATTTAAACAAGCTGGATGCTCCAAAAGCCGAACATCCCTTTAAAATGTTGTCATTGTTTAGAGACCCAAAAGGCCTGGAAGGAAGCTGGTCCCATAACAAAACAGGCCTGTTTGTATACAGCAAAGTACAGATTTGGCAAGTCTGTTGGTTTGGTTCTTACCACAAAAGGAGGCTAGTGTCAGCTACCAACTTTGCCACTGTCTTGTCTGTGGGGGGTGTACTCAGTGGACCAGGGATGCTCCGTATTTGAGAGTAGGGAAATGAAGGAACAAAACTCTACCTACCTGTGTTCCTCTGGGAAGGAGAGTGCTACCAGAATACTTAATAAGAAAGACCTTTACTCAAGAAAGCAGAAGTCCAAATAAATGAAAAAGAAAGAAAAATGGGCGTCTTCTGACTTAACCCAACTTCGAAAAGCATCCCTGCCCAAAGATAACAATAACCAGGACAGAAAAATTTGAAGGATAAAAAATATCAGAAAATTCCTAAAAGTACCCGGGAATAAGCTGTTCCCCAAGTGAATTTTTCATGTAACTAAAAAATCTGTCCCTCTCTTCGAGTGTCAAGGTACTTTCAAATGTTTTAGTCATAAAATATTTCTAAAACATATACTTATCTGCCTTCTTAAACAGAAAAAAAGTCAGCTTTGATTGATACTTAAGAGGCATGATTACATCAATTAATATACTATTCTATAAACAGCACAATAGGTCCTTATAATAAAGGACCCAAACTGCTATGATTTAAAGAGTTCTTGTGTCTACATTTTTGTTTTTCAATCTACTTCTTAAATGCCAAGGAGTTAGCTAGCAAATCTTGTTACTATTACATCTCCTCCAACAGCCCCTGAACCCCAACTCAAAAATGCGGCTTCTGATCTGCTGTGTGATATGCACAGTGAACTAATTCTAAGATGAGCAAATAGGTTATAATAGCTTAAGAAATGCCCCTTGAATAAAATGTACACTCTTCAGTGAATGACTTCTGACATTTATCGTATTTGGTCAAGAGCCTTACTTCAGGTGTTAAGAAGCATTCTGGATAGCTGAGGATGCCAACCATGTAATCTCCATACACACGAGGTATGCGTTACTATATTCTACTTCACGTGTGACAATAGTAACTCTTCTATATCCTAGCTTTAATCTACAAAACAGTAATAACACACTTTCCAAGAGCTCAGTGAAACTGAAACACAACTTTATACATATATATTTTTTACCAGTGCAGCCTAAAAGCTAGCCTCGTTTTTCAGTGAAAAAAGTCCTTGGTTTTCTTTTTTAATTTAGTTACTAGAGAGTTGGCTGCTACATTAAAGTTGCCTTTTTATTTTTTTTAAAGATCTTTGTTTGAAAGAGAGTGTGTGCATGAGCAGGGGCGAGGGGCAGAGGGGCTCCATCCCAAGATCCCAAGATCATGACCTGAGCCAAAGGCAAATGCTTAACCAACTGAGCCAACCAGGGGCCCCTAAAGTTGACTTTTTAAAGCCAAAAAAGGTTTTCTCTCATGACACTGGAACTTAAAAACTGATAACCACATTAAGCCTCCACTTCTGGAGGAAATAAATAAACCAACTTTTCTATCTAAGAGTAGTAAAGCTGCATCTTAGACAATCAGAGGCAGGACAAGAGAAGCTAGACAACTTAACTAGAGCATCCAAATCCCTAGTGACTTTAAGCTGACACTGTGTTATCAAAATGAAGCTACTTTATTTTGCAAGAATGCAGCAACTTTTTATGAGGATATACTTTATGCCGAGGGTAGGCGTAAACTACAGTCCATAGACAAATCCAGCCTACAACCTGTTTTTATAAATAAAGTTTTATTGGGACACAGCCACACCCATTCATTTATATATTATCTATGGCTGCTTTGTCTATACAGCAGCAAAGTAGTACTGACAGAGACCATAAACGTCCCACAAAGTATAAAACATTTTACCATCTTCACAGAAAAAGTTCGCTAACCTGTGCTTTATACTATCCTCTGTTCCATGTTAATACTCCAAAAGTTTAAATGTGGTTTCCATCAAAGCTATGTAAGAATAATTAAAAAGGCAATTTCTCAAGAAAGATGAGATACCCACCACAGGCCATTATTATTTAACATTCACTCAACATCAACCCGTATGTACATTGCAACTTTCTTAGCCATCTCCCTATCCATAAAGAACAGAAATCCACTTCTACCACAGCAATACTTTCCTAACATGCTTCTATCCGTTAAGCTCAATTTCAGCCCTAATTTCATCCCTAACTGGAAATGCAAAGGGGAAGCTTTTGCTCCAGTATTTAGTCAAATGTATGATCTGGCTTTGGCCTCAGCCTAACAGCCAGTGCCTACGCTTTGATGTCATTTCTGGCATTCCTGAACCAGTCATGATCAGTGATCATGTAGGTTACCACATGTCCAACCAGAATAACAACATCAGATTTACAAACAAGGCACGTCACTTGTATTTACTACTAATACTTAGTATTTTTGCCCAAATAGGAAAGTATTCTAAATGTAATTACAGGGCAAATATATGTTTTGTAAGTATATAAGTTGAAATATTATCAACATATAAATAAGTGATTATTATTGCACAAACAAATGTGTAATAATTCAGGATGAATATAAAAGCTCCTGATTTTTCCTAAAAAAATAGTTAAATATACTGGGAAATAGGGGCACCTGGGTGGCACAGCGGTTAAGTGTCTGCCTTTGGCTCAGGGCGTGATCCCGGCGTTGTGGGATCGAGCCCCACATCAGGCTCCTCCGCTATGAGCCTGCTTCTTCCTCTCCCACTCCCCCTGCTTGTGTTCCCTCTCTCGCTGGCTGTCTCTATCTCTGTCGAATAAATAAATAAATAAATAAATCTTTAAAAAAAATATATACTGGGAAATAAACAATGTAAATATTAAGAGACTGGGATAACTTTCAGAAGAACATTATATCTCTTTTGAGTCAATAAATGTAATTTTAAAATTAAATTAGATTTTAAAAAGGAATAAACATTAAATTTTTTTCATAATTATAATTTTCATAAAATTGGTATGAATTAAAAATAAAGAAGCAAAATAATATTTAAGAATTCTCATTTTGGGGATGTCTGGGTGGCTCAGTCAGTTAAGCAACTGCCTTCAACTCAGGTCATGACCCCAGGGTCCTGGGATCGAGTCCCGTATTGGGCTCCTTGCTTAGTGGGGAGCCTGCTTCTCCCTCTGCCTGCCGCTCCCCCTGCTTCTGCGTTAGCTGTCTCTCGAGTGCATGCTGTCTCTGTGACAAATAAATAAAACAAAATTTAAAAAAAAAAGGAATTCTCATTTTTAGGGATGCCTAGGTGGTTCCGTTGGTTAGGCATTAAACTCTTAATTTCAGCTCCGGTCATGATTTCAGGGTTATGAAATAAAGTCCCATGTCGGGCTCCACCCTAGATGTGGAGCCTGCTGGGGATGCTCTCTCTTTTCCTCTCCCCCTCCTCCATCGCCCTCTCTCCCTTTCTTAAAAAAAAAAAAAAAAATTCTCATTTTTAGTAATTTAGTTCAATTTAGGAGATGAGTCTTTCAAGAAAGTCTTATTTGGGACTTGTTCATATCTTGTGAGGATGAACTAAAAGCAGAATGTCAATGCTGCCACCTCCAAATTTCTTGAGAGGAAGACTATCTCCTAACATTACATATAACTTCATTAAATATCTTTAATCCATACAAATTTCAGATTGGTTATTGTTCTCCAGAAATTCCTTCTATGATGATGTCAGTTCTAAACAAATTATGAATTTAACTGTTGTCATTTGCCATTCAGCCAAATTAAGTATTCAACACAACTCTAGGTTAAAATACTTACATCTGGGAAAAAGACAAGCTTGATTTTATAAACAGATTTTTATTCTCCTCAATTAGTAACAGAAGCAAGGCCAAATAAAATAAAATCTGCATAACTTATTATATACTAAATTTCTTAAAATTACCATAAAACAAAACACACTTCACATAGAGAAGCCCACCTGTACACAGCAAACTGTAAGTCTACTGCTGAGCAAGAGTTTAACAGATCCAAAGCAGAAGCAAGGATTTCTGAATCCACAGACATTTAAAAGTGTGTGTGTATGGGGCGCCTGGGTGGCACAGCGGTTAAGCATCTGCCTTCGGCTCAGGGCGTGATCCCGGCGATCTGGGATCGAGCCCCACATCAGGCTCTTCTGCTATGAGCCTGCTTCTTCCCCTCCCACTCCCCCTGCTTGTGTTCCCTCTCTCGCTGGTTGTCTCTATCTCTGCCGAATAAATAAATAAAATCTTAAAAATAAATAAATAAATAAAAGTGTGTGTGTACGCCTCTGAAGCTTTCCTGTAAGCTCTCATCCACCCTAATTCCAAGCAACTTGCAAAGTTAGTAGTTATCAAAAGCCCAAGGGGTGCTTCCAACAATTTCAGAAATTAACTTTAAACTATTCAGATAAAACAAGGGAAACTTGTTCCCTCCTCCTTTCTATTTCTACACCCCAAACATTCAAAAGTAGTCAATTCATCATCATTTATCACTTTTGATTGTATGTGTGTACGTGTTTATCTTGAACCTGGGACCACATCCAGCTAATGTCTAGAAAGGGGAGAGAAACAGTGATATTCTGTTTATGATAAATGTTAATGATGCAGTTATTTAAGGATAGCTTCATTTCTGGATTAGAGTTATATTAAATAAGATGTATTATACATATAAAATATATTACACATATTTAATATTATTTTATTGATATTATTATATAAACAACTATTAACATATTTTATTCATATATTTTAAGGCTTGTTTAGCCTAATGCACCTGAGGTAAATTTTAAGAATTGTGATATTTGAAATTTAAACAACTGTGAAGGCAGTGACGTTTTCTTTTATTTTTTTAGATTTATTTACTTGAGAGAGAGTGCAAGTGGGGAAAGGGGCAGAAGGAGAGGGAGAGGGAGCAACCCAAGCGGACTCCGTGCTGACCATGGAGCATAAAACAGGCTAGATCTCGTGACCCTGAGATCATGACCTAAGCCGAAATCAAGAGTCAGAGGCTTAACTGACTGAGCCACTCAGGCGCTCTGGCAATGATGTTTTCTTTAAAGATTGGAATCAAGGCATAAAGCTGAGTTATGTGTAAAAACTTCAGTATAAATGGTAGTCAACTTAAACATGTCTCATTACTTAAAATACACAAGTCACATGAACAAAGTTCTTCAGATGAATCCAAAAAAAAAAAAAAAAAAAAGGAAAAAAAGAGTTTGGGTTTTTTTTTAACACCTGTAGTATATGGAAAAATATTTTCCATTCTTTTCTCTGGAAAGGAAGTCAGGAATATTTTATTAAAGTTTTTAGAAGTATCGTCAGTGAGTTTGTTACGTAGCAGTAAAAGGCAAATGACATGACTCTTGGACAACTATCTGGAAGACGATTAAAAAGTGTACTGAAATTCAGAGACAGGACAGTTTACTAATCTTAGCCATTACTTAATAACACAACACGGAGAAGCCAATAATGGAACATACCTGGTGAACCTGAATTTCCACTTTAAGAGCCTCCTGTAGAGTCTGCAACTCCATCCTCCACCTTCTCCACTTTCTCTTAGATCTGCTAATTCTACAGTTTCTTCAGCCTCTGTTTAAAATAACAAACTCCTCTTCTCACGGCAGCTGTGGAGATCATAAAGTGTTTTGGATCATAAAGGAAATATTCATGTTAAATAAAAGAAATTACATTAGTTGAAAATTATTTGATGCTCTAACGCAGAGCAAGAAATTTCCCAAACAGGTTTCTTTCCAAAATGAATAGCTTTGTACTGAATTAGTACCAAAACTTTCTGGGTTTTATTCATTGAACATTCCTGCACAGAACACTTCAAGTAAGTAAGAAATGGGGGGGAAACGTGTTTAATCTAGTCATGAAAACATCTAAGCATGCTTACATGCCAGCATTGTGGTGGTACATACTACATTCTGAGGATAAGAGCTGAACAAGACCACTTCTCCTTTAGATGAGCTGGGAATCTAGAGGGCAAGACTACAACCATCCAGGACACACTGTCCTTAGAGACACATAACAACAGGGTCATACATTTTTAAACATCACACAGAATGAACTGGAAAGTTCAGGGTCTCTCAGAGGTTAAAGAAGACCAGAGTACTTTCATCTGGATGGACTCTTACTCTATTTTAAAAATAAAACTCAAAACAGGAAAATTCTGGTATCGCTTAAAGGTCTGCATTTGACAAATTAATACTTCACACAGATACAATGCAATCTAACTCTGCTTTGCATAAAGTTACGACAGGCATGTTAAAAAATAAACCTCTCGTGTATAATAGAGGGGGTGGTCTAGCAACGGATCAGACATTTCCAGCTTGACAACAAACACCATCTTCTTCAAGCCTTCCAGCGCATCTCTTCTGGTTGTGTGTATAACTGCAAGTGGAAATAATGTCAAAAGTCTACACTTGTGAATGTGAGCCTTCCTATTCTATTCTGCTCATCACTACAACTGAAATGAACTCAATGGCTAATTTCTCTTTTAATATTTTTTCTTTTTTCTTGAATGTGGCCTTAGACATGATTTGAGGTAACCTCCCAAAGCAAAAGTTTGCTTCTGCCAAAATAAATTTAAACTTTACTTCTTTCCCTTCTCCTCTTTGTATCTATAAAACCTGTAGCTAGAGCAGCTTTTCAGCATTCTTGCAAACTGAGGAAGGGAAAAATCAGGAATCTGAAAGAACCACTACTACTTAAACCAATTCAACGAGATTTATAATCTTTACACTTTCCAAAAATTATTTATCTAGGGATCAAGTTCATATTCAACCTAAGTTTTCTTAAAACTTCTTTAAAACCTTATTTTAACAGTTATAATGGAATCATTAACTATAGAATATATTCCTATGAATATTAATTTTCATTAAATTTGCTTAAACTTGCTACACTTAAAACATCGCTGGCAATCTCTCCCCTAGGATTTATATATTATGTTATGCAAAACCAAAACATTCTAACTTAAAAAATAATAAATTTCAAAAATATAAAATTCCTGGGGCACCTGGGTGGCACAGCAGTTAAGCGTCTGCCTTCGGCTCAGGGCGTGATCCCGGCGTTATGGGATCGAGCCCCACATCAGGCTCCTCCGCTATGAGCCTGCTTCTTCCTCTCCCACTCCCCCTGCTTGTGTTCCCTCTCTCGCTGGCTGTCTCTATCTCTGTCAAATAAATAAATAAAATCTTGAGAAAAAAAAATATATAAAATTCCTTCAAACTTAACATTTATGGAGGCTAGGAAAGGATTACTATACAATGATACTATCAACCAAAAAAGGCAATATGTTTAGGGGAGACCATTTGGAAAAGGAGATATATTTTTATAAACAAACTACAAAAGCAGTTTTTTAGCTACTTATCTTAGAAAAATCTATGGAACTGTAATAAATAACTAAATATCAGAGTCATGAAGTTACTAAGACTGAAGTTTTTGTTATCATGTAAGTTTGCTCTATATACAAAAGCAACTGTTAAAACTATAGTATCATTTTAATTTTACTTTTTTGTAAGAATTTTGTTTTTAAGTAATCTCTGTACCCAACAGGCAGTTCGATCTTACAACCCTGAGATCAGGAGTCACACACTCCACCAACTGAGCCAGCCAGCCACTCCCCCTTTAATTTTAAATACTAAAATAATCTTCCTATTCGAATTTGTAACTTATATAGAGTTCAACTTGAGTTTGTTGAATTAGTTTTAATTTTTGCAAGGTTTTATCAGAAAACATGTCCAAAAATGATTCCTTATAATTTTTGTCAAATTAAGAATCACCTTGAAGTTAAAGGGGTATTTTCAACAATAAAAAGGCCATGTTTGATTTTACTGGTAGTAACATAGAACATCATAGGTCAACTCAACACATAAACTCTGGAAACAAAGAGCAGGTTAAAAACATGGAGAACTTACAATATAGAACTTACAACATACACAACAAAGGGTTAACATAATTTATACACTAGAGTGCTCACAAATTTTAAAAATATGAAAAAGCAACTCACAGAAAAGTAAGAATGACCAAAACATGAAAAACATCCATCTTCAATAGTCATAGAAATGTAAATTTTAAGAAGATAAGTTTTGTCTATCAAACTGACAAAGATCTGTAGAAATAAGAATACTTCGGGCTGTCTAGAGTTTGGGTCAGGTGGCACTTTCATAATTTGTTACTGGTTATCTCTGGGTGGTAGCACTAAGGGTTACTGACTCAATTTTTCGGAGTATTGATGTTTTGACATTTTTCCACAGAAAATATGCACTTATTTTTTTATTAAAAAAAATTAACTGAGGATGGCTAAAGCCTCAGAAAATGTGATACTCATGAAACAAAATGTTCAGGAAAAGAAAAGGTAAAACGAGGATTTAACCTGGAGGCTCTAAATGTCAAAGAGTGCCTTGCAAGATAAGAAGCCTGTAACTCAAGTTAATGAGGAACTGACAGTTTTTATTCCTTCATCAGATTGTTGTCTGCTTATTAGAGACACAGAAAGGCACAAAATTTTATTTGGCAATGACTAAATGCCAATTATTCATTTTATTTCAAAATAAAACTGAAGGGTTAAAAAAGTTAGTGACTTGTTATAGAAAAACTTATGAAGGATTAGAAGATTCCCTTTACATCCTACTTCAAAAAGTTCTCTTTCTGGATAGCAGTTTTAAGAGACTGGTTTCTACCTAAGGAACACGCTATATACATATATTTATAGCTTATAAAAACAAGGCAAGCACATGTTGAATCCTTTTAAAAAACATTTTGGGGGTTTAGACAACTTATGCAGCTGTCATATGACGACTATTGGGGGGCAGTTTACAGCATCATAAAAAAGGTTTTATTTGCTAAATTTGTAAAAAGATGATTTATCATATTTTGACCCATTTCAGTAAGTTACAACTAACAAATCAGTTGCTACAAGGTAAATATAAACAGACTCACAAAGAAGTAATAGGCACACTTTACTGAGGTACAATGCCTTTTACCACCCAGCAGTTCTAAATGCTGCCATCAGACAGGGCAATTGCCTAGCACAAAATACCAACATTTGTTATCTTCAGAACTGTACATGTCAAACTACTGGGACACCTAGCGGCTTCTCACCTTCAAATAACATAAAACCAAAAACATGAACAAATAGAAACTCCACAAACCAACAAAACAAAAATAATAAGCAAATCCCACTAAAAAAGACAGCTGTGATGTCTGGAAAGCACACTCACTATCCCCCCAAAACAAGAAAAAATGGATTCCATTTACTTGCTATGTAACCACTCTCAGCCTTAGGGTTTTTAATTTGTTTGTTTGCTTATAAATCAGAAAAATGGGAATAGTATCATCTACTCATAAAACTATTATGAGGTTTAAAAGAGATGAAGTTATACGAAAAGCCCTTTGTAAAGTATAAAGTTCTATGCTATTCTTAGCATACTTAACTCTTTTATTCATACAAACTAACTTCTTAATAAACTTCTCAACACAGTACATTGCTGAGAAGACTGTAGGCTTCCCTATTTTCACATTCTCTAAGCAAGGGGCTTCTAACTATCTTGCTGGGTAGAGTTGTGCTTAGAGATATGTAACCTCTACATCTTTCATTACAATTCTAATAACGCAATAATGCCGTACCTCTGAATTTACTGCTAAGAAACACTGCTCTGTTCCTGAACTGGTATAAACCTTTTTCCCATCAAAACTCAAGTTGTCTACCAACTTTCTTGAACTAAGTCCATAAAACACTGTGCCCCCAGACTGAATTTCCTAAAAATGGACAGCTCAGTATTCTCTACACCAAATATTTACTTGGTGTAAGACTCCAGTTGTTGTTGTTTTTGTTTTTTAATTAAGTAAACTCCACATCCAACGTGGGGCTCGAACTCATGACCCTGAGATCAAGTCTCATGCTCTGCTGACTGAGACAGCCAGATGCCCCAAGACTCCACTTTTGATCTATATGTTATGCAGAATACTGTTTAGAGTAGGTTTAATTTTTTTAAGAAAGCAGTAGAGGGGTGCCTGGCTGGCTCAGTTGGTAGAGCATGCAATTCCTGATCTTGGGGATATAAGTTCGAGCCCCACATTGGGTATACAGATTACTTAAAAATAAAATTAAAAAAAAAAAAGGTAGAAAATCTTGACAGATCTATGTGTCCTTACTTGTCACATGTCAAATACAAAAATACCAGGTTTCAATTTGTACAAAATTGCTAGGAGATATAATAATATCTTTAACTTTTAACTAATAGTGCTAAAAATTATCACAGATGCTAAAAATAATAAAGCTTTTTAGTAGCACTTATTGAAAACTAACATTTACTAACGTATTGAATAAAAATAACATTAAAAAAACAAATAATGTTTGTTTTCTTATTTTCATGGCGGTATTTCCTTGGTGACACTCCACACGTCGACAGAAAATGCTACTGCACAAAGAACTTGGCAATCCTGATTTCAGAGGCTACCTTCTGACACTGGCAAGGTTACTATGCTCAAGTCTTGGTATTAATAGCTGTTGACAAAAATCACCTCAGCCAGTGAGACTGGTGTTTCCTAACCATCAGATTAGATTTGCACATACACACACACAATCAGATTTATGATAATGTCTGAATGTGTTTGAATATAAAATATGTATCCCTCCTCTGTGTTTTGTTTTTTGGGGGAGGGGCCAGATCCTTACTTAGAAAAAGAAAAGGAATACCTGTATAGGTCATACCATGTGCAACACAGTGTCAAGGGATTCCCGACAGCACCCTCTTCATCATGGTCTGCTGCATTTTCTTGCATCTCTCTCTACCACCAATGTTCATTCTGACATGTAGTTTCTACCTCAGCTCCCTGGGCCCACACCCAGCTAACACACACATTCTTCTATTTCCTACCTTTCTTTACAGAAATCAAGCACGTCTACTAAAATCAGCCCAACTATACCCAACAAGAACATTGCAAGTAAATTTAAAAACTCACAGAAATTCAGAATGAAGGAGTCTGGAGAGTAGTATATAACAGTACAGTGACAATGAGGCAGAGATTTTAGAGCTGACTGCCACATTTACTAGAATGCCATTTAATGACAAAAAATCATCCAGATAAGCCTGGCCAATATCATATAAATATTTACTACACAAAGGGTAACACAAGAGGGTGTGGTGGTCTTGGCATAACCAATCAGCACTTAATAGAAGTGGAAGTTATGGGAGGATAGATTTCAGATCAATTTAAGGAAGAGCTAAGGATTAGAGCTGTACAAAAAAGGAATGGGTTACCTTATGAGGTAGTGGGCTCCCTGTCATTAGAAGTATTCAAGAATGCTGCATATCATATCCCCCTCTTGGAGATTCACAATGCACATTAGCATATTAAAGGTTCTGAGAAGTCCTGCAGTAAAGAAACCTGTTTAACTTTGTTTAACGCAGCATTTCCCAAATTATTTGACCACAGAACATTTTTCCCACCCCCACCCCACCTCAATAATATTTACTCATTTCTGTGGAACTAGAATTCCTCAGAATACATTACAGAAAATAATGAGCTACATTTTTTTTAAATGTAGTATTCAATGTGTACCTGAATAATAATCTGTCAGGGATACAGGAGAAGAAATTGCACACTGGTAAAAGGCTGGAAGAGAAAGCCCTTAAGGTCCCTTCTCTAAGATTCTGTGATTCTATCACATCTCAAAGAAAAGGGCTATAGGGTCTTGATTATTTATTTAAAAAGGTTCCATGAAAGAAAGGCAAGTAGAATAAAAAGGTAGTAAAATGCAAGGTTAACTGGTTCAAATGCCTCCCTTTCATGTTCAAAGCTCAATCCCTAAAAGATAAGAGAGACACCTCAAGGACAGTGAATTATCAAAAAGAAGCCTTAACCAAATATCTACTCCAGCCACTATATTAATTAAAATTTGAGAGAGAGAATTTAAAAAACAAAAACAAAAACAAAACTAAGTAGCCTTGTATTAGGGAACGATCCTATTCCAGCCCTCTGGTTTAATTTTTTTATCATAATACATGCTCTCCAAATAAGGTTAGTATTTGTTTGATCCTTAGTCACTAGACTGCCCCGTGCAATCTGCAATCTTGAATTACACATTCAAAAAAATGATTAAGTGTGACGATTTATAAGCTGTTAGAGTAGATACTAAAGTAGATGTTAGGAAAAAAATATGTTCGTCTATATGCCCCCACACTGCTACATTTCACTCTCTCTCTTATTTTTTCCTCTTTTAGAATTATACAAACAACACACACTAAAAATGTAATATCAGACATGAAGCCAATCCAGCATTAAATTTAAGGATATAAATGCTTAAGAGTCCCAAATTTCAAAGTCAAGGTTCCCATAGTTACATTAACCTAGCCATTCTGCACATATACTAAGGCCATCAAATTTAACAGCATATTAAGTAATACAAAACACCATAGGAACCTGAACTTTTGAAATTCCTGACTTTAGAATTTTCAGCTCTAACCACTGCATTAAGGACATTTTTGGCAAAGGGGACCTTTACATTTTAACAGGTTATCAAACATAGGAACATGCAAGCCCAGCAGTATTATTAGAAACACAAATGCATTTGAGATACAGCTACGTGAAATTAGACAAAAATTCACTTTCACTCAGTGCAAACAGTAAAGCCTCATTTCTGGGAGAGAGCTTTTTTGGGAAAAAAAAAATCACTGAACATTTGAATTATTACCCAACTAGCATCAGGCATACTACGCCTGCTTCGTGAAAGTACTTACCAATTTTGGGGAAACGGGCTCTCCTTCAGCTCTCTTGCTCCCTACAGCAGAAGAAGGGGAAAATGGAATTAGACTACAAACACAGATTTATGACATGTCATCAAAAGCTGAAGACTTAAAGATTTCTATCTGACTTTAAGAAGAAACAAAACACACAAAAATCTCCAAAACTTTAACCACCACCCCACCCCACCCCAAAAAAGGGAAAAGAGGTTGTTTTCACAGCAAGGAAAAAATTCAAAGGCAGTTAAATTTCTAATTTTCCATTTTTCACTTTTCCACAGTTTTTCCAAGACAAGGAAAAAGTAAGTAGTTGACAGTTTCCCTTTCCTAAAAGACACAAAAATAAAACGTACCTCATCTAAGTAACACACAAATACAGACTCATCCCCAACAAATGGACTTCAGTGTTCATTGCTTGATACTAACCAATTAAGGTTACATCGCTGACCCTTAGTCTGGTCTGTTTAAAAGGCCTTTTTTCAATTAATCTTGAAATGGACTTGTCTGATACAAGGCTTTAAAATTCACAGCATTTTATATGTATCATCGTAATTTCAGTTAAACTTTTCATTTACATTCTTCAAGTCTCACCACTTCAAACTGTAAGCTACATAACACAAAGGTGCCTTTCTCTCTGCCACATATTTCATCAGTGATAGAGCCGGAAAGAAAATTAGGGTTTTGGGATCTCGATCTAATGTTCCATGATGCTGTTATCAACTGCATTTTTTAAGATTCACTAAACTCCATTAAGTTGACTTCAAAGTTAGAAAACTCAAGCCAGGCTACACTGGTTTGTTTTGGGGGTTTTTGGGGTTTTGGTTTGGTTTTTTTTTTTTAAGATTTTATTTTTAAGTAATCTCTACACCCAACATGGGGCTCAAAGTCAAGACCCTGAGAGCAAGAGTCACATGCTCTACCGACTGAGCCAACCAGACACCCCCACATTGTTTATTTTTAACTCTTCCCCACCCCAAGCTTCTTTTTCACTTAAAAAACATTAGGAAACAAAAATTGAAACTCTTCTCCTCATATTTTACTATTAAATTATTTAAACTCCACATACCATGCTCTAAAATTTCCTTATGTTTTAAACATAGTATGTTTGTTGACTGATGTTACTTCAATAGTGTTCTCATTTCGAGGGATTTTTTAAAGAATCTTCATGCCATCCAGATAATAAATTTTTATTTAATCAAGTACAGTCATACCAAACATGCAGGAAAATAATTTAAAAGGGCCCCAGTTCATGCAGTCAACATTCATTTCCAAAAGAAATTCAATTTGCTGTTTTATCCTGCCTTTTCTTTAGCAGCCGTAATTCTGAAAGTTCTCAAGTCCATATAAATGGCTATTTTAATCACCAAGATTAGAGTAACTTCCAACCAAAAGAAAAATCATGCAAAGGTCTGTAGAATGATGTGGTTATTTAAAAGTGGATTCTCAGAAGGAAAAAAAAATTGTAACTATGCGTGGTGAAGTATGTTTACTAAACTTACTGTGGTAATCATTTTGCAATACATACATATATCGAATCATCATGCTATATACCTAAAACTAATGTTATATCATAGATCAATAATATCTTAATTTTTAAAAAGTAAATTCTTAACATTACAGATAGTACCTACAGGATTCTGCACCACTCAGTACCAGGCACATAGTAAATGTCCAGTAAATATTTGTTAAATGAATGAATTGACTAAGTGGACCCTTAACTCTGTTGATGACTTATTTTCCCTATGAGACATTTCTTGTTAGCTTTTTCATGCTGGTGATAATTCCTATGCATCAATCCCCCACAGCATTATTTGTTAAATGAATGACTTTGGATAAAATCGGTAGATGAGAGAGGAAGATACTGCCATTTTAAAATATAATGAAAAGGAAAAGACTGATGTATTGTACTAAATTAAGAACTTCTGTTCATCAAAAAAACACCGTTAAGAGAATGAAAAAAACAAGCCACAGAATTGGAGATGACAATTCCAACACATAGAATAACAATGGTTTATAACTAGAACATATGAAATATGTTGAAATTCAAAGTGATCAGGATAGAATTGGGATTTTTACTTTTACTTATATGGCATTTGAGAAAGTAGAGTCACATTAACTCTTCCGAAAAGTCATATTCAGTATGAAGACACAATGGACGTTCACCTTATCTCTAGGGCATTTTCTCCAAAAATCAATAACAGAGTTAATCCCAAATTGATAAAGAATTTTACCATGATATCATGAAACCATGATATCATAAAACTACTCATAAAACTGCTTGCAGGGGACTGTAGATATAACATAGGAAATCAAAGCCTGAGAGGTTAAGTGACTTCCTCGAAGGTCACACACCAATTGGTTGTGAAGCTGGAGAAAAGCTTACAGACCCTGAGATTCCTTTGATTGAGCTGGTCTTTCCACTAGACCGCACCGCCTCTTAACCATGTGGCAGCAGTAACACTTCTAAGAAACAAACTACAGTAAATACTGGCAAAATATTTTTGGAAAAGTCTCCATATAAAGTTTTAAAGAAAAATTACTATAAGTAAGCTATACAGGGCAGGTTTCAAAAACTTGAGATCCTTCATGCCTAAGGGATCCTCATGAATGGGCCTCAGACGAGTTTGCCAACCCTACAATACTATATGCTAAGTTCTGTATGTGTAAGAATTCTGGGAAGAGGACCCACACATTTAATAAGATTTGCAAAGAAGTTCAGATACCAAAAAAGAGTCAATTATTTTTAGACTAGTGATTTTTAAACACTGTGCATCACAACTACTAAAGTGTTTCTTCTAAAGACTACTATTAATCGACTACCATTTGAAAACTGATTTAAAAAAATATTTTATTTCTATAATTTGGTAAGAGTGAGCAAAAAAGATCTATACATAAATGTGCATTTTAACACTACCTGTATGCAAAATGTATTTAAGTCTGAAATGCAAGTTTGATTTCCTCATGTTAAGGTGACTGAAAGTCCACTTAATTTGTTTCTCACATGCTAATAGCTAAGATAATTAAAATTTTTAACCATATTTGCTGAAATTTTTCAAATATAGATTTATTCTTTAAAATGCACTCAAAACACATAAGTTGGACTAAATGAAATTATTTTTGCTTTTAGAGATAAATATTATCTTACTAACATAACTTCCCATGGTTTTTTGCAAACTGAAGATGCTTCACCTCTTCAGAACTTCACAGGTAGCTGCTTTAATTAGAGCTGGTAAAGAAGTGAATCACTCAGATTTCTAATATGATTGTAAAATTTAAAATACCACCAATAAATCAAAGGTGATTAATAACAACTTAAGTACCTTTTGTAAAATATCTAAAACCTTTGTATATGAAGAACATATATTAAATAATAAACAAATTTTGCAGAGAAAAGGTTGAACATTAGATCATATTTTAAATTAGGCTAAAATTCATCCCACTACAAATTCGAACAATTAAGTTTATAGTCTGTGCTCAATCATAAATTTTGATAAGGGACTAGAATAGCACAGATAATTGTCATTCAAAGACACTTTAAAATGTCACCTTACGCAGAAGATTCAATCTCTTCTCTTCTACTACACCAAGCCGATACACTAATTTTATATACAGTAAGTTTTACTGCTTTTTATCTGCCCTTCCTAACTTCTAACAGAAAGCATAATAAGTATGAAATAAATTTAAATGCAAATAAGTGCTCAGAAGAAAAAGCAGAATCCTGTTTAATGCGACTTAGTCCTTTACGTCCCAATATCATAATCATCCCTGTGTCCCCCATCCCTCTTAGTGTCACCCTCTCATGGACATCCCTCTAGCACCTCTTCCCTCAGTTCAAAAAGTATCAATTTTCCCCTCACTACTGGATCATTTTGTTTCTTCCATCTTTTTTTTTTTTTTTAAAGATTTTTTTTTAAGTAATCGCTACACCCAACACGAGGCTCAAACTCACAACCTCAAGATCTGGAGTTGCACACTCCATCGAATGGAGCCACCCAGGCACCTTGTTTCTTCCATCTTTAAAAAAAAAAAAAAAAAGCCTCCTTTGATTCCCTATCCTTCTCTAGTTACTGTCCCATGTCAATGCTCCCGTTTACAGGAAAACTCCCTGAAAGAGTTAACCATCTCACTGTCCCTAGTTCCTTCTCCCCATCCTCTACTGGACTCACTCCATCGGGGCTTTGGCCTCCTTCTATTCTTAAGCTCACCAATGACCTCCCTGTTGCTAAGGCCAATAGACAAGTCTCAGCCCTCACTTCCATGTTTGATCAGTTGTATTTGACCCTGTGGATCATTCCTTCCTTCTTGAAACCCCTTCTCTCCTGACTCCCGGGACACCACCCAATCTTGATTTTCCTCCTAATCTCTCTGGCCACTGTTCTGGATTTCTTAGGCTGGTTTCTTCTCATCTCTCAAGACCTCAAAATGTTGAACTGCCCCAGGGCTCAGTTCTTAGAGCTCTTCCCATTAGGTAATCTCACCCACTCTCATAGCTATAAAAGGATCTGTACACTGGTGACTCCCAAATTTTTATCTCCAGCTCAGATCTTTCCCCTGAATTCCAAACTCATATACCCAACTGCCCACTCAACACTTGTCAAATAGGTTTCTCAAGCTCAACAAGTTCAAAAGTAAACTCTTGACTACCTATCCCCCAATCTCCTCTTCAGAGTCATCCCCACTTCAGTCGGTGGTAACTCTATCCCTTCAGGCCAAAACCTTAAAGTCATGCTTGACTCCTCTTTCCCTCTTCTTTCCACACCCTATATCTAATCCAATAGCCAACCACCTCGACTCCACCTTCAAAATACATAGACTTTGACCACTTGTGTCAACTCCACTACAATCTCCTTGGTCCAATCCACTACCATCGTTCACTTAGATTATTATAATAGCCTCCAAACTGCCCTCCCTCCTTTCCATCTTTGTCTTGCTACAGTCTATTCTCTCCGTAGCCAGAGTACCTTTTCAAAATCCAAGACAGATCCAGTTACTCCTCTATTCAAAATCCTCCAATGGTTTCCCATCATACTCAGAAAAAAAAGCTGAAGTCCTTTAAAATGGCCCATGAGACTCTAAGTGATTTGGGCCTCTGCTCCTCTCAGACCTCATCTCCTCCCCTCTACCCATTGCTTAATCTGCTCCAGCCATATTGACCTCTTTTTTTATATTTCAAAACTCAAAACAAGTTCCCTTCTCAGCGCTCTTCTATTTGCTTTTCCCTCTGACTGGAACACTCTCTTCCATAAAATATCTTCATGGTTCACTCCCTCAAAATGTTTAGGAAATCTACAGCAGTTGCAACAGGAGAATACTAAAATAAAGACTACAATTGTCCTCAGAATTGTTCTTCTTCCCAAACTTACTGTGGGGATGTTCTTTCTTATGCCAACAATACCCTTTTTACTGTCTCTCCACCTGGCCAAATCTCAGCCAGTCATTTGGGTCCAGATAAAGATTCAGTGATAAATGGGAGACCTTCCCTAATCATCCCAACTCCCACCTCCTCCTTTCTTCGAATTCTCACATAGTTTATCATCTCTCACATTCATCCTAAAATTTAACCACATACTGTCCCACATTGTAACTTATATGTCTTATCTCCCTGACTACACACACACACACACACACACACACACGAGTAGAAATGCCTTGCACAAGTAGTTCTCAAACCTGTATCAGGATAACTCTAAAACTTAAAAAAAATACAAAAATTCAGAGGACCTACCCTTAATGATTCTGAATTCATGACGTCTGATTTAGAGACCAAATATCTGTATTTTTTTAACAGCCCCCCCAAAAGATTCTGATGGATAGGGATTAGGAATCATTGCCTTACAGTCCTCTATTTCCTTCAGTACCTAGGAAAGTAGGCCTTCAAATAGCCTACAGCTAGAATGGACACCCCAGAGAACCGAATCCATTCCTTCATTCCACAGGGGAACAGCGATCCAAGAAGCCTACACGACTAGCCAAAAGCTACAAAGATAGTAAGCGGCAAAGCCCAGCCTAAAACCCAGATTTACTGCTTTCAATCTAAGAATCCTTCCGTTAGACTGTGCATAAATAAAAGTGATAAAAATCCACAATTCACAGATAGGCACAGTAAACAGTGATATTCTAACACTTGACCCATGATTGCAATATCCAAAGCTCTAAGAAAGTGCACATTATATTTGAAAATGTGAGCAACATTAGCTGACAAAAGACTTAAGAGGCCAGAGAATAATTGTGGGAAGGCTTACAAATAAAAAAATAATTTTTACCAAGTCCTCTTGCAATATGTATAATAACTTGTAAAATCATTTATTTTATAGTTGAGAAGTATTAGGAGAAATAAACGGAAAGAAGAAATCTTGCTTCATCATGCTATAAAGTACAAAAATCCTTATTCACAAGCTTCCACAGCTCACAAAGCTGTAAATGTTTTCTGAGTCTAATCATAACGTAAACTTCTTAATTACAGATCAGGCTTAGTAAATCACCCCATATCCCATGATAACTCAAACTCTTATCTTAATAATCAGCTAACCTCAGGACCAAAACTCTTGCCATCAACAAGAAAAAAACAACTCAGGTATCTACAAAGCATTACAAAAGAGTTTGGGTTTATCCTGGCGTATAGGGATTTAAGCAAGTGTCTCCTATTAACACTAATGGGAGTTCTGGGTGTAAACCATAAGCACCAAGGAGGAGAATCAATGCCCAGCACTGTATCTGCGAAAACCCTTTCTACTGCACTAACTGCAACTACTGGGACTTGTTCTCTCAGAAATGGGATAATAGACCCAAATTCCTATGTCTCTAAAGCACAAAGATAATTCAAATAAAAGTCACTAAGGAAGGTCACCGGTAAACACCCGATTTTAAAAATATACAAGAAAAAGCTAAGCTAAAACAAATGACACACTGAGGAAATTTTGTAAAATAGCACCAACCACTACGCACAAAGAAACTAGTGAATTGCTGGAGATAAAATACCTCACACAAAAATTCAACAAGATTAAGTGAATCAAATTTTTAAAAATTAGAGCACGGTAAACCCAAGGATAGCCCAAAGCTTGTCCAAAGAAACACACACACACACACACACACACACACAAAACAAAACAAAAACTCCTCCCCTGATGGAGCCCTAAGTACACTACAACCCTTGCTTTTAAAACACAGAAGAAAACTCCTGCTGCACTGATAGCCAGGAATAATCACAGAGTACTTCCAGACAAACGGATAACAATCACAAGCTGCCAAGGACGACCAAAACTAACTAAATAAAAATTATAGCACCTTATTGTGTTCCATACTGCCTCACTTCTCAATATAGCACTGCTGCACTCACCAGGCTGGAAAATGAGCAGGTGCCTTTCAGGCTATAGAAAAATTAGTGAGACACACACACACACACACACACACACACACACCCATCACAAACACAAACACAAAGGGAATGATATTCTTTCACTTCAAGGGGCTTAAGAAATGCAAGGCTTTGCTGTAGGCCTAGAAAACTAAGAGTAGGCCTTACCGAAGAAATGAGGAAAAAGCCAAGGTTTACTCCAAATCCACATTCAAAGACTAGAAGAATTAACATTTATTTCAATTAAAATGCTTTGGCAACAATTCTTTTTTAAAAAAAAAAGAAAGAGAAATTAAGATTTCCCCCGTTTCTAACCCCAAGAGAAAATTAGAATCTCTTCTCTCTACACTGGTTTAGCTCCACAACACAAAATAAAGAAGAACCCTGACTTAAGGCCTGGAAACTAAACATGGTTCCGTAACATTCACAGTAAAAACAAAACACAAAACTATGTAGTCCAACATATTGATTTTTTATCATTGCTGCTATCATTAATGAACATTTAGCTTTGTATCTGTACTTTGAAATGTCAACGAGAAATTGAAAAAGCTACAATATGCTGGGGATTTTAACTTTTGAAACAAAAACCACAAAGAAACACGAGTCTGAAGCATAAAGCCTCAATCATGCTGATAAGTAAGTGGTCCTAAAAGTTGAAAGTGAAAGCAATATACACCAAAAAAAAAAAAAAAAGAAGAAGAAGAAGAAGAAGTTTGCTTGATATTAATGCTAGCCTTTAAAACCAAAAATATGTTCTGTTACAGAAGACTGAAATCAGGGCTTCCATTAACCTTGTTAAAAAAAAAAAAAATCCCATGAGCATGGATTTTTTTCCTAAGTCTCTTCATCAGAGCAGCATGGGGTCCCATTAGGCACCCTATTTTACTTCCACCTTATAAATAACGTTAGCTATTCGCTATTTCCATGGAAACCAAGTACAGAGAAACCCACTTAAATGAATACCGGTTAAAGGAATAAGTTTTATTTTAGAAAGATTTTGCTGCTCTAGATGAACTCTACTGGGGAATACTACAAAGTCATCTTAAGTATAATTTTTTGGAATATATCTTTGGTGTATGGGAAGCTTATTAGCGGTCCTGTTAAACAAGTACACTCCTTGCACTAAACTAAATATGCCAAACAGCATCATAACATTAAAGACACCTTTTCAATGCACTTCATGGGGGTTTAGATGCACAACACCCAATGACTATGCTTCCTCATGCATTAGGGTGGAATAATTACCCCTATGGGTCTAATTTAAACTAATAAAAGCAAGGAAATTCAGAGATAAGGCTACCATCACCTTGTAGTGACTAGAAATGAACAGGCCCTACAACTGCAGGCACATACACGACTTACTACTCCTCCAAAGAGGAGTGAACAGCGAAGCAAATAACTTAAGTTCCTCATCACTGTTATCACATGCAGGGATAGCAGATAGTCAAAATTCCCTCCTGAACAAACTACTTTACAAGTTATAACACGTATTCCTTAGTCAACTGGTATATGCACATAGGTGAAACAGAAATAGAACATTCAAAGGAGAAAATGCAGAACGCGATTTAAGAATTTCCAATGTTAAGTTGCCCTTACAGACTCTAGCAAAGACCACTACTGGTGGCTCATACAGAAGTTGCTGACAGGCAAGTGTACATAAAATAAAATGCAACTAAGAAGGATAGTAAATTCAAAAAACTAATAATCGTAAGTTTCTGAAGACAGAAGGGGTAAGAAAACAAAAAACTTTCCAGCAGACGTGGTTCTCCATTAAGTTAGTAGTGGCTCAGACACCGTCAATAAGTTAAAAGACAAACGAAAGCAGTATTATCCTAAAGGGTGATCACCAGGATTAAATTTACAATGTATTAAAAGAGTTAACATTCTCACGCTTGTTTTTTTCCTTTGAGTGTATCAACTGATCTATTTGTACTGCATGTTTTAAAAACATAAAAGTACTTTCTTGTATGTTTCACGCACTGTAAACATTGGCAAAATGGTAACTTGAAGTTGGGTTAAGAGGGATGTGGCGTTTGCTAATATTATTCATTCTGCTTTTGCATATGTTTTTAAATTTCCATAAAAAGAAGTTTTTAAAAATCCTATAAAGTTAAAATTCTTGTCTCAAATATGTTTTTCAGTAAAATGTATAATTATATAATAAATGAAATGCCTTGTGTAGATCTTAGAAGCTACTGAATTTAAATCCAATACAGCCATTAATTTAACATTAAACCACAACTAATTCCCAAGTTTTACTTTGCTTACCAAAACAAATCAGTTAACAGTTCAAACCCACTAGGAGAAATCTGGAAAGGAAAAGATCTGCTAATTTGTAACTACCAATTAATGAAATGCAATCAATGCCTAAAAAGAAGGCATTACAGCAGTATTTTGCATTTTACAAACTAAAGAAAGAAATTCTGCTAGTCTTCCCTATTACTAAATCAGAATACTTTTAGAATCAGCAACACCAGAATTTCCAACTCCTTTTCTAGTTAGGTCCACAGGAGTACAGAGAACCATCTAACCAATGAATGCTTCCTATTTCCCTTATTTTAGTATAAGTAACAAGGCTCCCCTTTCCCCACTATGTCCCCACCTCACACCCTACCAGAAAATACAGCAACTTCTGAGGTAAAAAGGTCTTTTTCTGTTCTCTTCCTTAATCCAGATATAAAATGTTTCACAAATCCTCAGTTACTTTGCAAGTGATTTTAAGCTATCTATTATCCAACGCCTGGCTGAGGGCCCAAAACAAGGAGATCCACGAACTGTTAAAGCCTTAAGGTCTTGATAATAGCTCTGTTTAAAAACTAATAATTACAATAGTGTTTTGTTTTTAAGAGAGATAGAATAAGACGGTGGTGGCTTTAGAGGGAGTGACGCACAGCAGACGGGACAGCATCCACAGAGAAGAGATGGCAAAGAGATAGTAAAGGACAGGGGAGAGGAAAGGCAATGGAGGGAGTATGTGCAATTGATGTGAATCTCTCTGGGAAGCAGCTGATGTACCACTGAACCAGACAGGTTCCCGCGTAAGTCTAGTAGGAGTTCAGCCCTGACATGAATGGCCCAACTTTTACCAATTGGTCAGAGACAGACTGATTTTTAAAATTGTACAACTCTTTAAATCAACCTGAAAGACCTCATAGGGTCTATTTCTAACTCCTGTATTTATTGAAATGAAATACACTTTTGAACTTTCTACAATTCCATTTACCCAAGAGAAGCAACTTTTTTATAAGCCCTGCATAAAGAAAACTTAATACTGTGCATACACTATGCTAATTCTAAAACTACAAAGCTTCACTTACTGACCACTCCAGCAATTGTAAAGTAACATTACAATTTTTTCAACTGAGAGAAAACTATACCGGGGCGCCTGGGTGGCTCAGTCGGTTAAGCACCCAACTGTTGGTCTCAGCTCAGGTCTTGATCTCAGGGTTTTGAGTTCAAGCCCCACATGGAGCCTACTGAAAAGAAAAGAAAACAAAACAAAACTATACAGCCTGCTATAAAACTGTTCAATTTTTAAAATATTTGTTGAGATAAAATACAAGCACGTTATCAAAACAAATTTGCTGGAATTTCTGCTCAGAAAGCAGAAACGTTGTTTTAGGAACACAGACAAAATAAATCTGGGAAATGCTCCTATCCACCTCCTAGGCCTTTATGAACTGGTACAGTTGGGTAAGTAAGAACAAAAAGTTAATGGAAGCTATTATTCTACTTTAACTCAAATGCTCATCAGTGGTAACACATGCCATATTCAGGGTGTTGTGGTAAGCTACTGCAAATACATTTGCTGAATCCTAGGGAAAAAACTATACAGATCAAAGATCAAAAAAGTTTCAGATTCAAATTGGTAGTGAATGAATAAAATTAATTCTATGTCACACTTAATGATCATTCCCCCTCCCTCAATTACTGATTTCACTTACCAGATAGATACCTACACACACACACACACACGCATACTAATGGACATACTAAAAACTCAAATACTTTATCAAAAATATCTTAAGTCTGAGATCACTGTAAGGCAGAAACTTAAACAGTGACTTTTCTCATAATCAACTTATTCTCAGGCCCAGTTTCTAGGCTCACTACAGGTAACATACGACAATTAAATATAGAAAGAAAATAACAATTGCCATAAGAAAAGACCAGGCACCAGATGAGAGGAAATTTCACAAAGGCAAAATGCCCAAAATC
This sequence comes from Ursus arctos, assembly GCF_023065955.2. Taxonomy (NCBI): domain Eukaryota; kingdom Metazoa; phylum Chordata; class Mammalia; order Carnivora; family Ursidae; genus Ursus; species Ursus arctos. The sequence continues at coordinate 31,111,102 of NW_026622908.1, forward strand.
AGAAGGCAAATAAATGATGTCCATCGTTACTAGAAAGCATTTGTGTGCCTCTACAATTGTTTCTACTAGTTATTCTACTCAAGCATGTATTCTCAGGGGTTAAGCACACACTTTGTTCTGAGCAGCTGACCCTAGGGACTGACCAGCTGATTAGGATTTTACACTTTTGAGTTATAATGCCCAGTCTACTACTGACTCCATGCTAAGTGACCTACTGTAGGGGCGCCTGGGTGGCTCAGTCGTTAAGTCTGCCTTCGGCTCAGGATGTGATCCCGGTGTTCTGGGATCGAGCCCCACATCAGGCTCCTATGCTGTGAGCCTGCTTCTTCCTCTCCCACTCCCCCTGCTTGTATTCCCTCTCTCGCTGGCTGTCTCTCTCTCTGTCAAATAAATAAATAAAATCTTTAAAAAAAAAAAAGTGACCTACTGTAAACCACATCACTATGTTGGTACAAGAAAAGGCTTCTACCAGTAAGAGTTTTTAAAAAGTGCCCTATAATGTTTTTTAAAGTCTGTTAAAACTGACATATTCCCACATATTTTCTATTTCTCCCAGAACTTTCACAAACAAGGACTCATTAAATAGACTTTTCCCACCCATAACCTTTCTCACCATGACATTTCAAGGAAAAACCCTCTTTTCCAGCTAAGCTGTTCCATATTTACTCTTTCCCCATAAACTTTCAGTGGGACTATAACCGTAACAATGATAATAGCAGTTATTGCTTATCAAGTGTCTTAAGATTTCCTCATTTTATCTTCACATCAATCCCAGAAGGTTGGTGTTATCAACCCTACATCACAGATGAAGAAACTGAAGTCCAAATGAACAGCACAGAGCTTGGTATACAGCATGTATGAGAGACATCTTTGCTGAAGGGAGCTTAAATAATTAGTCCAAGGTCACATACTCAACTTTAAGTGGTTGTACAGAGATTCCAACCCAAGGGTCAGACCACAAAGCCCAGGCTCTTTTCCCACTATGCAACATTTGTCTCAAGCCTTGAGGAGAGAAGAAAGGAATTGAGAATTAAGGTTAAGTAATACCTAACAATAGTTACCATTTACTTAGCATGTACTATGTGTCAAGAACTTACTGCAGTTTATATGTTAACTTATTAATTCCTCATAACAACCTCAGGCTATGGGAACTATTTATTCATATTTTACATACGAAGAAACAGAGGCAGAGGCACAGAAGGTGCAGTGATTTGACCATTATCACGGAGCTAATACGTGACAAAGCCGCGATATGAGCCCATGCAAACTGGCTCCAGCTCCAGTGCTGATCCTCAACCACTGAGCTTTCTTTACTGCCATGCTAAAAACGTCCCTTCACCTGAACTGCAAGAAAACAAAACTTTTAACCTTTTCAACAAAATTACTGGACTGTGAGCCTTCGTGCTTTGACTAATTAAGAGAAAACTAGTAGTACTCTTCTAAGCCTGCACGCCAGACTTCTTTACAGGCACAAAGGATATGCCCCTGGTGATCAGATCACTGCACTGCTCAGGAAGTGGCACACTGTTTAGTCTGGTTAAGAGCCCCCAGCCCATCTCTCTCCACACTAACCATGCGCTGCAAGAAGCAGGCCATTCAGAGATGTCCCAGTGCAACCCTCTATAAAACGAACGTCAGTCTGGAAGTAGCCAAGTGTGTATGGTAGTACCCTTCCAACACCCTTTCTCCTTCTTCCCAAACACCATAAAGAACACCGCAAAAGGAATGAATGAATCTAAGCTACTTAAAAATCATAACAAATGTCCAATGATAACTACAAATTTAAATGAGAAAAAAATGCAAAATTCTCATAGTTTTGTAACTTGTCCAAATTCTACATTCAAAAAAGGATGGGCCTCAAAAAAAAAAAAAAAAAAAGAAAGAAAGCATAGGCCTCTTTGAAAGTCTCAATTCTTAGACTACCTTATTATCATAAATGTGCCTTGAGAGGTGAGAGAAAAATCAATTTTTGCCTCAGATTCTGAATATTTTAATATACATATTTAAAACAAAAACCATTACCGTTACAAGTTACTGGGCTTTCCACCCTAATACCTACTAGTATGACAATGTATTTAATTACATAAATAAAAATAATGAGCATGGACTTAATATTTGTATGCTAACATGTAACAGACACAGAAAAATAAATACACAAGAACAGGACTGGACCTGGAGGTACTGAGAACTTGACACAATGAGAAAAGGAACTATTGCAGCTCCCTCCATTGACATCGTAAAGTTGCCACATTTTCTGGGCTCTCTTTTGAATTAATGTGGCATCTGTTCCAAGTACAGCATGCTAACATTTTACTAAAAGATATTTTCATTCTACATTTGTATGTGGTTTGCTTTTTATTTGAACTCCTGTTTTATTTCAGTGGTCATTATTTCTTTATACCAAGTTGTCCATTTGGCATTCCTAATCTATTTCCCCTGTGCACAAAAGGGGTGGGGAACCATCAGTTTAAAACCCTCTAACAGCAATAATTACAATATGCTTTGCATATAGATTAAATAAAGAAAATAAGGAGCACAAAGATTTTTGTAGGCTTTTTAGTATCAGGTCCTGATAAGTTAACAGCATCTGTTCCTTTCAGAAAAAGAATTCTGCTCTGAAGTACTGGCGGGGGGGGGGGGGGGTAGGGGAGAAGGAGGGGAGAGAAATAAACAAATACTAAATAGAATAATTCAAGTTACGAAGTTTGGTCTTCATGAAATGATGATTTCAATAATTTGCACATATCCAACTCTATCGAATGAGAACTGCTTTTTAAGACATCCTCAAAAATGCTGCAGCAACAAGCCAAATACAACCACTTGTACTTAACATGCATGCTGCATACTCCACAATGTTACGTCATATCAGGCACAGAGAAGACGCTTACCAAGCTATCCTGCGTTCTATAAACTGCCTAACAACAACAGAAAAAGGCACTGCCATCTCTATAGTGGGAGTAAGAGCTGACAGGGTAGGCAGCCTTTTCCCTTTGGTCAACTCTGAAGAAAACAAATAAGGCTTATATTTCTGTCTTTTAAGCTCACCTCTCTCAAGGCCTTTACTCTCAATCTTTTAGCCTTTCACAGAAAGAAAGGCTGTTTCTTTAAAATTAAAAAGCTGCAAAAGATCACTCCAACTTAAAAGCCCCACACCTTGTGCCAACTGTCCTCCAGGTGTCCCCATGGCTGCCTCTTCTGTACAAGAATGGCCTATCTAAAGCACTCGTCTCCAAGCGGGTGCACCACCCCGGAGAAGGAAGGGGACCGCGGAAGGAAACAGTACAACTTATATTTTTAAATATCACCCTTTTTTAAATTCCAACTTTCCTGTATGTTTTGTAACATACATAAAACACTAATTCAGAAAACTACATAAATATACATTTACTGGTAGCAGTAATTTTTTTAAAGTTTGGAGACAACAGGCTAAGGAGGCCAAAAGTAGAATAAGAGAGGAAAATTAGGCTCTGCCATTCACTTACTTGAATTCTCGTCTCTGCCTCAGTTTGACCATCCATGACCTGAACTCAGCCCTCTGTACACTTGTAATACTATTTTGAGAAATACTAAAATACTTTTTAAGGCATGGTCTGAGCCACACAAAATGAAAAGCACATATGAACCAATGAGAAAACTCTTGAATTGGCATGTTAAAACTGACTATACTGGGGGTGCCTGGGTGGCTCAGTCGGTTAAGCACCTGACTCTTGATTTCAGCTCAGGTCATGATCTCAGGGTTGTGAGATGGGGCTCTACTCTGGTCATGGAGCCTGCTTGGGATTCTCGCTTTCCCTCTCCCTCTGCCTTCCCTACCCTCCCACTCCCACTCCTGTGTGCCCTCCCTCTCTCTCAAATAAATAAATAACTGACTATACTGTAGTTCAAATAAACTGCTATGCACTGTCAGATCCGATTCTCAGAATTTTAAGGCCAGGCTTCAGCACTTCACTAAAGAAACATTAAGGCACCTTAGACACAGGGAGTGCATTCTAAGACTAGGAAGACTCTTCTAAAAAACTTCTGCAATGAAAATTTATTACTTATGAAATAAAAATTTTTAATCTAAAAATTACAAAACTGAATTATGACTAATAACCTTAGCAACAAGATAAAACTCTCAAAGCTAGAATCAAAAGATTATATTTAATGTAGATTACAAGGCCTTGAGGATGTCTCATTTTACACAAAGCCAGAAAAACAAATGGCAGTCAAATTTTTTTTTTTTTTTTTTTTTGGTCACTTGAAAAAATAGTGGGTTATCATTATAGCATTTGGTAGTGGTAGAGTCAGTAGGGATAGGGATGGGGGTGAGGTCAGCCAACACTACTGACATAAAGATGTGAGTACCAGGACTAATTCCTATGCAGAGTATCTATCTGTATATCGATTAAGCAGTACTTGGTTTGAGTTTTCATTAATTAAAATATTACAATTATTTTCACAGCTTTAAAATGTTATTTTAATTTGTAAATGTTGAATGAATGCCTCTGAACAACCAAGAAGAGAACCCACCAGTTTAAAAAAAGTTATGTGAAACCATAATTGATCTCTTTATAAATAGTAGCTACCAGAATAAGCTAGTAGAACTTAATTCTGAAATGATGCCTCTTAAATTACTTGCACAGGACAGAAAATGGTGTTGCCACTTTAAACTGGTTATCATTTTTTTAAGTTTTAAAAATAACAACAACCATCTCTAAGGCATTAGGCACAACTAAAAAGAACTTAAAACGCTTTTTGCCCCATAAGTAATAACCAGTCTAGAGTATAAGTTTATAATCTTAATGTATAAATCTTACCTCTCTCCTTCCAACCTTACTCCACTTCCCACCCGAGCCTTATTTTCAAAAACAAGTTTTTTAAATAGCCACTTGAAAAAAGTAAACTTTAAGACAGTATTATGGTATAACTCTATTTATTTTTTGAAGTGGATATATATAGTACATATTTAATGCACAGGAAAATTTAAAAGTAGAATGGGATGACTTTCATTTTCTACTTTGTACATATCTATATGGCTAGAATTATTCATATGCACTGCCTTTATAATATTTCTTTAAAAAAAAGACATTTCTCATAAAACCCTCTAAGATGTTGATAGTTACATAAGAGCTAATTAAAACAGCAAATGTAAAATATCTGCCCTAAGGAAATGTATAAAATAACCTACAATGCTAAAGTGCCCAAATTCCAACCTTAAGAAATAGATATCAGTCCACTCCATGCTAGGCACCATGCTTCGCAATTGGCATACAAAGATGAACAAGACAGGCACCATCCCAAATGCCTTCATTTCCATTCCATTCCAATGCTTACTATCTCCAAAATAATCAATCTAACCCAACCAAAATCAACATGAAACATTCTCAAAATGATACATCATAGCTGTGGCCATTTCAGTAAATTGAAAACTTCTTTAGTAATTCATTTTCTAGGTTTCTAGAGGAATTACACAGTTCAGTACAATGTTATGGACACTTGAAAGGCTCTGCAATCAAACCTGGGCTTGAATTCAGGTTGTAGCATTTGCTACACCTATGTGATCCCAGGGAGGCCTTCATTTCCTCATCTATAAAATGGGGGTAGGAAAATAATAGTAAATCCTCATAATATTGCTGTGAGGATTACAATTAAATGAGATCCTATATGTAAAAAAGCTTAGAACTATATATAATATACACTCAGTAAATGTTAAATTATTACTGTTATTAAAACAACATAACCCAATGTACAAGAACTGTTCACAACTTGCCAAATATTTACTCTTATATCTATGCCACTTCTTCAAGAACAAATATATGGATTTGTGTAAGTTTGTATATTAACACATAAAAATAGTTTTCAACATAAAAGCCCATAATTGAAAGCTTGTATTACAACACACCAGTACATTTATGATATTTATGTATATTTTATATACACACACATATATGCATCAGTGGATATTGTCACTAGCTATGCTATAAACATGTTAAGAACTTGTCTGTTGACCGTGGGCAGGGGGTATTCAGATCACCAAATATGACTCTAACCCATATATTTAAACTTTTAAAAACATTAACATTGTTAACACAATATAGACAAATATCTTAAAATTCAGGCATCTATTAGTGATTACAAACTCAATTTATATATACTACTTTAGTCATAAAGTACATTCATTGGTATTATCTCACCCAGTCCTTTTAACAGCATAGCGAAGCTGGCTTTTACCATTATCCCCATCTTACCACTGCAAAAACTAAAGCCCAGCAGGTTGAATTTCCCAAGAGCACACCACTAGTGACAGGACTGGTCTTAGGGCCAAGTCCTCTGACACCATCACAATTGTTTCATTTCCATTGGCCTGGGAGATTTCATTAAAAAAAGACAGAAAACTGTGCTCAATACTTTCAATCCTTTAGGTGTATCAGAGGACTCTACAGGGATTACACACAGCTGCCCAGTTTTACTCTCCTTATTTCCAACTTTAGTATTTCAAGAATTACACATGTGCGTAATTATAAAATGTAGATAAGGAGCACTCGTCCAAATCTGATCTTTCCTACATTGGCCAATTAACACTAGAGATGATTTTACCCCTTATACTTAGCCCTTTTACTTAACTTCTTTGTAACCACTGAATTTATTTCATGTTAATGTTAGGTCTTAAAAAGTCAAGTTAAGAGAAGATAAATAAAGCCACTCACAATGTGGCAGCATTATCAGATCAGATCCCACAAATTTCTGACACAGCTAAAGAATCTATTCAATGTCTAATATACAAATATTAACAAATTTCAGTTCATATTTATAAGAGAAAAAAGGTTAGTATTAATACAGTGGGTTGGTTTGTTGTGTGAGCAAGTACTTAAATAATCACTACTAAAGGCAGAATTCTCTTAAATAAACACAGCAGCCCTCAGCAATATTATTCCAGGAACTCTACACAAGGGAAAAAGCTGGAATAGATACGGGCCAAGCAGGTAAGAAAGACACATCATGATTCTGTATACCCTCAAACTAAGGCACATACATCACAACTTATGCTTACATTTTTCAATATTCCCAGATGTCCCTTTCCCTTCTCAAAAAGCTAAAAGAGACCAGCCATGCAGATAAAAATATCCTACAAGTTCAAGAGCCTAAAAGAAGTTAGAGTGTCCTAAAAGAGAAAAATAATGTAAAGACTTATGATTTTTTTGAACCTAACATTTTAAGTACAACCCACGGACCCGAAACTACATTTTCTTTCTGGGGCTGCTCACTGGCCTCCAATACACCAAACCTGTAACACTGTGAACTACGGTGATAGATTGGTTCGTGCTTCTAAACACAACAGAATTTTCCCAAGGTTACATACACTGTGACAGAAGGAACATTTTTGCAGCATCTCATATTCATTAATCAACTAGTTTGGGTATTTTACCAGTGCAAACATTATGAACGAAAACATTTTCATTATCTTTTGAACCCGCCAAAGTCAACCAAGGGCTGTGGTACAGTGGCAAAGAGTACTGAATAGGCACAGCTGAACCCTGGTCAAAAAGTCTGCGACTGGCTGGTAGCTAACTTCAGGCATGTATCACTTAGGGAGAAACCGAGGTGCAAAGACATCTTAGGTACAGCAAAAAATTCTAAGGAACTGCCACATCATTACCATAGGCCAAAAATCTCAAGGTCTTATCAGAACAGGCTGGGCTTCTGATCAAATAATAATGTAAAAAGAGAGGAAAAAATGTGAAGCATGCTATTTATTTAATAACAAGAACCACTACTACTGCTGCTGCTGCTAATTCTACACATTTACTGAGGCTTTTATCATGTGGCAGGCACTGTGCTAAGCACTTTCACAGATTTCAACATCTAATCCCTGCAACAACATTCTGATATTCATTAATGAAGTATCAGAACTTTAAAGAAAAGAATAGAAAGAATAGAAATTTAAATTTTACAAATGAAAATATGAACAAATTATTAAAGAAAACTTACCTTTTCCTCTACCTTTCAGATTACATCTATATGAGTATTAAATTTACATTGAAACCACATTTATTTTCAGGAATCTGTCTTCCATTTAAAAAACACTAAGATTCAAATGTTGACAATTATTACAAAATAATTTTTTGATAACCTCTAAACTTAAATACGGGCATTGAATAACTGGCCCCATTCAAAAAAAAGAGAACAGCATATACATCCAGCCCTACAATAATAAGCTCCTAATGCCCATATTAGCAATATGCTATAATTATAAAGTGATCTATAGCAGCACAGACAAAAAAAATTACAACTGCTAAGTTTTAAATATATGAACACAAACACACATACACATGTATCAGTTATTTTACATGTAAATCTTAAAGCATCTAGATGATAAAAAAAAAAAACTAATCCAAGGTAAACTAAAACACTAGGGTGTTTTTGAAGACTCACTTTAGAATACCAGCACCACGATAATCATAGTATTAGCAATCAAATTTTACTTAGCAGAAAGTTCTTAGAGGCTTGGGAAGCTGTTTGTATAAAATGGAGTAGACAAGAGGGAAGGGTTCTCTGTGCTGTTTAAATCAACTACAGGTCCCAGCATGCAACGCTCTAATCCGGAGTTAAGCAAAAACCCGAAATGCATCCTGGGACTTGTAGTAAGAAAACCACTTCACCCTATCACAGTAAGTTTTAAGAAAAGTCTGAAGTATCTAAGCACAATCTGACTAGATCTCATTATCAGGGCCTAGTGAAATTCAGATCTAACTTGTTTGCTCTCTGCTCTGTCAGTTTCTTTAGCACACACCGGAAAAAGTATCAATGAATGTTTACATCAACATTTTCACATTAGAAAAACCTTATTCAGGATAAGCATATAAAAGAAATGCTTAAAAAGCAAAAAGATTTTATACAATTTTAAAATTATTTTTTAAAACATCATTTCTAAAGCCATTTCTTTAAAAGTTTGGTTGGATCAGTTTCAAAGCTCTCTATTCCCCTCCCCCAAGAAAGTTTTAATTGTTTTATGAGGTTTTCTCTAAACAGTCTTTCAAGTTATATTTTAGGAATAATTTTTCTTGCAGAAAATTCTCATACAAAAACATTTCCCATACTCTAATAATGTCCACTAGGAAAAATATTCTTATAGTAATAGGTCCACATAACACCATCACACACACAACAATAATACTTAAGTTTCTCTTTTGTCAAGTCCTTACTCAATATCAATGCCCTCCGCTCCTAACCCCTCATTTCACACACACACACACACACACACACACACACGCACCCGCACACACACGTTTCCAGAAAGAACACTTAGGAAAAAAAATATTCCCAACATAGACCCATTTCTCTCATCCACTGACCTCTTCTAAAAACAAAAAAGATTTTTTTAAACTATCAATAACATGTCCAAACAGATAACTTTGAGCTGTTATTTATGTATATACAGTTTCTACACACACCCCTATTTTCTGCAAGACTGAGGAAGGAGGCTGGGAAAGAACTAAGTGCAATCTGCATCAGGAGGCCTAACACAGGTGGTGGGTTATTTTCAGGCAACAGCACCTTCACAAACATGCTGTGGAATACAGTCCAAGAAATTCCTAACAAGGAAAGATAAGCTGGCACACAGATTTAACACAATCCAGCTAAAAATCACCTGCAACACATGTTACTACATTTCACCATAAAAGTGACAGGCTACTACAGGATCTGAAGCTTCATCAATACAACATACTGGCCATAAGGCCAGATAGCAGTTGCCATGGTTACTATCACCCACTTTTATCAGGAAATTATTGTCATTACTCTGAAGTTTTTGGTACTTATTTAAAATCTTAAAAAAATCAGTCTAGGGTTTGACTGTTAATTGAGTGAAAGAATCAACTACTGTTTGATTTGTAAGTATGCTCCTTCAGAGATGCACATGGTTAACAATACTTGGATCTGCAGCAGAAAAAAATCAATTCCTTTCTGCTGCTCCTTCTCCTCAAGTACTGACAGTTTGTATCCTCAATGCAGCCAAAACAATAAAACAAAACCCATCTTTTTGGCTTCTGTGTTTAAGTTATTTTTTTGTCCCCTAGGCCCACAAACAGAGTCAAAATAAAGCCTAGATCACCAACCTGTTAGGCCCCATCCCCCTTCCCATCTCCATATTACCGGTTCACTTTTTTATCTATTTAAAAAAACAGAAAATATTTCCATAAATGATTCCAAAATATAGATAAGAATAGTTTTCCTCAACAGAGACCTGCACGCTATTTTTTTTTTTTAATTTTTTAAAACAGGGGCGGCCTTACAATGTATTGGAGGGAGAGAAGTGGAGGGTAGCCAAACTGCCACACAAGTGTCTAGTGTGAGAAAGTTGCTGTAGAAAACCCAAAGGTTGACTGAACCTCACATATTATCTCTAAATGTGGCGGAAGAGTTCACCACCACCCCAGTTTAACACTGAACTAACAGACAAGTAATAGAAAAGTTATCCTTAAAAGTTCACTTCAACATTCTCACAAAAGATAACTCCAGAAATGCAATACACAAGAATTATAGGAAAGCCTGCAAAATAGCACAGCCACATGTACATACAAACACACAAACAAGAAAACATATGCTATTTAAAAAGTAATTATCTACAATAAATTTAAAGCAGTGTTAGCATATTACCTCCTTAAAAAAAAAATCTCAAAGCAGCAAAAATACACACCTGGTAAAGTTAAAGTGATTAAAATATATTGCCGCGCTCCTAAAGAATACTTAGGGCCTACAAAAAAGCCCATGCACAAAAGTTCCTGAGAAGTCAACAAAAATCGTGAATATTTCCCAGCACAAATTAACATGAAGATTCAAACATATTTCAAGAAATCAGGTCTGAATATAGACAGAAAGGAATTCTGTCAAAGGTTAGAGACCTAAAACTTTAATCCCTTCCTTTTCTCCCTTTGAATAGCAATTAAATACAAAAGCTTTCAGCAATAAATTACCAAGAATACAAAATTTAAAAGTACATTTACCACAACCTTAACTTCCGTATTTCCTCAAAAAAAACAAAAAAGAAACAAAAACAAAAACAAAAAACCAAAACCAACTTTAGTATTCAGTGTCCGTAGTATGAAAAAGTTAATACTACCCTGAGAGGTTTCATTTTTATTTAAACAGTTAAATGTTTTTCTCACTTCACACAGAAATAAGTTTCTATATTTAATTTCTAATTAAAGGGGCTATTTCATAAAGAGCAGTAGCTTCTAAAATATAAAACTAAACCTTTTGATATGCTCATAAACACAGGGACTCCCAATTATCTATATTTTATTTTATTTTAGTCCAAATTTGTAAGCAGAGTCTATTAAAAAAGGCACAAATCAAGGCTTGAGTTTTAAACTTTTGGGTTATTTTTACACAAAAATATTTCAGTGCACTCCTCTAGATTTGAGTAGTCATTTCCTCATGCATCCCTCTAAAAGAGAAAAACAAAATGATATACACATGTACCTAATACTAATACATACAGATATGCATCTTTTTCACTTTGAAACAAGCTTGAAAGCTTTACTTAGTAAGAATTTTTCAGAAAGTTAGAAGAACCACTCAAAACAATCAAAATCTTAACTGTGACATCTGTTACTCTGTGTGTTAATGAGAGTCTATAGAAGAATCTGGGAACTTCAATATTCACTAAAATCAACTACTATGACATCAATGAAGAAATGAAGAAAAATTTTAATGGGGGTTACACATTTCATAGGATCTACAAAAAGAAAAGTGATCTTTTTTTTGAATTATGAGAAACTGCCTCTGCAGCATTTTTTAAACAAAGCTTCAAAACTGTAACAAAGAGCTTTTTGGTAACCACAACAGCATTTAAAAAAAAATTCATGAAGTGTTGGGGGTACACTTTTAAAATGCTCATTTCCCAAATGATGTGGAGAACGTTAACATTTTAAAGACAGAAATTTCTGTCCATGTATTAATTAGTTACCTATCTCAACATCTGCATGGCTTCCGACAATTTACAAAGAACTTTCACATGTATTATCTCATTTGATCTTACTGAGAAAAAAGTACAGTATTATGCCTAGAAAATCGACAAAATTCAAAGCAGCTTCATCAAATTTTCTACACATTCCTAAGTTTCTAAAACTTTGATACAAAACTTTACAAGCCACCAAAGTAGCATGATATTCCCAGGGATAAATCAATTCACCTAACACTAATAGAGTTTCAAAGGAGCATGTGCCGTAAATGCTATGAAACTACTTTCATCTTTATGCAGTTATTGTGAAGTGTTACTAACAGACATATCAGCAATGACCTATACCCACAGATATAACTTTACTTACAGTTCAAGAATCTGTCTTTGGAGGCCAACTCAAATACATCAACCATACGTTATTTATAAAGCTGAGTGCCTAAGAATTTATCTATTAGGATCACTGTCCACAGATGCAAGGAATAAAACACAAGAAATTAATTTTTTTTCCATACAGTTTCTCCCTTTACAAAATCTCATATCTTTATATCCTACCTGTATTAATATTATAGGGACGACATAAAACCTAAAGCCCCATTGTACCAACTTCTTTTGTTTATAGCCACTGCACATAATCTTTCCACATTTGTGTTCAACACCCCACTCACCAATACAAGACTAACTCCTCATCAAAGTAAAATAATTCTAACAGCACTCTGTACCTAAGCTTGGCATTCTTAAGCTATCCACAATAACAAATCTATTTTGTGTAATATCATAAGCAGGTAAAAAGCAATCAAAGATTTCAGTTACAAATAGCAAATGTAATTGATTAATGGACTTTTAAATGGACTTACTCAAAATCTTTCTGGAACTTTAAGGCGTTAATCCTGTTGCTTAGTTGAAGCTAACAGAGCTGTAAGAAGTAGCAAGACCCTCAAAATTGAGAGATTTGCTTTATCTTGCTGTAGCACCTCCTGCTGGATAGCATTTAGAGTTCTTCATGTAAGCAGAAGAAGAGTATTTCTGAGGCCGCTCCTTCCAGATGACTGAATGGGGAAAAGGATGGACCCTTCAAAGCTAAAAGAAATAGGGCCCCGTCCATCACTTACACCTCTTAAAAAGAAAATCTGGCGTAGGTAGGAGTCTTTTTAATCTATTACTATTCTGGTTCCATAAGACCTGCCTGAGTCCAAAGTGCAACATGCTTAAATAAAGCTTGCAAAATTATCTAAAAACTACCTTAAAAAGCCTTCAAAAGCACTCAAGCAAAAGACTTTATTACGGCCAGCCAAGCAATGCTAGTCATATTGCAAATACCATTACGTTAACAAAAGCAAAAGTCTGACATAAAGCAAAACACCTGGAACATTTTTAACATATTAGCCAGAAGTTTGTGTTTTGAGAATTTTCTGCACTATTACTATGCTCCTTTTGAGAACAGTTGTCCATCTACAGCAGTTTTAAGTACAGAAATTTTTTGATAAAAGGAGTATAACTGCACACAAAAATTTCCTCTCCGCCATCGAATATGTCCTGATATTTTAAAATGTATTTTTCAGACGTTTTAAATAGCCCCTAATAAGCCAGTTTTAAGCCCACCATGTAGATTCCATATACAAGTGAAGATAGAAAAAAAGAATAGAAAGGAACTTACCAAAATCAAAATGAATAACAGTATTTCCAGTAAAAATGTAGTAACAGTTTCCTACAATGCTGTGAAACCAAGTAAATCGTGAAACTTAAAAAAAGGGGGGGGGAGGGGGCTACTCTTCAAAAACCAAAAGAAAAACTGACCTATTTACTTCTAGTGCCCAAATGTGATAAACACCAGATGTAAACAAACAACATAAACACTGAAAAGTACACGTAGATGTCTTAGCCCCAATTTCAGTCCCCTTACCAGGCCCTCAATGAAGCTAGAGATGTGACTGAGTACCCTCTCTAAAAGGAGATATTCCAGCTCCCTGCCCTAAAGAACCCCTATAAAGTGTGCCTATGTACAGGCTTCCTTCCTAGAGTGCACAGCTGCTTTTGGGAGGGAAAAAAAAAAAAAACTTTCATCAACCCAAATTAATCTGATTCTAATATTCAGCTATCAATTATTAATACAGGAATGTTCTCCCTTTAATGTCCCCAGCTTAAGCATCTACATTCCTGACACCTACTATTAACAAAAAATGCACAGCTCGCACCCCAGCTATGGGGCAAATCTCTGAAATCCAAAACACAGCCACAAAGTTCACTGTCAAGGCCAATGCTAAGGCCCACACACGCCCGGACCTTAACTCACATTTGAAATTCTAGAAAGCCACACTTGCAGACATCATTTAAAAACAACACAATGTGGACGTGCAGAGTGAGATCCTCTACTTCAAGACCTAAACAAAGAATATTTCAACATATGCCCCGAATATGATGACACCAGATTCACCAATGAAAACAAAACCTGCCTACCATTAGCAGTCGTACCCTCATCTCAACAACTCAACTACTTAGAAATCACTCTCAGCACATCTGCACCCTACAACCGGCGTGTGGCCTTCTCCGGGGGTGCAAGCCACAGACAAAGTTGAAACAAGACATTCTTCCCCCGGTGCCCAATCTCGATATCAACCCCTCCCGTACCAGGGCCACCTTGCTGCTACCCACCATCGCGAACGTGGTCAGGGGAAAAAAAGAAATCCTAACAGCACCGCTCAGCAGAATAAAGAGACCAAAGAGAGGATGACGAGAAGTGTTGGGAACTGCGTGCACGACGGGGCTGGACCAAACGGAAAGAGTCCCACTCCGCGCGCCCCTCCCCCCGGCGGGGGCGCGGGCGGGGGAGGGGCGGCCGCGGCCCCTCTCGGAGCGGCCTGCCGGCCTCGGCCCGCGCGGGGTCCCGGGGGCGCCCCGCGGCCGCGGGCGGCGGGGGCGAGTGCGGGAGGGCCGGCCCCGGGGTGAGGGGTGCAGGCAGACTCTCCGGAATAACAAGTTGCAGAAGAAGAAGAATAAGCGGAATTTCCCCAACGCTGCTCCGGCCACCCAAGACAAATGCACCAACACACACACACACACACACACACACTCGGGCCCGGCAGCGTCAGCAGCCGCAGCTTTTTTTTTTTTTTAAACCAGATCCCTCAGTCACCAAACAAGATGGTTTTCAAAAAAAAAAATTAATTAATTAATTAAATAATCATAATAAAAACTTCCCCCCGACAGCATCCCGGGGGGGGGGCAGGGTGGTGAAGGAGCCGAGGCGACCATCCCCCGGCTGAGGGACAGCCGAGGGGGCGGACAAGGCTCCGCGCCCCCCGCCCCCGCCGGCGGCCCCCTCCGCTGCCCCCCGCCGGGACAATGTGACGCCCCCTCCCCGCCACCCCCGGCGCGCCGCCTCTGTCACCCGCTTCGGCCCTGCACTCAGCGCCCAGGCTCCCGAGGCTGCTCATAAACTTACTTCCAATTTATCCTGGGGAGGGGTGGAGGGCAGAGGGAAGGAAGGGGGAGACAAGGTTTTTCCATTGTCTTTTTTTTAGGGGGGGAGGAATAGGAAGGGCACGCAGGGGGGCGCCCCGAAGGGGAAGTTATTGCTCAAATCTCAAGTTGACTGAGGGGTCCTGACGAGAACACCCCCCTTTCCCTCCTCCCTCCCACACACCCCTCCCCTCCCCCTCCCTCCCCCCCACAACAAACTCCAAGCAGGCAGCCCCAGTTCCTCCCAGAGACAAACACCAGAGACAAGACAGAGAGACAGGGAGAGGGGGAGAGGGGGAAGGGGGGAGGGAGGGGAAATAGAGCTACTCAAGAAAAAAAGAGGAGAGTGAGGAGAAGAGAGAATGGAAAAGCTGGGATACTGCACCCTCCTGCTGCTGGCTGGTTGTCCCCCCTGGCAGCTGGAGGCAGGAACTCTGAGCAGGAGAAGCAGGAGGAGGAGGAGGAGGGAACTCTTCTTCATGGGGAGGGAGGGAAGAAGCTGGAGCTGCTGCTGCTGCTTCTGCTGCTGCTCTGGGCCTCTCGCACTTTTTAGATATTAGTGTGTTAAGATGGTAGGTTGTTCCCTTCTCCCTCCTCCTCCTCCTCCTCTCCTCTCCTCTTCTCTCCCTCTCTCTCTCACTCACTCACTCACTCTCCCTCTCTCTCTCTCTGGGCTGTTTCTTTCCTCCTCTTCCCCAGGCAAGGGGGGGTGGGGAGGAGGGGGTGGGGGGAGGAACTGGATCCTCCTCCTCCTCCAGGAGAGACACACACAGGCCCCGGGCCGGAATAGGGGTGGGGGGGAATCAGAGCAGCAGGAGAGAAACTGTGGGAGACAAACAAGCCCAACTCTTCATCCTCCTCCTCCTCCTCTCAGCAGCAGCGGCGAGCACCACCAGCCCATTCACCACCCGGCCCCGGGCCGCAGCACCTCCGCCGCCTCAGCCCGGGGATCCCTCCGCCCAGGCCCAGACACACTCGCCCGCGCGGGAACCCGCCGCGCGGCCCCGCCGGCCCGCCGCCGCCGCCGCCGTGCGCGCCCCCGCCGCTCCCGAGAGCCGGGCGAGAGGGACTGGGGCTGGGAAAGCGGGGACGAGGGCGGGGGGAGAGGAGGCGCCGGGGTAGAGGGGCACGGCAGGGAGGGAGGGGGCCGCCGGGCGGAGTTGTACGGCGGCCGGCCCGGGCCCCCTCGCCTCAGCCGGCGGCTCCGGGGCCGCACGGGCCCCCCCGGGGGCGGCGGGGCGGCGGCGGGGGGGGCGGCGGGGGCCCGCGGCGGCGCTCGGGCGGGCGGACTACTTGACGTGTCGGTGCGGCGAATTTATTTCACTTTGCCTAAGGAACGGGGTGTGCTGCGGCCCCCATTGCCTAGGGAAAAAACCCGGATGTAAAGTGAGTGAAACTAAACTAGAGTGAAGTAGGGCAGCAGCAGCCAAACTCCAGTGCAGCGGCGGCGGCGGCGGCGGTGATGGGGCTG
The DNA here is from genome assembly GCF_023065955.2 of Ursus arctos. Taxonomy (NCBI): domain Eukaryota; kingdom Metazoa; phylum Chordata; class Mammalia; order Carnivora; family Ursidae; genus Ursus; species Ursus arctos. Next base: position 31,127,973 of record NW_026622908.1, read on the forward strand.
AGCACGGAGCGGCGGCGGCCAAACTCCGGAGCCGCCGCAATGATGGGCCCGTGCAGCGCCGCAGCTCGGCTCCCATGTAGCTGCAGCCGAGGCGAGGCCGGAGCCCGCTGCGGCCCCCCCAACTCCGCGGCCCGAGCCCAACTCCCCCCTCCCGCCGGCAGGAGCTGCAAAGGGGATCCGGAGCGGCCCCAACTCCCTCCAGTGCAACAGCAGTTTTAAGGGGGGGAAAAAAGCCGCGAGGGCAGGAGCGGAGAGAAGCAATGGGGAAGCACTGCAATGGGGGAGCGTGGTCCAGGCAACAGGAGAAAGATGCAACCTCAAGTCGAATGCAACATGCAATCCCCGGCCGCCGCTCGCCCGCTCCCTCCCCTCGTCACCCCGCCCCCTTTCCAAATAACTACCCTTGAACCACTTTATTAGCCACACTTAGTCCCACACTCGCGTTGGGGAGGGGCGGGGGACGGGGTCCTTCCCTCACCTTTATTTATTGCTGCTTTCTCCCCCCTCTCCATGTTTTTTATTCCTAAGTTCTTTTGTTCTAAGGGGGATGATGGCATTTACTTTTCTGCTTTGTGTAGCAGGGCAATCACTGGGAATCGGCCACGTATAATCCGGCGGTTTGTCATATTTTATTAGTGAAAGTATTTTATGCCTATTCTACCTCCAAGGACTGTAACATGGAGAACTGCAGGGAGGAAAAAAAAAAAACATCAGAGGAATTCTTGTTTTGAGAGATTTCTTGGCGGGGAGGGGAGGGCCTCTTTTTTTTTTTTTTTTTTTTGGAGGGGGTTTATTTAGATTTTCAAATCGATAGTTTGCAACTTAAAGCTTAATGTTTTTGTATAGATACACTACTAGATTCTCAAATAACCCCCAACCACAATAAAGAAAAATAAAGTCCAAAATCCTAGATTAAAGAAAAAAAATCCCTACTGGACAGCGATATTATCTGGTCTGTGCAGCATGCTGGACTTAACGTAGTGTTGGCCTTCGAATGTTAAATAACAATAAACCCCAACCTCAACTGAATACAAATGGGGGGTGGGGGTGGTTTTGTTTTTAAGGCTCAGCACTTTTGTAGCATCTGCCACTACGCATTTTCCAGGCATTGATTAGCCATGCAACTCCCATAGGCATGAAGTCCAGTTTTTGCAGATAAAGAGCAACAGTGGTGAGATGATTTGCCCAAAGTCAAAGTGAGTCACTGACAGAACCAGAAATAGCCTTAGACTTTTATTTGTTACTAGTCACATCTTTTCCCATTAAATAGGATTTCCTCCAAGAAATAAACAGTATTTAAAAATAAATAGACGTTCTTTACCTTGTTATGTATTTCCACCAGAGGTGCTTTGAGATCTTTGGATACAAAGGTGTTTTCTTACTTCTGTGACCTGCAAAATTAAGTTTAGTTTCTCAAGAAAAAGAAATTTTTAAAAATTCTGATTTCTTAAAGCTAAAAAAAACTATGGGCTTTATTTTACATGCATAGGCCATTTAGTAATCTGAGTTTTATATTAAAAAAATTTCACAGCAGAGAAAGTGTGTAAGAGTTTGAGAGCAAAAATGAAAATCCCTATAAATGATTCAGGAAGCCTGGATGAACTCATAATGTTGTGAAACTGAACCCATAACACAGTCAAAATGAATAACGGAAGGACAGGTTGGGTAGTTTGCCACCTAGAGATAACGCTAATGTATTTAAGAGATGAATTAAGGCAGGGCCTTTCAAACTGGACCAACTAGGCACTGAAACCACAACCTAATAGGGTCATTTCAAATCAGCCCAGGCTGTTGAAATTTTTTTCAGAGCAAGACTGCTTTAGTGTTCTTCCTGGAAAAAAAAAAAAAACTTACAAATCTTTCAGAATTTCATAAAAAAATTCAGAAACTCGAATTGCGCCTGAGCTTGTAAATGCTACAGAAGGGGAGTTAGTAAATTTTTTTCTGTAGAAGACCAGATAGTAAATATCTTGGACTTTGTAGGCCATAGAGCCTCCACAGAAATCACAACTTCTCAACTCTACATAGTTGTAGCACAAAAACAGCCCTGGAAAATATGTAAACGTACGAGCCTGGCTGTGTTCTAATAAAGCTTTCGTTTATGGGCCTTTACATTTGAATTTCATCTACTTTTCTTGTGTCACAAAATATTCTTTTAATTTTTTCAACCATTAAAGAGAAAAGTGAAAGCCTTTTTAGTTTGTGGGCTAAACCAGGGGGTGAGCAAGACTGGGCCCATGGGCTATGGCTTACCAACCCTGGCTTTAGACAACTCAAGTTGACAAACATTAAGATGTTTGTGTGTCAATCAAACATCAATGTCATGCAAAATCACATTTTAGATACTTACATTTAATTAAAATAGTCTGACTAATTAACACTCCCATAGCTATCAAACTCTATGGAAAAGAATAGCTGTGATTCATTGGAAGATTGTTTCCATTTACATACTCTTTCCCACTCTAAGATGCTGAGGAGGAGAGGAACCAAACTGACCCAGATTCTGACACCTGGGTAGTACCACTCCTTTTCAACTAAGACACCTTGGACAAGTTACTTAACCTGTCAAAGCCTCAGTTTTCCTATCCTGTAAAATGCAGCTATTAATATTTACTTGTAGGGCTGTCGAGAAGATTGAATAAAATAATTCATGTCAAGTGCTTAGTACGGTGCCTGGTACATGGGACAATATAATACATTTTTTCCCTGTGCCCTCAAATTCATTTTCTGAGTTAAAGTAACCCTGGAGAGGATGAACAGATAGAGTCCCAGTATCTTGTCAGTCTGCACGGCCACCGATGTAGCATATGAGGTCCAAGGATTCTTGGGTTAGTCAAGGTTGTGAGGTTGGTATTGTGATATATTTTGGTGGGTCTTTCTCAATTTCTAAGCATGCCACTCACGGGCACTTGGTAGACACACACTAGCTATCTGGACTTAGACAGACACAAAAGCCTTCTGAACCCTGTGTTTCTCATGCACAAATTAAAGATACTCCCTATTGAATTTTTGAAAGGGTCAAGTAGCATAAATACTAAAGAAAAAAGCTAACAATTAGTATAAGTTAGTGAAAGTCCCAGAAAGAAGCTGAAAATTGAAAGTTTACACTAGAAGCTCCTTTGAAGTAAATCATTCAACTTTTAGACATGTCATTCATGTCTAAATAAGAGCAGGTGGACAGTAACTTAGAATTTGCTCTCCTACAACCTGTTTACTCCTCCAAAGCTATTTAATAGCCATCAAAATCCTGTTGAACAAAAGTAAACTCACATTTTAAATGTTATTAAATAATGGAGTACAGTTTTTCATTTTTATAAAAGTAGTCAAATCTATCTGTGGTTTCCTATATATTCCTGCCTTCTGGTCCATGCTTCAAGAGGTCATCCAAAGTCCAAGATTAGAAAAATACCTATAATTTTCTTCTTGTATTTTTACGGTTTCTATTATTTACGTTTACCTCATTACCACATACAATTTGCGCGCGCGCATGCGCGCGCGTGTGTGTGTGTGTGTGTGTGTGTGTGTGTGTGTGTGTACAAGAGAGGAGGCAGGAAGGGCACCTGGGTGGCTCAGTCGATTAAGCATCCAATTCTTGGTTTCAGCTGGGGTCCTGATCTTGGGGTCCTAGGATTGGGCTCTGCACTTGGTGGGGAGTCTGCTTGAGATTCTCTCCTTCTGCCCTTCCCTGCACTCTCACTGTCTCTCAAAGTAAATAAAATCTTAAAAAAAAAAAAAAAGAAGAAAGAAGAAAGAAAGAAAGAAAAGAAGAAAGAAGAAATCTAAATAACTTTTGTTTGATAGAAAATATTTACTATTGGGATTCTACTGGATAATATAAAATGTCATTCAAAATGATAAACAGCTAGCGCCCTATGAGGACTAGCAGTCTAATGCAGAGATACTATTGGTGTAGGAAAAATATAACAGAGGCTTGTGTATTACAGTACTATACGGAGGCATCACGCGTTATAATAGAAAAGTCTCTTCTAAATTTTCTTATTTTACAGTTTTGTGGTACTATAGTCACACTGCACCCAGGGATAGTAAGGTGTTTTGTACTTGTATTTGTGCATGATTGTTTCTGATGTTCTGACTGTATTTGAGAATATGTCCAACAAGCTAATGAACTCACCCCCCTCCCCCCACCACCACAAAGGCCTAATTGAACACGTTTTCTCATCCAACTCCCCTTGCCTGTCCTTCGCTCAACTATCATCCTTTTTTCTTAGGCCGAAAAGTAACCCCGTTGTCTCTTAAAAGGTCAGCCTACAGGAGATTTAAACTGTCTGAGAACCTGAGGGTCCTCCTTCATTGGGGCAGAGAGGAAACTCCTGGAGTTCACCAGGTCTTTTCTAATTCTTCTTGGGCTGGAATAAATGAAAACCTGGCTCGTACCAACAAAGTGCTTAAGTAAGTAGAGGAGTCCTATCAGTGTGATTTTTAAAGAATTATGACAGAAGATCCCCAGTGACTAGCAGAAGTTGAATATATCTTCTTTCTCCCCACTGTCTCAGTGGTTTCTGATCTTAGAAAAATCTTCACTTGAACTCTCTTGCGTGTGCCTTTACAGAAAGCCGAAATCATGATTGAAAATGGATCAGGTATAACTTGTCGATAAATAAACATTGGTGGATAAGCAGTTGACTCTCTAGAGAATGCCTTCCATTTCATTACTTTGCCATAATCTCCAAGGTCAATTGAGTCCTAAGCAACATCAGGTGTGTGTGTGTTTAATAGAATTAACTAGACCAGAGCTCCTGAACCTTGGCACTATTGACATTTGGAGGCCAGGTAATTTTTTGTCGTCGGTGGGCATTGTAAGATGTTTCGCAGCATCCCTGGCCTCTACCCACGAGACGCCGATAGCATCTCCCTGACAGTGGTGACAGCCAAATATATCTCCAGACATTGCCAAATGTCCCCTGTGTGTGTGTATGGGGCAGGGGGAAGGAGGGTAAGATCGTGCCAGGGATTGCAGGGGGAGTGGGGGGGGGAGTGAAAAGCACCGAACTAGACCAAACACCGTGGACAGATTTAGGTGTGTACATGCATGTACGTGACTCTGCTTCCACACAGAAGCAGATCCCAATTCCTTTTCCAAAAGTAACTGATATAGACCGGGGGGCCTATGCTGGACCTGTTGTTGAAAACAAAAATGGCTGCAATTAGAACTGTAGAAATGTCTGCCTTAAAGCTGCTGAGTTGCTAAAAATATCACAGGGAGCTCCTCCAACACTGGGGATGTTAAAAGAATTTTATCATCTGATTATTTCCACCTTTAGATTATCCATTATCAACATAAATAAATTGCATTGCGGGCCTGAGCAATGACGTTATCTAGTGGAAGGCATTCCCAGATTTGGAGTCTGAGAACCTGAGCTTGGGTCTGAGCTCTGCAAGTGTCTAGTTAATCACTTTATCTCTCCGGGCCTATTTCCTTGTCCAAAATGGGGAAAACAATAATACTTAATCCACTGGGTTGCTGTGAGGGTCCAAGCTGTTAGTGAGAAGTAGCAGGGCTTATTCTTGAGGAATTAGGAACGCTAGACGCAGAGAGCCCTGGGTTGACCTTGAGCAAATGATGCACTGTTGCAAGCCACACCTGATGTGCGAAGTGCAGAAATAATCCTATGATTCCGTAGGGTTGTTATGGAGTTTAAATGAGATAATGTGTCATATCTGCTGGGTAAATATTATTATTGGTCTTTGGTAAATTGCCTCAATCTGTACAAAGACATATCATTTTATTGTAACTTCTTTTCTATGAGCATTGAAACCTGGAAATTTGAAGAACAAATTAATACTCCTACACGAGTGAGACCCTGTTATAAGTAAGTAGCATCCCAAATTCCAACCAACATTAAACTATGTGCAACCTTCCAACTTCCCTGTTGAATCAGTTAGGGCACAGGTTTGTTGCAATAACATAAGGTTCTCTTCCCTTTACTGGAATAATGTTCTAATAAGTTTTTTACAGCCTCTCTAGCACATAAAACACATGGGGTCAGGCATTGCGGTCCCAACTTGCACAATGTATGTCCAGTTCTGAACACTTAAATCTGACTAGGTGCTGTTGCATCTTCCCCAAAAGCGTTAACAAACTGCACTGCAGTTGTAAAATGGGGTACAGGGAGGTATTTCCTAAGTTTAAATATAAATAAAGGGATTTTATAAATATAAATAAGGAGTATCTTTTATATAAACCCTATATAAAGGGTTTAAATAAAAATAAAAGGTATCTTTCATATAAACTTTTTAAAAAGATTTTATTTATTTAGTTGAGAGAGAGAGAGCACAAGCAGGGGGAGGGGCAGAGGAAGAAGGAGAAGCAGACTCCCCGCTGAGTAGGGAGCCCACCGGGGCTCAATCCCAGGACCCCAAGATCATGACCTGAGCAGAAGGCAGACACTTAACTGACTGAGCCACCCAGGCGCCCCTCTTTTATTTTATCTTTTTGAAAGATTTTATTTATGTATTTTATTTATGTATTTATTTATGTATTCATTTATTATGTATTTGTCAGAGAGAGAGAGACAGCACAAGGAAGGGGAGAGGCAGGCAGACGGAGAAGCAGGCTCCTCGCAGAGCAAGGAGCCCAATGCGGACTCAGTCCCAGGACCTTGGGATCATGACCTGAGCTGAAGGCAGATGCTCAGCCGACTGAGCCACCCAGGCATCCTGCCCCTCTTTTATATAAACTTTTTAATTAAAGTATAACATTCATACAGAGAAGTGCACAAATCACAAGTTGTACAAATCAGTGAATTTTTACAAAACAAACACACTTATGTAATCATTGAGTATTTTTAAAGGTTAGAGAATCCTGTAATAAACGTGTTTTATCATTAGGAGGTAAAAAGAAAAGGTTACTATGAATTATTTTTTATAAAGAGTTATTTATTTGAGAAAGAGAGAGAAAGAGAAAGCGGGAGTGGGGGTGGGGGAAGGGCAGAGGGAGAGAATCTTCAAGCAGACTCCCCGCTGAGCACGGAGCCAGGATACAGGGCTGGATCTCCTGACCCATGAGATCATGACCTGAGCTGAAACCAAGAGTCCAACGCTTAACCGACCGAGCCACCCAGGCGCCCCAAAAAGGTTACTATGAATCTGAAAGAAAACAGTGGAGATTTCCCAGATAAGACAGTAACTGTCTTTGCTGTGCAAATGTGATTCTGAATTGTCAAACGGCAATATTGCAAAATGATAAATTGGAATCAGATTGCCAAAGTCATTTCACCAACTACCACTGGATACATGATTCTAGGCAGGCCTCGGTCTTCTTATCTGTTAAATGGGGATAATAACAGAATTGTTATTAGGAATAAATGAAATAATGCTTTCAGAAGTTTGGATAAGTTCTGACACACACTCTGTTTATACATGTAAACATTATCCACTTAGGATGATTTCCCAAGGGACAACAGGAAGGCAGTTATGGAGATCACAAGAATTCTTTGGGAAAAAGGGGAGATTTTGCACTGAAGGGGAGCTGGATCAGAGCAGCTAAGGGGTACGCTATCACTGCACCCCGGGACCAGCAAATGCTAGAGAACGAAGCCTAAGAGAAGCAAAGTACCAAGAGGCAGCAGGCAGGGCGATGAACCGAGGGGCTGTGAAGATAGTGCAGTTCTGAACAGAAAGCCACGGGGGTGTGCCTGGCATCCAAACAGGACATGACCTGATTTTTCAGAGACCAGAGTAAGGTCTACGAGTGACTGTTTGTTTGATGTGGGTCTAGAGAGAGGAACAAGAGACCAAGCCGCCATAGGCATCATAATCCCCGGGGTCAGAGCCTTAAAAGGCCCGAGCACCAAAGGAAGGGACTTGGTTAGGACCTTATCCAGGCTAAGACACTGGAGCGACTTAGAGCTTAGGAATGACCTCAAGTGTATATTGTCAGGCCTGGCATTCCTTCACACTGAAATAAGATGTAATTGTGCCCTTGAATCGACTTGGACCCTGAATGAGAGAAAGAGGAGCTACTCAAGAGAATGGAGTCTCAGGGGCTGGACACAGTGGCAGGGAAACCTACCCTCTGGAAGACGACGCCAAGCCCTTGCCCCAAATCCAGCCAGCAGCCTAACTGGTCCCAGCGGACCTGAGAGCGCCCTTACTTGCTCTTCATCATCTCAATCTGGAAAACGGCCTACAAGGCTCTACGAGTCTTTAAAAGGAAGCAATTTGCTTTCTTTTTTCTTGACCGGTTACAGGGAATGCATCAATACGAGATTCAACAGGACAATGATGGTGAACGAGTGTGACCCAGTGCCCTCACTTTCACGAAAGATCTGTCACAAATGAATAAAGGGGATGAAATACCCAAGCTAGGGAGAGCCAGCGGTGGCCTGTGGGTTTCCCAGAGCCTGAACTTTGGCCTCGGAATCCTTCTCAACCCAGGACATCAGGCAGCCGTTACCAAATGTTCGGGGCTTGCTCAAGATAGAAATCCATCTTGTCATACCTGGACTTAGCCCTCATTTCTTGTTACAAGTTACGCACCTATCCAGTCCACTTCTCCCAAAGCCCAATGCAAAGGGTATCAGATTTGGAAATTTGCCTGGCTTCAACCCTGCATATTTAAATTAAGCCCTGGATAGGTAACAATTGCCTCTCTATTTAGGGACCTGTTCTCATATTTCTGAGTTTATAACTGATTTATGACCTATAAATAGTCACATCAACCTCATTGCTGAATAATTTACATACTGAGGTCATGCTCTCTGGATGAACCTGACACCAATTAGTGTTGCACTAATCAGCTGTGTGCATCCACCCTAGAACACATGGAGAGCCACACCCCAAAGTGGTGGGAACAGAAAGGCAGAAGGCCTAGATAGTATTCCCTCCTTTTAAGCCCAGCCAATTTCCTTTCCTTTTAGCTTCGTCTCTCAAATGGGATATTATTTTCCCATAGATGGAAATGTTAAGAGATCTACTAAAATAATAAATGTTTTGAAGGCTCTCAAACTCAAAAACTCTAGACTCAAAGCATTATTTCTGTAGATATAGTGAGGGCTAAACAGAGGTTGATCATTTGTGCTTTAGACTTTAGTACATCAATAAACCAGATCTCTTCTGCACTATGAGATGGGAGAAAGACTGTTTATAGCTTTTGAGTATAGTCTGTGTGCCCATCTAAGAAATGGTCATGTCATACCATTTCCCTCTTTGCCTGCAGAGAACCAATTAGAAAGAAGTTGCAAAAGAGGGGCGCCTGGGTGGTTTAGTCGGTTCAGCGTCTGCCTTTGGCTCAGGTCATGATCCCAGAGTCCTGGGATGGAGCCCTGCGTCAGGCACTGTGCTCAGCGGTGAGTCTGCTTCTCCCTCTCCCTCCCATCCTCCCCCCTGCTTGTGCTCTTGGACTCTCTCTCTCTCTCTCAAATTAATAAATAAAAATTCTTAAAAAAAAAAAAAGAAGTTGCAAAAGATTTGAGTTTCCTGACAATTGGTGCTGTAAGTGAAAGAAAGAGGAATTAATTAAATTTAAAATAACTCACTTCCACCATCCCAGCATCTGGGTTAGTGAATACAAGTACGGGTAGCTATGGGTTAGGTAGTGAACTGTCTTGGTAGCTATGGAGCTAACACAGAGAAGTAGGCACCTGAATCATTAGGTTCTCCTAATATACTGAGAGTTAGAATTAAAAAAAACAAGAAGCGGGGCACCTGGGTGGCACAGCGGTTAAGCGTCTGCCTTCGGCTCAGGGCGTGATCCCGGCGATCTGGGATCGAGCCCCACATCAGGCTCTTCCGCTATGAGCCTGCTTCTTCCTCTCCCACTCCCCCTGCTTGTGTTCCCTCTCTCGCTGGTTGTCTCTATCTCTGTCGAATAAATAAATAAAATCTTTAAAAAAAAAAAACAAAAACAAGAAGCATTTTCCAGTAGCCACTTGGGGACTTTTGACTCCCTGAAAGAGGAGGGCATGAGTCTCGGAACCACAAACACTTTATTTTAATACTACTTCCTCAATTAGCATAAGCTCAAACTTATTATTTTTCCAAGTACATTGTGTTGCCACTGTTCATCTAATAGAAAAGAAAAACTCATTCCAATTCCAATCTGGATGAATATCACATTTCCTTTGATAAACGTCAGTGGGTTGATGGGAACAGACCCATTCCAAGCTGAAATACTCCAGCCTGAGCTTTGTGACTAACTGTGCCTAAAGACAGCTCATTTCATCCTGGAGTGTCCTCGCCTCAGCAACCCAGGCAAAACCAAAAAGATCACAGAGCAAAACCAACTGAGAGTATGACAACATTAACACGGAGATCTTATGTTCATCTGTTATCGGAACCCCAGTCAATTTACAAAAATGTCATTTTAAAGAAAAAATGGTTTGGCCTGAGTAATTGTATATAACCAGAAAAAGCAAACAAACAAAATACGATATAGTAGTTAAGACGAGTGGGCCCTACTTCCAATCTAATTTTGCATCTAATTTTTTTTTAAAGATTTTATTTATTTATTTGACAGAGAGAGAGACAGCCAGCGAGAGAGGGAACACAAGCAGGGGGAGTGGGAGAGGAAGAAGCAGGCTCCCAGCGGAGGAGCCTGAAGTGGGGCTCGGTCCCATAACGCCGGGATCACGCCCTGAGCCGAAGGCAGACGCTTAACCGCTGTGCCACCCAGGCGCCCCTAATTTTGCATCTAATTTTTAAAATCAAAGTTTCTCATATTTAATTTTGCCAAACTTAACAATTTCAGAGACATTTTATCCTCATTGCTGATTGGCTTTTAATTGGAAATAGCCCCCAAAGCTTTAAATCTAAGTGTCTCTGCCTTCTCAGGTGCATTTAGCCTTTTGACACATCGGGGTGTCTTAAATTTCTGTGAACTGGGAGCCCAGGTTCCAGTTCTGCTATCCTCTACCCGTACACTTGAAAACGTCACCGGCTTAACGGGTTTCAGGTTTTTCATCTTCAACACAAAAATGTCGGTATCTTATCATACCAGGATAGTTGGGAGATTTAAAACAGGGACACCTAAAATTTTCCTAGTAAGCTTTTCTCTCCCCCCCGCCCCAGCCGGCACGAAGATTATTAACAGTAAACTTAACAGCCGCCATTTACTAAGCATTCCGGGCCAGCTGTTCTGTGCATACTTAAAATTTTATAGATCAGAAAACTGAGGTATAGAGGGGTTAGGTAAATTGCCTAAAGTCACATAAATAGTAAATGGCAAAACTGGGACTCCTGCCCATGGCTACTTAGATGCAGGTTTGGCTTTCTAATGGGAATCCCCATGAGCCACAAGGAAGGAGATATGGGCTAGTGCCAGGCTAAAAGACGAATCAGGCAAGGCTTAAAGAAGAATGGGTGGATTCTGGGACAAGGGTCTCCGAAGAAGACCAACTTATCTTCACTTTGGCAAAAAGAGAAGTAAGTCTCTATTCCACGTAGGGACACACACTGTATAACGGAAAATGTGGAGTTTGGAATCAGAACAGCCTATGTGAGACTCTTGGCGAAGCCGCTACTTAGCCGATCCGCTGTTAGCCTCGTTTTTCTCATCTGTGAAATAGGGACAATAACACTTGGCAAGTTGTTTTGGTGGTCAGAAATAATTCATGTCAAGCACTTTGCACATGGTACGCATACAATACAGGGCAGGCAATATATCGTATCCTTCCATAAGTACCTTGGCAGCGTTTTCCCAAAAATGTATTGTTAGTAGGCATTAGGTAATAAAAGGAAAAGATGAAAGAAATTCTAAGTGAGAGGACGGTTTGGCAGTCAAGTAAATCTGGGAGATGCTGTTAAAGCAAAAAGGAACTGTTCTTTTACTGCAGGACTTTTCAGAGCCTTTAAATTGCAAAGAGGCAATAGGAATCTCCAAGAGGAAGCGTTTTCCCAATCATTGATCAGACAGCCCCATTTTTTACGGAGCATTTTATAGGACTGACATTCCTGTGGAACACATGTCAAGAAGCACTGGTCTGGTGAGTTTGGGAAGAAAAAGCTGGGTTCCTTAGTCATTGTGATGTGCTTACTGTTTGTAGTACCTCCAGAGCCATCTCTCCTCTCCATTTATTTCTCCCCAGAATAGGACTTCTTTTTACAAATGTCACAGAATGAAGCTTGAAAGATTTCTAGCATCCATTCAAGTGAAAAGTTCAGCTCCCAACAGGACCAGGCAACATACACAGAGCTGACCAAGGAAGACCCATGGGGCCAAGGCATGACTGGGCCCCTTAGGATGGCAGGACACGGCTGCTTCCCCCCCCACCCCCCCCTCGCCAGAGAAGCTTATAAAGTGCTGGTACTCCCCACACCACCAGTAAGCACCAGCCAGGGGAAAAGAGGACCCATCACTTGTCACTTACCCAGAGAGCAAGAGGCCAGCCCCTCCAGAGTGGCCCTGCTTAGCGTCTGTCCTTGCACTTGGCCAGCCCGGCCCAAGGAGGGGGAAAGAATTAAACAGAGGATCAGCTTTTTATTTTCATGTAAAAAGCACTTGCCCTGGGGTTATAAATGTTACTGCATTTGTGTAGCCCTTTACTGCTGCCCTCAGCTTGCAAGCATCACGGGATCCCAGGGGCAGTACTTTTTTATAACCCTTGATCAATAGCTTATTTCTATCGCCTTCAGTCCCAGCTGCCAATCCGTTCGGTATAATGTGGGAGGCAGACTTCACTGCTCTCCAGCTGTACATGGTATGAATGTAAACTGCGCGGGGAACATATGCATGTGTGTGTGTGCATTGAGTGGGGGACACTGGATTTTTGAACAAGGAATGACAAAAATGGGCCCCTTGTTCTGGGAGACTACACAAAAACTGGGAGTTTTCTCTCCGGCATCTAGGAGAGGCTTCTCTCCCTCTCTCTCTCTCTCTCTCTCTCTCTGTCTCTGTGTCTGAAACGACATGCTTGGTACTCTTTGGTGGGTCAAGATAAATAAGACACGATTCTCTCTTGTTTGTGTGTTTTTCTGTTATGTAAATGGGGGGTGAAAGAAGGAATGAAAAGGTAAATGTGTGTTCTAAGAGAGAAAGGGCCATGCCTATCTTGCGATCACCCTTGTGTTCCCAGCACCTCGAGAGAGCCTCGCACGAAGTAAGTGATCAGGAAGTATTTGTTGGCTAACTGAATGAATTCTCATTTGCAACAGGAGGGGAGGAGGAGACTCCTGGAACATTCTCCTAGAACTGCCTGGGCTAAGAGCAAAGGACAAAGGCTTTATGTTGCCACAGCTCTGGGGACCACAAAGAGCTAGGGCGTGTCTGCTTTATTGAAGGCTCACTGCTAGGCACAGTAGGAACCATGAGAAATACGGTGGATGAGTACAACCAGCTTCCACTGTTCCATCTTTTCAGGAGTCAGCCAAGCAGCCCCCTAGAGGACAGATACCTCACCTCGCTGTCGTCCCCCCCTCAGAAGCCAGTTTTAGGACCAGCCCACTCTAGGAGAGGCCTTGAAGCAGGACCCCAAGGCTTCCCCAACATTCTCCAGCTCCAGGAAAACGACTCCAGCTCTCCGTAAGGCAGCCAGGTCTGCCCTTGTCTGAACCTGCGTCCTTGAGACTCAGCCAAACCTCTCCCGGCTTGGCGCAGGGACGTTGAGGTGACATTCTTCTCCCTGCCACTCAGCATCTTTTAAACAATCCTCCTCCACCTTGGGAGAAAACGCAGGCATTCACTGCAAACTAGGGCCATGGAAGCTGAAAATTCCCTTTTTCCCGGGGAGGGGATTTTTCAGTGCAAGTGACCAAAAACACACCTCCCGTGAAAAATAGGAATCTGGGATCTCTGCAAGTTGTCTCTGGCAAAGTTCTTTCGGTGGCCGGTGGTAGAAATCCACGTCAGGCGGAGTTAGGTAAAGGAGGGACAGGGACCTCATTGGAAGGACGTGAAGGTGTCTCATGCGGCCAGGTCAGTGGGCCTCAGAAGGACCTGGACCTGAGCCCTGGAAAGGGGGAGAAGCAGGAGTAGCAGCTCCCCGCGTCTGCCTGCTGCCAGCTGCACTTGAGCTGCCTCCTGCTTCCCGCTCATCCCAGAGTTCACAGCCTCGGGGACATGTGGCGGGAGGGGAGCAGGAGGCTGGCACGGGCCCTTCTGGCTCGAGACCACACCGCCCGTAGTGCACCATGAATTCAGATTTTTAATAAATCCTGTAATTATCTTGTGAACAGAACATTTTCATGGCACTATATTTTTTGGGTTAAAAGCATTAATTTGTCCAATATAAACATTAAAAAATACACCATCGTTTCTGTAACCTTGTTCCTGGATTTCTTAATGCACCAGGAGCCTTACAAAAGAGAAGAGAGCTCTAAGGCCCCAGCTAAGGGGTGCGTCCTGCTCTGGGTCCCCGCCGCCAGGGGCCAGCTCTCAGGCCCAGGTTTGAAGGTCTGGGAGATTCTGCCCCGCTCCGCGTGGGCCAGAGGTGTGCCCCAGCACGGTCGATTGTAATACTGCAAACTCCTTTACGAACGCAGAAGAAAAGGGGTCGTCCTGGGCCAGGCAGACAGACGTCCCTCGGTAGCTACTGAACTCTCTTCTTGGTGGGCTCTCTCTGTGCAGATGCCGACTGCTGCAAGTCTCCATCCGGGCAAGCAGAGGACCCCAAGGACTGTGGAATCGAGGAGGGAGCTCACCTTTCCTAAGGGTGTATGACCCCAAAGCATGTTTTCCCCCATCTCGTTGTTTTAGTGTACCGCTATTTTCCTCGAGCCTGATACCTTTTTCTTTGTAATTTTCTGATTTATCATATCTTTTCTTTTGAGTTGCCTCAAATTCTTTGTGGCACGACAAAAGAAAAAAATTAGATAAATGTCAGGGTTTGTATTTAATGTCATCAAATCAACACGCATCTTGTAGGCTTCTCAGGATCCTAGCTGTCCTCCCAGAGGGCTGGGTCCAAGTTGGCCTTGGTTTGCCCGCCGCTCCTTCCCTCTCTCCTTCCTTCCTTCCTTCTTTTTTTCTTTTGTTGTTCAAGAGTAACATTTTTCTGTAGAAGCAATACAAATATCTCTAAAAAATATATTTTTGAATGGGAAGTATGACCAATAAAATAAAAATTATTCAAATATCCACCGCACGCCCCAAGAGATAATCGCTGTTAACATTGTGGTGTATAACTTTCCAGATAACTGTCAATTAAATTAGCCCCACTCTTAAAATATCTCTTTACTACAGCATTGACTTGTATCCTCTTTTTTCCACTTAGCAATATGTCCTATGTGTCTTTGCACATCACTGCATATTATTCTGGAAACATTTTATTTCCCAAACTGGAATCCAAATTGTTTTTCTGATGTATAAAATATTCATCCAATACAGAAAAAATAAAGTTTCCCTCCTAATTCCACTTCCTAAAGATAACCACTGTTACTAAAAAATAAATCCTTCAAGTTTTCATATATATATAAACACATTTACATAAGCAGAATCACAACACACGGTGTTTGTAACCTGCTTTTTACTGCTTATCACTAGATTATGAGTATCTTTCATGTCAATACACATAATGCACCATCCTTCTTCATGTTTGCATAGAATTCCATTCCATTGAATCAATGTCAGAAGTTATTTAATCAGCTATTGTTGGAAACATGTGAGTTAGTTCCAATTTTTTTAACCAATATTTTACTATCGTTTACTGTTATTGCTAAACATCATTGTACACACGTCTTTGTCACATGGCTGATTATTCCCTTTGAAAAAATTCCTAAAAGGATAATTGCTGTGAAAAATAGGCTATATCTTTTTAAATTTGATTCATGTTAATTAATCGCTCTGGAGAAAGTTGTACCAATTTACATTTCACCAATGCATATGAGTTACAGTGATTATCCATACTGTCTCCAGCATTGGCCATTCGCGCTCCTTTTTATCTTTGCCAGTATGACGACCGAAATGATATTTTATTGCAGTTTCAATCTGAAAGTCTTTGATTATTGGTGAGGTTGAGCATGTTTTTATATCTTTATTTGTCATCGAATTTAATTTATGAATTCTCTGTTTATGTTCCTTGCCCATTTTATTTTAGTGAAATATTCTCTTTTTTTTTTCTTATTGGTTAGTAAAAGTCCTTAATATATTAAGGCTATTAACCTGAACACCTACGTTGAAATTATTTTTCCTCACCTAGTTCATTGTGTCTTTTGCCATGGAGAGTTGTTTTTTTTTTTTTATAAGATTTTATTTATTTATTCGACAGAGAGAGAGACAGCCAGCGAGAGAGGGAACACAAGCACGGGGAGCGGGAGAGGAAGAAGCAGGCTCATAGCGGAGGAGCCCGATGTGGGGCTTGATCCCATCACACCGGGATCACGCCCTGAGCCGAAGGCAGACGCTTAACCGCTGTGCCACCCAGGCACCCCTGCCATGGAGAGTTTTTGTTTTTATGTATTTGGATCAGCCCTAGGTAACAGAAAGTCAAGTAACAGGGGCTAAAGCCAGAAAATATTAACTATTTAATTAACCTATAATCCAGAGATACGTGGTTCCAGAATCGGTGTGGGGGTTCAGAGGTATCATCCATCTCTTTATGGACATCTGTCAGATTTGCCATCTACAATGTGCGGACAGGGTCTCCCCTCTTAAGATGAGAGGGCTGTGATACCCCCCAATCTTACATCCTCATAGTCTAATTAGGAAGGCGGAGGATGAGGACAAATTTTTTTTTTTATTTCACAGATCTGTTATCTCATCAGGAAGGAAAGTCTTTCCCAGTAGTCCCCAGCAGATTTGTATTTACATCTCACTGGTAACCAGTCGTGCCTGCCAGAATAGTCAAACTGTCAATCATTTCCTCCAGGACTTGCGGCTTTACTACCACATTACCAAAGGCCCTTCCCACACCCCAAAATTCTTTTTAAATGAACTAGCCATCTCCCCCCTCCAACAAATGTTATCTTTTGGCCTTTTGGTTGGAATTACATCAGAATTACAGATTAAAAAAATAATTAATTAATTAATTAACTAAATAAAATTCCAGATTAATTTTGGAAGACTTCAGCTCTTTACCAATATTTAGTCTTTCTTCCCAGGATCATGGAGTGTGCCTCTATTTTTCAAGTCTCCTTTCGTGTCCTTTGGCAAGGTTTTATAGTTTCTTCAGAAATATCCATTTTTGTTAAGTTTATTTGTAAGTATTTCCTTTTTACACCAATTGTGAATGGATCTTTTGTGCCAAAAGAAAAGCCAAGGAGGGACCATTCTTGTGTTCTTTAAATATGCCCTATTTGGTTATGATTATTTTAAAATATTGTTTGATTCAACTTGCTAATATTATTTAATATTTTATTTAGCATTTATTCCCAAGAGAGGTTGGGCTATTGTATTTTTAATCCTTTTAAGTGTTTTTGTAATAAAATTTGCAAAGCTAATAAATGAATTAGGGGACTTGCGATCTCTCCCTTACTCTAAAGCCAGTTATCGAATACAGTAGCCACGACTGTGTGTGGCAACTGAGCATTAGAAATGTGGTTATTGCAACGAGGAACTGATGGTTAAGATTTCTACTTTAACTTAATTTAGGTTAACTTACATTTATATTTTAAAAACGATCCTCAATTCAGTTACTGGAAAACTTTTGACTATGTTTGGAATCAAGTGGGTATGTGAATCTACCCTTCAACTGTAAATTTCATAAAATCTAAATCTTTGGAGATCGATACTTCTGATGAAAATTTAGTGTCTGAATTGAGATGTGTTATATGTGTAAAACGCACTAGAGCTCAAAGAGTGTGAAAAAATAATGTAAAATGTCCCCTCAATAATTTTTGTATTAATTACATAATGAAATGAAAATATTTTCATATATTGGATTGAATTGAACATATTATTAAAATTAACTTCACCTGGTTCTTTTTACTTTTTTATGTGGTTACTAGAAAAATCTAAATTCTACGTGAGGCTCACATTATATTTCTATTGGACTACACTGCTCTAGATTTTAAAGAACAGCAATTATCTGATACTTCACATTTGCCAGAACTACACTTGTTTTTTTACAACTGCATATTGTCCCATCAACTGGATGAACTAAATGTGGTTAACCAACTGTTATTGTTGAATATTTTAGGTTATTTTTTCCTTTCTTTTTTCTACCTTTCTTCCTTTCAACAATTATAAACAATTTTGTGTTTAACAAGTTTGTGGCCGTATCTTTGTATAAGAGAATGACGTGATCAGATTTGCCTTTCGGAAATCACTTTGGTCTTATTGGGTGGCCAAGGCCAAGCATGGATTCAGCCAGTGAGGAAGCCATCGCCAAAGCTCTAGGGAGATGGAGCCAGTGGAGATGGAAAGAAATGGACGCTTTTCAGAGATATTTAGGACATAAAGCCAATAGGACTTGGAACGGATTGGATACCAGAATCAGGACAAGGAAATCATTAAGGAAGACTCCTCCGGTTCTTCTGGGGCAACCAGAAGTTGGTAGACAGCCAATGAGTTGGGAGTCCTAGAGAAGGATGGGTTTGGGGGAATAAAACCTTGAGTTCAGTTTTGGAATGGTGATTTAACATTCTCTTGATGGATGCATCCAAGGAGAGATGTGGAATAGACAGTCAGAGCAAGAAGAGAGGAGAGGATAGAGGTAAAATTTGGAAGTCATTAGTGTATAGGCAATATCTGAAGCCTGGAAGGGCCTGAATGATATATTCTGGGGAGAGAATGTAGATTGGGAGATCTGTGTGCTGGCAGGGGGGTGGGAGAGAGGCCAAGCCTTGAGGAACATCAATATTTACAGCCAGGTGGAGAGGCAGGAGTTAGGGATGGAGACTGAGAGGGACCAGAGGTGTGAAAGCAAAGCCAGGACTGTGTTCTGTGGACTGTCACAGAAGCCAAGGAAAGGGAGAATTTCAGGGAGAGATTACCAACAATTTCTGAGAGGTTTATCGAGATGAACTAAAAAAAAAAAAAATCTATTGCTCAATCTCACTAATAATCAGGAAATATAAATGAAAACAATAAGATATCGCTGTTCACCCACCAGATGGTTAAGATTTTCAAGATTAATAATATCCAGGGTGGGCAAGGATAGAAGAAGGGTTAATCTCACATCCTGTTGGTAGAAATGTAAAGGTACCAACTTTTTGGGTTGTCTTGGCAGCATCTATCAAAATATAAGTGATACACACTCTTTAACCCAGCGATTTCAATTCTAGGTATCTATCCCAGGGAGATGCTCACTCATGTGCAAGACGCCGTGATTACAATACTGTTCACTGCAGCACTGTGTATAAAACTGAAAAACTGTTAATAACATAAATGTCCTTTGGTGGTAAGAAAACAATGCCACATACTATTGAATACCGGGTAGCAGTTTAAAAGAATAAATGTCAATTTATATACACTTAAATGGAAAGCTCTCCAAGACACTGTGAAGTGAAAAAATAAGTCATAGAACAATATATATAATAAAATACAATTGGTATGTTTAAAAACTGGTATATTGCACATTTAGATTTATATGTGCATAAATGAATAGAAAAATGTCTGGGAGGATGTCTGGCAAACTATTAACAATGATGAACATAGAAAGTGTTTTAGGGTTAGTAAGGATGGGTGAAGGAAGACCTACTTTTACTTTGGAATGGTTTGCTTTTTGAAGATTTTATTTATTTATTTGTCAGAGAGAGAGAGCACAAGCAGGGGGCGGTGGCAGGCACAGGGAGAAGCAGGGTCCCCACTGAGCGGGGAGCCCGATGCAGGGCTTGATCCCAAGACCCCAGGATCATGACCTGAGCAGAAGGCAGACGCTTAAGTGACTGAGCCACCCAGGCACCCCTACATTTTTGTTTTAAAAATGCAAACCATGGGGCGCCTGGGTAGCGCAGTCGTTAAGCGTCTGCCTTCGGCTCAGGGCGTGGTCCCGGCATTCCGGAATCGAGCCCCACATCGGGCTCCTCGGCTGGGAGCCTGCTTCTTCCTCTCCCTCTCCCCTGCTGTGTTCCCTCTCTCACTGGCTGTCTCTCTGTCACATAAATAAATAAAATCTTTTAAAAAATAAAAAATAAAATAAATAAAATAAAAATAAAAATGCAAACCATTGTCAGGGTGGGTCAGCCGGTTAAGCATCTGCCTTCTGCTCAGGTCATGATCCCGGGGTCCTGGGTTTGAGCCCCACGTTGAGTTCTCTGCTCAGTGGAGAGTCTGCTTCTCCCTCTCCCTCTGCTGTTTCTCTCTTTCTCTCTGTCAAATAAATAAATAAATAAAATCTATAAAAATAGATAAATAAAAATTTAAAAATAAAATAAATAAAAAAATAAAACAAAAATGTATTCATGAATTATTTAAGTTTCTGTGTTTTCATGCTCATGGCATTCAGAAGCATGAGGGTTTTTGGTGGTGAGTTTTATCTAGGTTGTATCCAGGGATGAGCTGATGGTGGTGAAGCCGTATTGAAGAGGTTTTCCTGTTTGTTTATGTTCTGTTATTGTACCGTTACCCCCATTAGATCTGTGACAGCTGTGCCTGAGCCAGGCTCTTAGGGGGGTGGGGCGGAAAGAATATGAGCTCAAGGTGTGAGAAGACTCAGACGGTGATCCCGGTACCACCATGTACTAGCTGAAGCCTCTTCTTATCTGTTCAATGGGAGCATTTTCTGAGCTTTGCAAGGATTCAGTAAGATGATATTGGTGGGGATTCCTTAAGATTTGTTTATTTGTGAGAAAGAGCACATGCAAGCAGGGGAAGGAACAGAGGGAGAGAGAGAATCTCAAGCAGACACCCCGCTGAGCACAGAGCCTGACAACGGGGCTCGATCCCAAGACCCCGAGATCATGACCTGAGCCAAATCGAGAGTCTGCCACTCAACCGACTAAGCCACCCAGGCGCCCCAGATGAGATAATAGTGTGTCACAAACACCATCCAGGCGGTCACTAACGTGACCTTAACACTAGATCCCGGGGCCCAAAAGCTCACTTACTGTCCCGCATCTTGAAATGACCTCTCCAAGCGCTCATCCCAAGCAGCCATGGCTTGCCTGGGACCTGGTTTCACGCTAGGGAGGCTTCCCCTCACCAGCCTGTCTCCGCTGACCGGTAACGAGCAGCTGTGCTGGGAAGGGTGCTGAAGGCCCGCGGGCAAGCGCGTCACAATCCATTAGCAAAGTCTGAGGTGGATACCGGAGCGCAGCGCAACCACACGTGTCCCTCCTATATACCAAACAGAAGACGCAGAGGCTGTCACCCTATCACCCTGCCCAGGAATTGGACCACTTATTTCTCTTTCTCTTCGCCTTTCCACCTTCCTCTTACTATCTCCTGGTTCTATCTAATCTTTCCTGAAGTGTCACCCCTCCTATGATGTCTCCCAAGGCTATTTGTGTATATGAAGGGCTTCTTGAAAAGGGAAAGCCCTTCGACATCCCCCAAAGATGAATCTTTAATGGTGAATCAGAGCACAGTGAAAACCACTGAAGTCATTTGGGGGCCGGAGTTTTATCCCTTCCTTTTCAATCACACCTCAGAGACAGCTTCCTTTCTGCTCGTTCTACAGTCAGGACACCCGAGCAGTTGACACCTGCTATGATGGCAACCTCCCAGCCTGCTTAGGTCACAGGGCAAGGCTGCCCTGAACGTGGGAAAACCCAAATGGATGTTGACCCTGGTGAAAGGAACCTTCTGGGACTACCGGCTTCCCACTTCATTTTTCTCTCAAACTCCCATCTCTTCCCTACTTAACAAACGAGGCAGCGTCTGGGACGTAAAACCACTGGGGGCGCCTGGGTGGTTCAGCCAGTAAAGCGTCATGACTCTCGATCTCAGCTCAGGTCTTGATCTCAGGGTCGTGAGTTCAAGCCCAGCACCCATGAGGGACTCGCGCCATGTCTTCCACCTCACATGCAGGAACTAATGCTCCTCACACACCGTCCCTCTCTCAATGATTTCTTAATCTTAAAACTGACTTTCTTGGAAACATGTCCTCCAATTTTGTGTATTCTTAGACTTTTAAAATAATGATTTTGTATTATTAAAAAAATAGAGGGTTTATTTTTTCATTTTGCGGGGGGAGGAGCAGACTTTAGAACAGCTTTCTCTGCCTTCGTCTTTTACAATCATTTCCTGTTCGCTCGAGTTTACTGGATGACAGCTAGATAGAGTTTAAGGGTATTTGTCCTCTTATCCGTCTCATTTGGTCTGATTAATCCATTGGCATAAAATACGAACAATTCTGCCCACATCGTTTGAAAGACTCTGGAGTTAGGAGCCATGAAAAGTGAGAGGCAAGGGCCCGACAAATGGGTCCGAAAAGCTGGATAAGAACGGCATTTTTTGTTTGTTTGGAAGTAAAACTATCTCATTGCATTTGTCCTAAGTTGCCTTTTCCTTCATGTTTTGTTGTTTGCTAGCATCTCTATTGGTTTTCTATTGCTGTATGACAAATGATCACAAACAACTCCCTTTTATGATCTCGAAGCTTCTATGAGTCAGGAGTCTGGGCATGGCTTCGCTGGGTCCTTTGGTCAGGGGCTCAAAAGGGTACAATGCAACCAGGGCTGGGGTCTCATCTGAAACTTAGGATCTTCTTCCGAGCTTGTGGTTATTGGAAAAATTCAGTTCCTTGCAGCTGCTTCTTCACGACCAGCAGGATCTTCTCTGATCTCGGGGATGGTCTAAGATGCTTTAAAAGCCTCACCTGCTTAGGTCAGGCCCACCCAAGGTGAGCTTCCATTTGATTAACTCACAGTCAACAGATTAGGGCTTTGAATTACAACCGCAAAAATCCCCTCACCTTTGCTGTATAATGTAACCTCTCAAAGGAGTGGTGGCCTCATATTCACATGTCCCACCCACACTCAAGGGGAAGAAATTATACAAGGGTCATTGGAGGTCATTGTAGAATTCTGCCTATCACATCGTATTTTAACACTGAGCCATCATAGACAAATGAGAAAATACAAGTAAGCAAAAAGAAAAATTAAACAATTGGAAATGCTACCATCTAGAGATAACTTCTCTTAAGGTGTTGACTTAGCCCTCTACACTGTTCCCATATGTATTTTTTGAATGGGATTATGGCATACATACTCTTCTGCTCCTGACTTTTTTCCACTCCAACATGTTTTGAAAATATCTTTCTATCGCCACACATAACT
The DNA here is from genome assembly GCF_023065955.2 of Ursus arctos. NCBI lineage: Eukaryota > Metazoa > Chordata > Mammalia > Carnivora > Ursidae > Ursus > Ursus arctos. Next base: position 31,151,025 of record NW_026622908.1, read on the forward strand.
ATCTATTGCATCTACATTAAAGGCTGTTGTACGCTCCCATTTATGAAACTACTATAATTTACTTAAGTAGCCTACTATTTGGGGCAGGGTAGGTTAAATAAACTTTTTATTTTTGAACAGTTTTAGATTTACAAGACAATTGTAAATATACAGAGTATACAGTTTCTAGGACAGAGAGTTCCCATATTCCTCACAGCCAATTAAATAACAGTTTCCCCTATTACTAACATCTTACCTCAGCACGGTACATTTTTGACAATTAATGAATGTCTATGGATAACATCATCACCAACCAAAGTCCACGCTTTACTCACACTTCCTTGGTTTTTATGTAATATCCTTTTTCTGTTCCAGGATCCTATTCAAGACACCATATTACATTTAGCCATCATGTCTCCTCAGGCTCCTCTGAACTGTGGCAGTTCTCACACTTTCCTTGTTTTGGATGATCTTGACAGTTTTGAGGAGTACTAACCCGATCCTTTGTAGAATGCTTCTCAGTTGGGATTTATGTGATGCTTTTCTCATGATTCGACTGGGGTTATATTTTGGGGAGGAAGACCATGGAAGTAAACCACCACTTTCATCCCATCGTACCAAGGGAACACACTACCCACACGACTCATCACTACTGACGTTGACCTTGATCAACCAGCTGGGGCTGTGTTTGTCGTGTTTTTCCACTGTCGAGTTTCTCCCCCCCATTTCCCCCTTTTCCATGCTGTACTCTTTGGAAGAAAGTCACTCTGAGAAGCCCACACTTCTGGAGTGCGAAGCTTGCTGCCCCGCCTTGAGGACAAAGTGTCTACATCAAGTATTTGAAATTCTTCTGCACGGCAGATACGTCTCTTCTCCTCCATTTATTTATTTATTCAATCATTAATATCAGTATGGGCTCGTGGATATTTATTTTATACTCTGGGTTATAATCCAATACTATTTCAATTTGTTCCTCAAATTATTCCACTCTTAGCCATCGGCAACTCTTTCATTTGGCTCCTGCGACTTCCACAGACAGCTACCATTGTGGGTGTGGTCTTTCTTTGTTTCTTTGGGGGCTTCCTCACTTTCTGGCCCTGCGAGATGCTCCCAGCTTATCGTGCCTACTTCCTGCCCCAGTCCTAGAATCAGGAGTCTGCTAGTTTTCGACACTTGGATTATTTCCAGGGTTTGTTTTTTTAACAATTTCTAAACAAGACTGCAATGAACATCCTTGAAAATAAATAAATGGGTATATTTATCTGATTATTTAATTTGAATTATTAAAAAAAAAAAGGCAGAACCAGAACTTATATAAAGTCAATGAAAGGATTTTGGATTTTGACCAAACCTCCCTCTGTGTTACCACCAGAAAATAAGCAGTTTCTATAAAGTTAAATGTACACTTTCCATATGACTGATGATTAGTACCAAATCTTCGTAACAGCTTCATTTATAAAAGCCAGAAAGTGGGGGCACCTGGGTGGCACAGCGGTTAAGCATCTGCCTTCGGCTCAGGGCGTGATCCCGGCGTTCCGGAATCGAGCCCCACATCGGGCTCCTCCGCTATGAGCCTGCTTCTTCCTCTCCCACTCCCCCTGCTTGTGTTCCCTCTCTCGCTGGCTGTCTCTATCTCTGTCGAATAAATAAATAAAATCTTTAAAAAAAAAAGCCAGAAAGTGGGGGCGCCTGGGTGGCTCAGTCGTTAAGCATCTGCCTTCGGATCAGGGCGTGATCCCGGCATTATGGGATCGAGCCCCAAATCAGGCTCCTCCGCTATGAGCCTGCTTCTTCCTCTCCCACTCCCTGTGCTTGTGTTCCCTCTCTCGCTGGCTGTCTCTCTCTGTCAAATAAATAAATAAAATCTTAAAAAAAAAAAAAGCCAGAAACTGGGACAGTCGAGTGTCCGTCAACAGGTGAATGCATTAAGAAATTATGGTAAATCCAGACCATGAACTATCACCGAGCCATGGAAAGAAATGAACTATCGATGTGCATAAAAATATGGAAGCATCTCAAAACTATGCCAAGTGAAAGAAGCCAGACATAGAAGAGTACATCCAACATGGTTCCGTTTCTATGAAATTCTAGAACAGGTTCCATTTCTATGAAATTCTAGAAATTCTAACCAACAGGGATAGAAGACTAACAAGCACCTGGGGTGAAGTCCGATGAGTGGGGGAGACTGGCTGCAGTCTCAAGGGAACTTTGTAGGGTGATGGAAATGTTCTAGATCCTGATTATAATAGTGGTTACGCGGGTTTATACGTTTGTCAGAACTCTGAACAGCGCTTTATTAAAATAGGTGCATTTTACCATATGTAAATTATACCTCAATAAAGTTGATTTAAAGAAAACAACAACACTGAGTCCAGATTGCAGATAAAAACGTGCTTTGAAGGGAGTAGGCAGGGAGGGAGGCCCCCGCCGGGGCGGGTCTTCTTGCCTCTCTCACCCTCTTCACCATCCACAGACTAATTCTGATTCTGTCCTGTGCCCTCCCCCACTCCTCGACTTCCTGCTGCATGATAGACGGGATCTCACAGGCTGAATGCGTCCAGCCCAGGGCCTGGGCTCGGAGAGGAGGAGGTTGCAGGTGCAAAGGGTACCCCCGCACCTAGCAAGCCCCGAGGCTGGAGATGCCTTGTGCCACGTCTGCTTGTTGGGGTGCCAGGAAAGGGTGGTAAAGTGTCGGGGCCCCCAGGCAACTCTGGCAAAAGTGTGGGTCCCTCGCTGCTGGTGCAAATGGACCGAGATTCACACAAGGCCACTTAGGGTGGGCTGCCGGCCAAGCAGGGAGCCTCAGGTCCTGGTATAACCAGCTACAACATGATACCCTCAAAGAGGAGGCAGTACGGGGGCTAGGGGGGACAGAGGGTTCAGGTGACGTGGCAGGAGCCGCTCTTGGAGGCTGTCAGAGAGACCAGGATTTGAGACTCTGGTCTTAGGGACACGACTGAGGGTCCCCCTCCACCTAAGGGCAGTGGTGGTAAGCGATGACCAGGACCACCTTCTGGAGACATCAAGGGGAGCCTTAGCAGGGTGGGAGAGTGGGACATTTGTAAAAGACCAGACCTGCCACCAGTCAAGCCGAATTTTGAGATCTGAGGTATTTATGCAACCAAGCTCACTCATTCCTGCGTGAACCTTTGTGGAGGGCCTTTGATGAGTCAGATGCTGTATTAGTCACTGGGGATTAAGCAGGGGCAAAACGGAAAAATCCCTGCTATCCTAGGACTCCCCTTCCATGACAGCTCTGTGCTGCCATTTCACCTGGAGGTGGGTAATTTGGAGGAAGACGGGGAAGGGTGAGGGGAATGGGAGAGCCACGTCAGTGGGGCTGGTCAGGCCCCGTGAAGGAGGCAACATTTGAGCCCTACCAACTTTGTACCCACGGGCTAGGGAAGCCTGGAGCATACTGGTTCTTGGATAAGTTCCGAGCAGGGCAGTTTCTGGGTCAAACAGTATAATCGTGTTAAGGCTTTTGATAATACTGCTAAGTTATCCGGAGAGTTTCTACGTTGCTTTTTCAAAGGAAGGGGAGAAACGCCATGTGTTTTAGGAGTACGGCAGAGAGTTTAAAGAGTACGTGTGCGTATGGCGTGAGGCAATGCCTCCTTCCCCAAATGCCATCTCAGAAGGCACAGTTCAAGTCCATTTCTTCCCCTTCATGCCAGACCGAAGATTTAGGAGCTAAACAGCCTAGCAGTTGACAGACCGGTCAGAAAGACCTGCGCTTCTATCCCAGCTCTGCCGCTCGTCAGCTCTGGTGCAACTCTGACCCACTTTGCCTACAGCTGTGGAAGCCTCAGTTTTCTCATCTGTAAAATGGGCCTTCTAAAATGCTTAGCTCAGAGGGTTGTGTGAGGGTGACACGAGATGACCCAGACGAGGCGCTCAGCAGAGCACCCAGCACATAGTCAGTGGCCGTGATTTTCATTCTGCAAAGTCAGTAGTACTCGGGGGTCAGGGGCAGCCCGCTAGCACAGGGCAGCGTGAGCCCCCGGTGGACGCCGAGATGGCCTGGGCCTGCTCTGCACCTGCTTCCAGACATCCGATCGGTCATTGAAGTTCGAGTGTTGTCCGCTAAGGTTTTCTATCTGGCTAAGACTTTTTACCCAGGTATGAGCTAACCCAACTTAAAAAAAACCCCAAATGTTGCATATATCTCTGTGTGTGTGTGTGTGTGTGTGTGTGTATGTGTCTGATTTTTTTCTCCTAGAAAGGAACAAGGATTTTTCCACATGCCCCTAAGCAAAACCAGCTGAGCCAAGTTAACTCGAACTTCTCAAAAACAATTCACCTCTGCACTTAGGCCAGATATGGAATGTTTCAACCCTAAACTATCCTTGTGGGGGGGTGTGTCTGAAAACCCACAAGTGATTTGGAATGTGGTCAGAGTGAAATCATCATGAGCCCAAGCACATTTCAGCCACCAGACACGGCAAGTTTTCATTGTTTACTCGCATCTGTTTGTGGTTTTTTTTAAACCCAAAATGCAGATATAGCCATTATTTTACTTGGAACTCAAACGTGAGATGTTCTGCCTCTGCTCTCCTCACATACTTGGTATTGTTACATCAACTTCTCACACCTGCCCGTGTCTCTAATTGTCCCAAGGTCCCCGGACTCAGCAATGGCACTTCAGCACTTCCTTAAACTTAGTACCGAAAGATGTGCTGCCCCCTCACACTCCCCCCTACCCCTCCCCACCTCAGGGTGAGGTGTCCACGGCAGGAAACCCTAATCTGGAAAACCCTTAGCTTGCACTGTCCAATGCAGCAGCTCCCAAATGCTGATCTGTGAACCAAGTCCTCACGCACCCCTAGTGAGGCAAGATACACAAGGACGATACAGAGACGTTTTTGTAACACTAAACGTATTCCACGTTTAACACGTAAATCATGTCCTCGTTACTTTTTGTTTCCAAATATTCTTTTATGAAATTTAGTGAAAGTAGATGCAGGTTCGTTGTGTTGTTTTTTTATACTGTTCTACTTGGCAAAATAAAAAGTTGGCAAACTTAGGGCTCATCGAAATACATTCTGAGATCTTCCTACTCTACAAGCTACACGAATCTGGGAATCACCTGGAAAAGGAGCCAGCCGAGCCCATGAACTGAAGCTGCGTGTGAACTAGATACCTGCTCCGTGCCGGGCTCACGCAAGCCACTTCCTCCCACCCTCGCGACTACACTGTGGCGAGGGTGACAGTATTTTCCTGGGATGATTCAGGAAAGTGAGGCTTTTTGTGGGTTACGTGACTTGCCCAAGGCCCCTCAGCTCGGAAGGGGGAGGGGGAAGAGTCGGGATTGGAACCCAGGCTGCCTGAAACTCCATCCAGCGTGGCCTCCCCTACCTCACGTCTGCTCCTGCATTCCTCATGCGGTGGTAGCTTCAGAAAAGCATCTAAAAGCGACGTGGTCTAGAGTCTTACTCGGAAGCCTCTGTAAATAAATACATTCGTAGACCAAAAACAAGCCCTTCCATACACACACACACACACACACACACACACACACACACACACACACGGACTACGGTATTTCATGGTCGATGCACTTTCAGTAAACACAAGGGCTGAAATTGGGCAAGTGTGAAGTGCCGAACGGTCAGGGACAAGCTGATTCATAACGCGACGGGGCAGGGCTGGGTCCTGAGCACAGGAACTGCCCTCTTCAGACACCCAGTCCTCAGAACAGGAACCGGACACAGCAGCGGCTGCCTCATTACCAGACAAATGTAGAGAAAGTGACAGTCTAGGGAAAAACAAGAGTGATTAAGGGATGGAAGAAGCCCTGAGTAAAGATGAAGAAATAATTATACAGCTTAGCTGACTCATAAATCAAGGACGATCATTCCCATCTACAAACAGCAGCAAGGTGAAAAGAACCAAAGCGAAAGATGGGCTTAGTGTACATTTAAAAATGAAACAATGACCGGAATTAAGAGAGTGTTAAAAGCCCAAAGTCAGGCACAAGAGGACTCACTGTGAAAAATCACCTCCCAAGGGGAACCGGCCAGAACCCCAGGGAGGTAGAGACGCCGACGAGATGGGACGGGACGTCAGAAGAGGTGCAGTGGGAAACAGCCCTGTTCTGGGCCCTGCAGGACAATGATCTGCCACCTGAGTCTTTTCCCCTGCTTCATTCACACCTTCTCTCCCTCTTCCTTCACCTCAGGAAGATAGGATGACAAACTCGAGGAGGAAAACCGAGTCAACAAAGATTGCAAGGTGTCATAACATAAGCCTGGCTACATTTGATTCGGGGCCATGACAGAGGAGCACTAATTATCTCCGAGAAAACCGTCCCACTCCAGAATGATCCTGCGGACGGACTGAGCAGGCCCTTGCAGCCTTTCCCCTGGAGCCCTGCGGGGGATCGGGTGACCCAGGCTTATTTATCCAAAACCAGCTGTCACAGGATTAACTGCCTGCTCGAGAGGGGCTCCCCATCACTTCAGGCAGAGGAAGGTGAGATTCGCACAGAGTTTTGGCCTCCATCAGCCTCTGGAATCTTCTGCCTGTGCATGGTTTTTTTAGAAACCCCTAAAAATGCCTTAGAAATGCCCGGGCCCTGATACCCAGAAGAGGATAGAAAACCAAGGTTTTTGTCTGCTTCCCACTGGGATCAAACTGTTTGGGCCAACCTGTGAAGAATAGGTCCTTGTCCTGAAAAGCCTCACTGAGGAAAACAGGACAGGTAGCACAGGAGGTCAAATGTGGATTCAGGGGAGAGTCAAGAGCCTAGAGATGTGAAGGGAGCAGGTGAAGGGTAGCTTCTTCCCGTGAAGGTACAGAACCCAGGGCGGGAGGGGAGATGGCCAAAAAGCAGCAGAGGTGGAAAAACCTAGAAACCTGGTCAGGCTTGTATTACAAGCCTCCTGGGACCTCGTTTCGAGTTTCTTGCATTGTCCTGCATATCACTGGTGTTCCACAAAGGTTTATCATCACAGTGCAACTAAATAAACATAAAACCAATGGGAAGATAGAAAGGCTCAAAGAATCGTAGGAACTAACTAAGGCCCAAGGCCTCCGTGATAAGCATACTGAGGGCAGGAATCTGACGACAGATTCTAGAGAATGTTCTCCCCATGCAGTCAGCTCCAGGCATTTAAAGGATAAATGATGCCAGCTGAAAAGTCAGACATTTTAAAATAGTGACAACGCTCATAAGGAACAGTTCCATCTTTTTTTCAGTTTCTCTCCTTGGTTTCTTTGTGATTTTTTTTTTCCCCGCTCATAAAATGGGCAGTCCAAGTTTTTAGTCTGACCTGCTTCTCAGAATGGCCTGTTGGCTTTAAATGAGCTGAAGGGAAGTAATAGTCTAAGGCCGGTTTGGAACATGATGTCCAGCCATGGATTACGTGGCCAGCCGGCTCGACGGGCGTGTGGTCACGCCCCGGGCTCTTCATCGCAGGGACCACCTCTGCATGCTTGCATTTCCTCACCGAACCAGCAGTCACCAAGCACAGACGGCAGGCGAGGCACAGATCCGGCCTCTGGAAGAGAAGCAAAAACACACAGGACGCAAGAAACGGAGGTCCTTGAGGACAGAAGGGGTGGAGTGTTTGGGGTTTTTTTCTATCCCTCAGTAGCTACCCCTATGAAGAGGGTCCCTGCAAGCCACCATGAGTCATTTACTAGCTTGTAAAAATGAAGGCTCAGAAATGAGGTTAGTGTAAGGGTTGGGAGACAGAGAGAGAGAGAGAGAGGGGGCAAGAAGACACGGGTCTGTAGGAGGGGGCATCACCCAGGGTCCGGAGGGGAGGGCCATCCTGGGAAGACCGGAGGAACCGAAGACAAGCCATATAACTTCGCTCGCTAATTAAACACGTACACACATGCACACACACACGCAGAGGATAAAACTGACAAGGCCCCTCCCTGGAGCTGGGGATAAAAGATATAAGCCCGAACTCATAGGGTTACTGTGCACGCGAGAGCACAGGACGCAGACAAACGTGAACAAGGATCCGAAAGACAATGTGACCACTGTTACAATAAAGTTAAGAAAGGGATGATGGATGCGATTTTTAAATGAACCGTGGATTAGATAATGGATTTGTACCCAAGTTAAAAATCCTGACTTTGACAATTGTACTGCAGCCGTGTGAGAGAGTGTCCTGATATTGGGAAATACACACTGAAGTATTTTCGGGTTCAAACAATTGTTTTAAAGGCGCACATACAACATCTGAAGAGCTCCGGATGGAAGGCTGACCGCGAGGGGGTGAGGAAGAGAAGGGGGACCGTGGAAAGAGGCTCCACCAAGGATTTGATGACTGAGTATGATGTGAAAAACAGAAGGGGTTCATGAGAAGAGGGGGTGGAGAGCAGGCATGCCGGGCAAAGGCTACAGCATGAGCAAGGGTATGGCTCAGAAGCATGGAGCACAGCCCACCTGGAAACCTTGAAGAGCGAGGCCTACTTCGAGGTTTCAACATGTGAGGAGGAACGTGGATGAACAGACAGATGGGACGAGACTCCGAAGGGGCTTGGCGCCAGTGCAGGGCAGGCTCTGAAATTGGAAAGTCGAAAAGCAATTCCTTGTAGACGCAATTCGTATCTGCAAATCAACCACTATCTGTCCTGTGAGACGGAGAATATGCATGTGATGTGTGCAAAAAAAGGCTCAAGACCATTTTGAAGAAACAGTTTTTAAAATCAGGTCAACTGAGCCAAGAAGAGCTCAGAATTGGGTTGGGTGAACTCTGTTTCACATATGTTTATGACTCCGTAGGCATTGTGCCGGACCCTGGGGATACAGAGACGAAATGATGCGGTCCCCACCCTCAAGGTAGATCACAGGCTGGTAATCAAGAAGAGCTTCTTAGACAAAGTGAGTTTAAAAAAAAATTTTTTTTTAAGATTTCATTTATGTATTTGACAAAGAGAGAGTGCACAAGTACAAGCAGGGGGAGCGGCAGGCAGAGGGAGAGGGAGAAGCAGGCTCCTTGCCGAGCAAGGACCCTGGGATCATGACCTGAGCCAAACGTGGACGCTTAACTGCCTGAGTCACCCAGGTGCCCCAAGAAAGTGAGTTTTGAGTGGGAGAAAGGGGATGTGGGTTGACAACCAGCCAGGCCTTCTTCCAGCCTACCACTGACCTCCAGAGGCTGTTTGGCCTCTACTGTGGTTGGTACTCAGGCATCAGTGCACTGATGTTAGGGATGGAGGGGCCATTTGGTGGCCTTCTAAATTGGATATAATTGACCTCTACCTAGGCACAGTGACAAATCTATTGGAGGAATGTAAAAAAAATTAAACTGGCCAAGAAAATTAGAATTTAATTTCATTCATTCACATAGGTGCAAAAGTCCTAGAAATTGAGTTCAGCAATGTATAAAAAATATAATACATCGTGATCAAGCTAGGTTGATCCTAAGAATGCAAGAGTGATTTAACATTGGAAAAGCTATTAATGTAATTCACCACATTAACGGATAAAGAAGGAGAACTGTATGATTATCTAAACAATTGTAGAAAAAAACATTTGCTAAAATTCAGCACCAATTCATAATGAAATGTCCTACCTGATAGAATTTTTTTTTTACCAAATAATTACAGCAAACGTCATTCTTCAAACATCATTCTTCAAGGTGAAAGATTAGAAGCATCCCTTTAAAAATCAGGAGCAAGACAAAAATGTCTGCATCAATTCTTCTTTCCAGCATTGTACTTGAGGTCCTATCCAGTACAATAAGAAAAGAAAAAAATTAAAATGTGTAAGTTTTGGAAAAGAAAAAAACAAGACTGACATTATTATAGATAATATAGTTGTTTACTTGAAAACACAGAAGACTTTATAGAGAAGTTACTAGACCTAATTTTTAAAAGTTTAACAAGGTGGGTGGATAATAGAAATCAATTGCATTTCTAAACTCCAGCAATGAGCAGTTAGAAAGCATAATTTCAAAAGATGCTAATTATAATAGCAACCAAAATTAAGATACTTAGGAATAAACATGATGTAAGGTGTGAAAGACCTTTATAAAAAATTAACTTCATTGAAAGACGTTAGAGAAGACTTAAGTAAATGGAGAGATGAACCATATTCATGGATAAAAAGTCATAACATGAAAATGACGTCAATTCTCCTTCAGTTGATCTATTGAGTCAACTCAAGTCCTTATCTCAAGAGGGGTTTTCAAGTAACTTGACAAGCTAATTCTAAAACTTATATGGAAGGGCAGTCCTAATAGTAGTCAAGATATTCTTGAATAAAGAATAAGGTGTAGGGACCTTTTCTACTATATATAAAAATATAATATAAAGCCATAGTAAGGAATATAGTGTGGTACAGATACAGGGACAGACAAATTTTCCAAAGGAATCGAACAAACTACTCCAAAGCAGACCTACTTGAAACCTTGGAAGACGTTATGGAAACTTGATTTATGACAGAGATGGCACAGCAGATCACCAGAGAAAGGATAAATTACCCATTAAATGGTGCCCCCAATTTATTGTTCAGGTGGGGAGAGGGGGAAGAATATGGATCTCTATCTCACACCATATTCAAAAATGAATTCTGTGTAAATTAAAAGCAAAACATAAAAGGCAACAATTTTAGATTTTTAGAAGAAAATATAGAATTTCTTTGAGATCAAGAAAGAGAAGGATTTCTTATACAAGATACAAAATGTGCTAACCATAAAACAAAAGACTGACATATTAGACTATATGAAAAATAAGAATTTCTTTCATCGAAATGTATCTTAAATGGGGCACCTGGGTGGCTCAGTCAGTTAAGTGTCTGACTCTTGATTTCAGCTCAGGTCATGATATCAGGGTCATGAGATTGAGCCCCAGGTCAGGTTCAGTGTTGGGCATGGAGCCTGCTTAAGATTCTCTGTCTCCCTCTCTCTCTGCGCCTCCCCACCAAAAAACAAAAAGATATATATAGATATCTCAAAGAAAGTGAGAAGGCAAGCCACAAAATGGGAGAGGATGTCTGTAATGCATTAGCTGACCAATGAATATATAAGAAACTTTTCCTATAGCTGTCTGCATTTCCTTGTCTCTTTCAGAACCTTTACTCAAATGTCATGTATTTAATAAAACCTTCCCTTGGGGCACCTGGGTGGCACAGTAGTTAAGCGCCTGCCTTCGGCTCAGGGCGTGATCCCAGCGTTATGGGATCGAGCCCCACATCAGGCTCCTCCGCTGGGAGCCTGCTCTTCCTCTCCCACTCCCCCTGCTTGTGTTCCCTCTCTCGCTGGCTGTCTCTATCTCTGTCAAATAAATAAATAAAATCTTTAAAAAAAAAAAAAACAAAAACAAAAAACCTTCCCTGACCACTGTTTAAAAAACTGCAAGTTCACCACCACTCCTGCCCCTGCCTATTGTCCTTTCCTGCCTTATTTTTAGCTGTAATACTTATCATTACCATACATACTATATATGTGACTAAATAATTTGATTGCCTGTCTCCCCTTCTCCCCAGCAGACTGTAAACTCTAAAATGAGACCAGGAATTTTCCTCTTTTTTGTTCACTGCTGTGTTCCCAGCATATAGAAGAGAGCACATAGCAGGTGCTCAATAAATATGTGTTGACTAAACAAAGACAAACCAATAATAAAAATACCAACAACTCAATAGAAAAATCAGCAAAAGGCTTAAACAAGGCATTGCAGAAAAAAAAAGAAAAAAACCCCACAACTTGTCAATAAACATATAAAAAGATGCTTGAATTTATGAACAATCAGGGAAATGCAAATTAAGACCAAAATGAGATGCTATTTTGCACTCACCAGATTGGTAAGCATTAAGAATTCTGACAATACCAAGTATCGGCAAGGATCAGGGGCCCAGGAAACTCTTAATACACCTACTGGTGGGAGTGTGAATTATTTCCCTCTTTAGAAAACAATTCGGGATTATCTTGTAAAGGTGAGCATGGGCCTAGCCTACCTGTCAGTTTCTCTGTTCTTAGGTTTACACCCTAGAACAATGTCACTCAAGGTGCGGTCCACAGACTGCTGCCAGGAAGTAAATGATCTGTGATAAACCCTCATGAGACGAGTACAAAAATTGAAAGTCAGCATTTAGAAAATGCAAGAGCCACTTGATGCTGCCAACTTGTATTTATGTTTCAGACATTTTTTATCCTGGTAAAATAGACATAACATAAAAGTTGACCATTTAGGGATGCCTGGGTGGCTCAGTCGGTTAAGCGGCTGACTCTCGATTTCGGCTCAGGTCATGATCTGGGGTCCCAGGATCGAGCCCTGCGTCAGGCTCTGTGCTCAGCGGGGAGTCTGCTTGAGAATTCTCTCAGTCCCTCTCCCTCTGACCCATCCCCTGCTCATGCTTTCTCTCTCTCTCTCTCAAATAAATAAATACATCTTTTTTAAAAATTGACCATTTAAACCATTTTTAAGTGACTGTTCAGTGGCAGTAAGTACATTGACACTGTTGTGCAACCATCACCACCATCCAGCTCCAGAACATTTGTGATCCTCCCCAACGGAAATCCCATTCCCATTAAACAGCTCCTCATTCTCCCTGCCCCCTCAGCAACTAACAGCCATTCTACTTTCTGTCTCCATGAATTTGACTACTCGAGGAACCTCACGGGAATGGAGTCATACAGAGTATTTGTCCTTTTGTGACTAGATCATTTCACTTAACATAATATCATCAAGGTCCGTCCTTGTGGCAGCACATGTCAGGATTTCCTCCCTTTTTAAGGCTGAATAATAGTCCATTGAACACATACACATTTCATTTATCCGTTTATCCATCAGTGAACACTTGGGTTGTTCCCACCTTTCGTCTATTGTGAATAACTGCCACGCCGTATTTATTGAAATATATGTCTGTTGCATATTATAACATTTCTTTTTCCATGTAATTGTGTTTATGGTATTTTACATAAGTATCAGGATGGAACAGATTGGAAAAAAGTTTCAATTTACCCACAGGTAGTTCAAGAAGCACCACCCTGGATTAAAGGCTTCCTGACTTTTCTAAAAACCATAGTAAGAAAACTCTTCACATCACAGCCTGGGACACACCAACCTAACTGAAAAGGGAGTTTCATGAAGCAATACTTCACATGAAAGGCACTAACGTACTTACAGCTCTCTTTCATTAAAAAAAAAAACCAATTCTGGTTGAATCTATTAAATTGATTTCACAGCCCACTAAAGATCGTGAATCTCAGTTAGAAAACCAGTGCTCTTGAGAAATCCTTCCACACACGTGTGTCAGGAGCCATGTGAAAGAATATTCCCAGTAGCGTTCTTCAGAGAAGCAAAAAAAAAAAAAAGAATACCATCCAAACATCTATCAATAGGAAGCTAAACAAATAAATTGTGATATATTCACCTAATAGAATATTACAGGGGCCCAATCAATGTTTATCGAATGAATTAACAAACAGCTGTGAAAATGAGCTATTTGGCTGAATCTTAGAAATACAACATGGAGTGGACAAAGCAAATCACCATCAACTCTATACCAAATGAAACCGTTTTTTAGTAAAGATTTTATTTATTTGAGAGAGAGAGACAGAGATAGTGACAGCACAAGTGGGGCGGAGAGGGAGAAGCAAGCTCCCCGCTGAGCAGGGAGTCCCACATGGGACTCGATCCCAGGACCCCGGGATCATGACCTGAGCCCAAGGCAGATGCTTAACTGACTGAGTCACCCAGGCGCCCTGAATGAAACCATTTTTTGGGTGCCTAGGTGGTTCAGTCAGTTAAGCGTCTGCCTTCAGCTCAGGTCATGATCCTGGGATCCTGGGGTCCTGGGATTGAGATCTGCATTGGGCCCCCTGCTCAGCCGGGAGCTTGTTCTCCCTCTGCCCTTCCCCCCTGATCGTGTGCTCTCTCTCTCTCTCAAATAAATAAAATCTTTAAAATAATAATAATAAAAGCTAAACAAATCAAGCAATACTAAACACTACATTGTTAAGGGGTGCATGCATGAGATGAAACTACCCTAAAAAGCAAGGAAATGATAAACACAAAATTCAGCACAGTGGGCACCTCTGAGCGTAGGGGCAGAGGGCGGGACTGAGGAGGAGTTCACAGGTGGCTAACAGAATTGGAAATGTGATTACGTTGGGCAGTTGACAAATGTTGGTTTTATTATTACGCTTTGTATCTAGATAAATACTTTCAGCCATCCAGCATCTTTTATAGAAATGAAATTGATGGAACTGGAGGACAGAGAATTCTACCCGCATTAAGCAAGTCACCTCTTTCATTGATACTGCAAAATATCAATAAAATGGGCCCCCTGAGCTTCTTCCAAGACTGTGGGAAAAGAGCTGATAAGCATCTGAGGGTCGGGTTGGAAAGAACGGTACCAAGACGCGGCACCGGCACACATCCTGACCCCTTACAGAGCAATGGCTCCAAGTCTCCTTGTCCTCATCCCACCAACCTCCGCCGCTCACCGCTTCCACCAGCCACGGAATGTTCTTCTGCATCCCTACCTGCTGGTTGCTCTTACAGTTCTGGTTTGGGGAGCTCAGGGAGGCAATAGAAGCTTGCCAGCCCCTCAGAGGTTAAGGGCCATGCCTTTATTCGCGCCCGTATTTCTAACCTTCACCCCAGGGCGTGTATGGAGTACGTATTGGGTAGTTGTTTCCTGTATAAAGGGATGCAGCACTTGGTGAAAGAATAAATAACCATTGCAATTAAACGACACCGTGTCTGTCATTGCCAACGGATGAGATCACAGCAGGCTGTCCTGACTCATTAGCTACCTATGACATAGTTACAGGCATGGCTTCCCCAAACGTGTTTATGGATTGAAGATCTGATAGAGACAGGAAGATGAGCTCAAGGATGAAAGCGGGGAAGTAGTCAGCTTTAAAACAAAAATGAGAAATCCTGGAGACGTGAAGGGTCTCATGGAGCCTACCAGTAACTTGCTGATTGTCTTTTTTATCCTCACTTTAATGTTTACCATCGTTAATCACAAAGTGTCATGACCATAGAGTAACATAACAGGGGATGTGGAGGCACTGTCTGGGTTTGAATCCGGTTCCTCCATTTACTGTTGGCTTGGACGAATGACTTCACCTCTCTGTGCCTGGTTTTCCTATCTGTAAAACGGAGGTGGTGGTGTATACCTCATAGAGTTGTAACGACCACAAGTGACTGAGTTGCTGTCCGTGAAGAGAGCGGTGCCTGGCATATAGCAAGCACCCTATTTATGGTTAAAGAAAATCCTTCTCTAGATTGACAGACACTCTCCCGTCTGCCCACGTGCCTCCAGCACTCTTGGTGTTAGCTGCCGTGTAGGTACTGAGACTTCCACGTGGGAAAGCGATTTCTGTGGCCTTTTCCATGGAAAGCCTGAAGAGCTTTCTCCTTTCTGGAGCCTTGCTCTAGGACCCTTTGCTTGGCATTGCTTGAAGTCCTATTGTCCTTGCTGGTGTCTTCTAAGAGGGTCGCCTCTAGGATACATGGCATCCTGACATTCTTTCTTTGTGACGCTTACCCTGCTGCCTTTCCTTTCCATCCTCCCTGTCTCTGCTCCCTCTGCCCTCTTAACAGAACCCTTCTTCACAGCCTCCCAACAGATTTCCCTCCAATCTCCGTTTCTGCCAGTTCATCCTTGGCCCCGGGGGACACATTAAATCTTCCTCAAACAACCCTTTGCACGGCATTCTCACCCACCCGCCTCTGCTCAGACCCTCCCCTCCCTTGCCACTTTGCAAAGCGATGTTCAAATTCCTCAGCTTGACTGTCAAGACCTCTGTGGTTGCCTTTAGCCCTTCATTGCTCCCTACTTGCCTACACAAACTTTTTTTTTAAATAACCAAATCAGTCTATTCATTGCCTCCATACTGGTCATACCTACACCCACCCAGACGACACCATTTCCTCCACTCCCAAGCCTGGAATGTTCTTCCCATGACTTCAAGGTCTGGGAAAGACACTCTGAGAAGTGAGAGAAAGGCACCAAAATGGAGACTGGGGAATATCAAAAGCAGATTTTGCATTTCTAACTTGACTTGGCCATGATCCCAGGAATGGGGGAAGGATTCTCTCCCTCCTCCTTCTCTTAGAAGGCATAGAGCACGGAGGTTACGAGCATGGGCTCTGGCTCTGTTAATTCCTGGTTGGGCAAGTTACTTATCTGCTCTGTGCCTCGGTTTTACTCATCTGTAAAAGGGAGGTAGCAACACTTTACCTTTTACCTAGTACCTTCTGGAATGGATGTGGTGGTGTGCACGACGATCGTCCTTCAAGACTGGGACACTTAATCCCCAGCTACAGCAGTGATGGCCACTCACTGCTCACACGGAGTCCCTCCCAGGAACCAACCTCAACCAAAGGAAGCTGCACTGCTCCAGATTATGTCCCCTCCCTGGGGAAGCCTGCTTCCAGTATCGAGGCAACAGGGGGTACGAAAGCCTGGCCTCCTCGCCCGGATGAGACCATGGCGAAGGGGCACGCCAGCTTCTCATCTCCCCATGAAATCTCCTGAGGGCTGTTGTGACTGCATCAGAGGCCAGCTTCTCTCTCTGCCCACTCCAGCTCTCTTTCCTTTCCCTCACAGGTGTTGTTCCCAAAACTACCCCTCAAAAAACTGCCTGCATGCAAATCTCCGCTTCAGAGTCTGTTTCCCAGGAAACCTGACCTACAACAGGTGGTTGGTCTAGGAAAGCAGTCTCAAAACTGGGATTTGGGAGCAGAATTGCTTGCTAGCTGACTGGCTCTGAGGACCCCATTACTGATGGCAGGTGGCACACGGAGAGCTCTGGCACGTGGCTAGAGTGCAATTGCTCAAACTTTTCACTGCTGGTGACCTGGGATGGGACATAGGTGGACATTGGTGCCCGGGGTGCAGCATACCAAGCATTTCGGAGGTTCTGGTAAGTACTATCTGTAAAGACTCTAGAATGAGATGGTTGTTGCTGGGGGTGGCAGGGGATTGATTCACTGGAGAAAGACACTGAAAGGCCCAGAATGATTAATCACCAATACAAGGCAGAGTGTAAGAGCTTGAGGCCATCTTCGGCAGCATATAGAGAGACTCTCATCTCCCACGCTGGAGGGCCAAGAAAATGAAGGATCGGGCCTGGCACTTAATTATAGGAGGAACGGGACTCCAAAGAAGATTGAATTCTCAACTCCAGCACATCTGCTAAGCCAAGGTCAGGGGCCTGATTAGAGAGAATGGGACCCTGAGATTCTCACGAGGCTGCAGGCGAGACTGGTCAGGACTCTAGTCATCTTGAGGTGTAGCTGAAACTGGAGCAGCTGTCCAAGTTCATTCTCATGACTTGTGCAGGCCTTAGAAGACCCTTTCCCAAGCTCGCCCCTGCAATTGCTGGTAGGGCTTTGTACCTCTCCGTGTGTCCTATTTGTCCTCTACACATAGCAACCGGTGACAGGAGGGAGGGAGGAGAGGGAGGAGATACAGGGAGAGGGAGTGAGAGGGCACCGGGGAGTCTCCCAAGATGGAAGCCATAGGCTTCTTGTGCCCTAATCTTGGATGGGCCATCCCATCCCGTCTGCCACTTTCTATGTGTTCGCAGCAAACCACTAGGTCCAGTCTACACTCAAGGAGAGAATACATGAGGGAGGGAGTGCCAGGAGGCAGGGGTCATTGGGGACCACCTTAGAGGCTGCCCTACCACAACCTGGCAGACATTTTCAGGTTCTGGAGCTAGAGCGTCCCATGCTTGAAGATATTGTGGCAACCCGTTTACTTACTGACAGAAGACCGTCAGCTCTCAGTGGAGCCCAGAGCAAGAAAGGGCTCTTCAGCAGGTGCAGCTTGTGGTGCATGTGACCCACCACAGGCACCTATGGTGGGAAAAGACACTGTATGGAGTTTATGGCAAACCCCAGGCAGAGTCACAAAGCAGATCCCTACTATTCTGGGTCAAGGCCATGCCATCTAGAACAGAGGACTGTACATCCCATTCAAAAAACAGCAACCTGTGTTCTACTGAGCCCTGATAGATACAGAGCACTTGATTGTGGGACATGAAGTGACTGTGACGCCAGAACTCTCCATCACAAGCTGGGTCTGTCAGACTCACCGAGTCACTAAGTTATCTGGGCTCAGAGCTCTCCATCGTAAGATGGAGGTAGCATCTGCAGGATCAAGCCTGGGCAGAGCACAAGGGCATAAGTAAGCCACATGAGTAGGTGGCTCAGACTCCCAGGTACCTCTCCGTCAGTTCACACCAATGGCCACATGGGGAATCATTTACGGTCAGCAGATGACAAAGGGAAAAGGCTGAGCGTGGGTCACAGATGAGTCAGTTCAGTATGTGGGTGCAAAGTGACAATGGACCGTGGCTGCAAACAGCCCTGCTCAGTGAGGGGTGGGGGAAGGTGGTGGTTCTGAAGGATAACAGTGAAGGGAAATCCTTTAGATGGTGTACAAAGAAAAATGGCCTGATATTAGACTATATAGTGACTCAAAGGCAGGTGTGATTGGCTTGACTCGTTGGTCAAGGGTCTGGAAGGAGAAAGATCGGAAGACCGGGGACAAAGTGATTTGGGAAAGAGGCAGGTAGATGAACCTCTGGGACTGTGCATGAGGTGTGAAGATCTTACTCCATGTTAACAGCCATCAAAGGTCATCCACCACGTAAAGGACACCAAACAATCAAGTACGCAGAATTTCACAGGTCATTGATGTCAGCTAGCCTCTACCACCAGCCACCCCAGTACTGGCATGAACAGAGTAGCCGTGATGGCAGGCATGGAAGCTGTGCATGAGCCCAACAGCATAAGCTCCCACTCGGCAAGACCGCTCTAGCTACTGCGGCTGCCAAATATCGATGTACCAGCAACAGAGACCAACGCTGGGTACCTTACATGGCCCCCTCCTTCCAGGAAAGCCCCCAGAACTTGATGGGAAATTGAGTACATTGTAACCCTTCCACTCTGATTGGGGCAGCAGACTAGAATTAACACACATTCCATGCATGAATTTGTCTGACTACAGACAGAATGTTTGATATACTGGAACAGAATCTCACATAATGTATGAGACCAAAGAGCCCAAGAAGGAGGTATGGCTATGAATATACATATGGTCACAGGACCTATTGGTCCATGGCGTACTGCACCACTCAGAAGCTGCTGGCCTCGCAAGGTGGTGGAATGGCCTTTTGAAAGTACAACTGAGGTACAGCTTGGAAATAATGCCCTGTGAAGATGGAATATCATCCTTCAGGACATAATTTAGAGCCTACATCAATGACCATTATATGGTGCTGTGTCCCAATTAGGTAGAATACATGGGTCTGGGGACCGAGGGGTGGAAGCAGGAGTGGCTCTGCTTATCATTACTCCCAGTGACCTCAGCTCAAGGAGTCTAGAGGTCTTGGTCCCTAGAGCATTCCTTCTATTAGGGATGCAGTAATCCAATTAAACTTTCGGCTTGCCCGATCACTTTAAGTCTCTTGTGCCAAGAGACCAGTGGGCAAGGAAAGAGTTCATCTTCCTGGCAGGAGCAACTGACGCTTACCACCAAGAGGAGTCTGACTGCTGTAGAACAACAGCAAAGAAGATATCTGACACCAGATGATCACTGGGACACACTCTCTGTCCCTTCAAACTCTACGTCCACTATCAACAGTAAATGGACAAAGGCAGTGACCACAGCCTGAGGTCAAGCAAGCTGCCTAAACCAGCAGATGTTAATTGAGAGTAAAGGGAATCTGGAAGGCAGGGAGGGGAAGTAGCAAGAAATATTAAGCAGTAGCCTGGAGAGTCAGAGCAGTTGTTTGTCCTGCTACCTTCATCTTCTGTGTGTCCTCAGAAAGAGCCTTTGGAAGCGGCTTCTGAGGAGGCAAGCTTAGTATATTAAGCAAGTAGATCTGAGCACAAGGGGTGGACTGTAGCGGATATTCTGGGGTACCACACATATGACCCTTTCCCTGTTCAGGGCTGAGTGTTGGTTGCTAACAACTCACAGTTCAGCTCCTCTCCAGGCATTGCCCTCTGCCAAAGGAAGCTGCTTTGCTCAAATGTATGTCCTCTCCGTAGAGGCAGCCTACACCCAGGGACTTGCTGATGGGAGGTAAAATAATTCAGCTCCCTGGTTTTAATTGGGACAACTCTGCAGGGCCATCCGGGCCCCAGTGCCCCCCCAGAATCTGCTGAGACCTCTTTGTAACAGTTCCACGCCCTCTGTTTAAAGGTGTCCATCGCCCTTCACAGGTGTTCCTGAGAGTACTCCCACTTCCTGCATGCAAATCTTGGCTTCAACATCTGTCTCCCATGGAACCTAACGCTTCTACCCAGAATCATGATAAGAATTAAATGACTTAGTTTCTGGAAAGGGTTTGGAATAGGGCCCACACAGAGTAAGCCCTGCATAAACGCTTATTGTTACTACTCTCTCCAATACTGTGCAGTGTCCTGCCCTCATTCCTTAAACCTAGGTTAGTTCTATTATTTCCACCGTTCAGAATCTTCCACTGTGGGACCCATGTACCACTGGTGATATTTGGAGTGATTTTAGGTATTTTAGCTAGTATACTGACAAATATCTTTTAATTGTTGTGAATTAATTTTTATTTTACTTTTCATTTTGAAATAGCTTTACATTCACAGGAGGTTGCAAGGAAACGGACAGGAAAGTCCCATGTACCTTACTCCCAACCTTCAACAATGTTAACATCTTATGTAACAACAGTAGTACCATAGCAAAACCAAGAAATTGGTCTTGGTATAATCCATAGAGCTTATTCAGATTTTGTCAGTTATATATGCACTCGTGTGTGTGTGCGTGTGTGTGTGTGTGTGTGTGTGCAGTTCTATGCAACTTTTTCATTATGCAGTCTTACATAATTACCACCATAACCAAGACACTCAACTGTACCATCACCTTAAGAATCCTTTGTTACCCCTTTATAGCCACAAACATGCTTTCTTCCCCATCCCTAAACTCTTCTTCATTTCTAAAATTTTGTCTTTTCAAAAAAAATGTTACATTGAGGGAATCATACAGTATATAACCCTTTGAGATTGGCTTTTTTCATTCAGTATAATTTTTTTCAGGTTCATTCAAGTTGTATGTATCAGTTCATTCCTTTTTACTACTGAGTAGTACTCCATGGTATGGATATACCACAATTGGTTTGACCATTCACCTACTGAAGGACGTTTGGGTAGTTTCCAAATTTTTTGACTATTAGAAATAAAGCTGCTACGAATGTTCATGTACAAATTCCTGAATGAAAATAAGTCTTCCTTTTACCAGCAACAGATGCCCTCAAGTGTACTTGCTGGGTTATACCATAAGTCTTCAGTTTTGAAGGCAAACTATCTTCCAGAGTGGCTCTACCATTTCACATTAGCACCAACAATGTATGACTGGTCTAGTTTCTCCACATCCTCAAAAGCATTTGGTGTTATCACTATTTCACATTTTAGTTGAGTTTACTTGTATCTATATTAACATTTTATTTATTTATATTATTCTTATATTTATGGCCTATAATACTGGTTTTGCTTTTAGAGCAGTGATATAAAATTTTATTTAAAAATAAAATTAGGTCTTAAGGGGCACCTGGGTGGCTCCGTCAGTTACGCGTCTGCCTTCGGCTCAGGTCATGATCCCAGTGTCCTGGGATCCCAGTGTCCTACTCAGTGGGGAGCCTGCTTCTCCCTCTCTGTCTGCCCCTTCCCCCCACCCCCACTTGTGCTCGCTCTCTCTTTCTCTCGCTCTGCTCTCTCTCTTGCAAATAAATAAAATCTTTAAAATAAAATAAAATTAGGTCTTAAAAAGTAAGTTGTATCAAAGGAGAATATTAAGTAATGGTTCCAATGTACATGTTGATAGCAAAAATCATGAACTTGGTGCATGAATGTGTGAACTTCAGAAGCCCTACCTCGCTTTATCTGTATTATGGGTTAAATAGGTTTTTGGGGCCCAGCCATTTTGTTTATATAAAAAATATTCCAAATAATAGACCCACAGTACAATTTTGGAATATACAATTGTGTGTTGGAATCCGCTCCCACTAACTTGTATGGCTTCATTCCTTCAGAGTAGTCTCTATATTATCTACCCAGCGGCAAACTCCATAAAGACAAGGATTCTGTCTTATGCCTCTTCCGACTTAGCACTTAACACATCAATAAGTGCTTCGTGATTACTTAAATGCATGGTAAGAATTCCTGGGAATATTGAAATTGCTTATTATGACAGACTGTTACATTGGCAGCCCCCAATGAACCGTGCCTCCTGGGAGTTAAGTCCTTGAGTAATACCTTCACGGTAATACCACACTGACTCTATACTTATCTAGAGCCTTGGACATTAGCAAGTGTGACACAAGCAGAGGCTTGATAAGCACTTGCACGCCAGGGCTTGCTTGTCCTGTCAGAATGTTCCCTCTTGAAATGCAGCTGCCATGTGGGAAGAAAGTCCAGGCTATCCTGCCGGAGAGAGACCACACACAGACGCACAAGGCCACATATGGAAAACTGAGGTGCCCAGGCAAATTCTCAACCGAACATAGGTACGTGAGTGACCCTGGGGCAGAGCTACCCAGTTGGGCCGCAGAATCATGAGAAATACATCCCTTCTGTTTGAAGCCATTAAGCTTTGGCATGGTTGGATACATTGCAATAGATAACAGATACAGTGCTGCCTATGCTGGGGGAAGGAGAAGCTTTAGCAATTGGATCAATGAATCCACGATGATGGGTTTTGGACAGTTGTAGAAAACTGAGAAGACATAGCAGAGGAAAGACAGAAAGGGGACAGGAAAGAACAAAGTCAGGATGGGCTTATTTATTTAAAGTTCAGGATGTTGAAATCAAAGAATCATAACATGTAACAGCCTAAATGTCCTTGTGATCACTTAGGCCAGGGAGGGCTCACAAGTGACCTAAATACCATCTCTCTTCTCTGCCAGGCCCACGGCAAACATCACCAAGTGATCACAGGACTCTTTGCTGATAAACTTTGCATAGCCTCTGGATCTTTCTCAGCACACTCTCCGGACAGCCACCAACTAATTAACCAGACTTGGCACAGGATGTAAAACCAATCTCCCTCTCCAACCTCTACCATTATTTTACTCATAAATGATTCTGGGACCTGAGAGATTTATTTGCAGAGCAAGAGCTGAGAAGTAGCTAGTTTCACTAGGATTAAAGCTTCAGACTCCTGAAGAGATTTGAAATCGGTCAAATGGGTTTAAGGGCAGGCTCTGCCACTTTTTAGTTATGTGATCTTGCTTAGACAAGTTATTGAACCTCTCATTGGCTCGATTTCCTCATCTATAAAAACAGGGATAATATTTTTCTTAATGTTAAGCACTGAAGAACTCCTTACTTTTTTTTTAAGTTTATTTATTTAAGTAATCTCTCTGTCTAACATGGGGCTCGAACTCACAATGCCCAGATCAAGAGCTGCATGCTCTACTGACTGAGCCAGCCAGGCTCCCCAACAAGAATAATGTTTTTACCTCACAAAGTTGCTGTGAGAATTAAATGAGTTCATATATTTTGTGTACAACACTGACCGCCACGCCTGGCATGTAGCTCTCAGAATATACTGACTTCCCAACAAATAGCAAGGAGCTGACTCCTCATGAAACCGAGCACAGGGAACTCCAACATACTTTGTCTACAGGAGAGAAGATGTGTGATGGGCATCGGAACCGGTGGGGAGGCCCAAAAAGTGGAGAAGCAGCAAGTAGGGAGGGGGCGCCTGAGAGCAATATCTCTGTTCTCTGTGTGAATCCTCCTTTAATCTACCAGTGCCACTCTCCATTCCGTGATGATTGTCTCATAATTTTGCCATTTACCTAAAATATGCAGATCAGGACCTGAGAACATGACACTGAAGCCCTGGCCACCACAAAAGTTTCTCAGCAAAGCAAAAGTTGTTCTCCAAGTTTCAGTCTCATTCCTCCTGTCTAGACAGCCCCTTTAGCTCCAGTAAGACACCCTGAGCCTGCTTGCTTTCTCCACACAAGTCCTTGAGGAAGGCCCCAAAGTCCCATTCCACTCACATCCTCCCCAACCTGAACTTTCACTTGCTTGAGGGCCTTACCAGGTCCACATCCATGCCAGGCTGTGAGGTCCCAGGTGAGAAGGCACTCACTTGGAGCACCTGGGTGGCTCAGTTGGTTAAGCAGCCAACTCTTGATTTCAGCTCAGGTCATGATCTCAGGGTCCTGGGATGGAGCCCCATGTCAGGCTCTGTGCTCAGTGGGGAGTCTGCTTGAAGATTCTCTCTCTCTCCCTCTCCCTCTCCCTCTGTCCCTCCCTAAAATAAATAAATAAATCTTAAAAAAAAAAAAAAAGGTACTCACTAATCCATTGACCAAGAACAGTACCACAGTATACTCACCCACTCACCTCAGCTCTCCTTGAAGAAGAGGGTCCCAGTCTTCCTGGGAGGAGGTCAAACTTCCCATAATTCCTCCTACTCCAGGCAGGATTCTTTGGTTGCAAGCAACAGAAACAAACTTTGGCTAACTTAAGCAAGGGAATGTATTAGGAGGATGGGGCCAGCTCACAGAATCAAAAGACAGTTGAGAATGAGGCTGGTGGAGTTGAGAACAATGACTGCCATGACATCCAGGAATAGGAGCCAATCAACCATCTTGTCAGGACTCTTCTTCTGGCACAACCTTATGTTATCTTTCTGCCATTCTGGTGAAGATCCCAAGTCCTTGAATCTGACTGACTTGACTTGAGCAAAGTGCCCTTTCCTTAGCCACATTGATTGACAGGCCAACTGAGACTGAAACCAATGGGGGATGAGTCATTGTCCAAAACTGAAACTGGGTTTCTTACCAAAAGAGGGAAGCAGAATGGTGGGCCAAAAATTGGATAATGGAGCCAAAAACTACATATGTCCAAAAACATCCCCCCCCCCATTCTCTCTCCACTTACACAATTCACCTAGCCACCAAGATTCCAGGTGCTGTGTATGAACAAAAGTTGGCAAAACTATAAACTAAACCTGGTGATAAACCAGCTGAAGGAAACTCAGAGGAGAAATTGGGTTTGGGGGGTCAGAAGACCCGAGTTCTAGGTCCAGCACTGCTACCAGTTGTGACCTCTGTTTCTTCATCTAAGCAATGAAATAAGCAGTGATCCATCCACCAGGTTATTCTAAGCATCAAAGTGGATAATGCACTCGAAGGCACTCTGAAGGCTGTTGAACATGCGAACTTGAGGGGCTGTTATTGGTCTGCCTGGGTTTTTATAATTTATTTACAGATTGTATCATATCAACTACTTAACCTGAGACTGTGTTTGGCCAGGAGCAGTGCGTTTTGCCCTTAGCTGGCAGACAGGCTGCAGTGAAGTGAGATGAAGGAGAGACAGCCCTGCAGGTAATGCACTGGGCAGTCTTATTTCAACCTATTTTGCAATGCAATGATCTTGAGAAAATATTAGGATGCAGTTCATAGAGAGTTCTTACTAACTCAGAAAAATCAACTCCAGTGAGAGCCGAGAAATAGAAAACCGCCAGGGTGTAGGAAATAGCCATTTGGAAGAACGCATCAGATATTCAATATTCAACACAGAATTGAGTGACAATGTAGCATAATCGTTCAGAACACGAGCTTTGAGTCATGAAGACCCGAGTTTGAACTCTAGCCACATCCCTTACCTCATCTTTACAAGTATGACAATAATCTATTCAACGAATACTTAGTGAGGACTTATTAAATGCCAGTTATTATTTTAGGCATTGGTGATACAATAGTGAACAATATAGATTAGAAAACCCCTGCCCTCATGGACTTTACATTCTATAAACAACAAGAACAAAGTAAAATATACGGTATATCAGATGGTAATAAATGTTACGGAGAAAATAAAGCTAGAAAGGAAGCCAGTGGGGTGATTGTGGAAGAGCCATTATAATCTGTCAGGTGATCAGGAAAAGCCTCACTCTGATAGTAACATTTGAACCATGAGATGAAGGAAGGGAAGGACTGGACTATGCAGATGTCTGAGGGAAGACTATTCCAGGCAAAGGGGATAGCAAGTGCAAAGGCTCAGTCATAAGATCACACCTAGAAAGTCCAAGGAACGACAAGGTGGCCAGGAAAGCAGGAGGAGAGCTTATAGCTGGAGAGAAGATGGACATCGGAACAGAGTATTGGAGATGGGGCCAACACTTAGGGCCTGATACTTTGGCTTTTACTCTGAGCAAGATGGGGAGCCACTGGAAAGTTCTGAGCAGGAGAGTAACAATCTAATTCAACTTTTTTTTTTTTTTACTTTTTTTAAATTTAAATTTTGTTAGCTAACATACAGTGCAATATTGGTTTCTGGCGTAGAATTCACTTACATACAACACCCAGTATTTATCACAACCAGTGCCCTCCTTAATATCCATCACCCATTTAGTAGTGCTTCCCCCACCCACACCCCTCCATCAACCCTTGGTTTGTTCTCTATCATTAAAAGTTACTTATGGCTGTTTCCCTCTCTCCTTTTTTTCTTTTCCCCTTCCCATATGTTCATCTGATTTCTTTCTTAAATTCCACATATGAGTGTGATTATATGGTATTTGTCTTTCTCTGACTGACTTATTTCACTTAGCATAACATATTCTAGCTCCATCCATGTCATTGCAAATGGCACAATTTCATTCTTTTTGATGGTTGAATAATATTCCAGTGTGTGTGTGTGTGTGTGTGTGTGTGTACACATCTTCTTTATCCATTCGTCAGTCGATGGACATGTGCTCTCTTCATAGTTTGGCCATTGTTGATAATGCTGCTACAAACATTGGGGTGCATGTACCCCTTCAAATCTGTATTTTTGTATCCTTTGGGTAAATCCCTAGAAGTACAATTGCTGGATCGTAAGGTAATTCTATTTTTAACTTTTTGAGGAACCTCCAAACTGTTCTACAGAAGAGGAGAGATCACAACCAACACTAGAGAAATACAAACAATTATAAGAGAATGCTATGAAAAATTATATGCCAATAAACTGGGCAACTTGGAAGAAATGGACAAATTCCTAGAAACCTACAAACTACCAAAACTGAAATAGAAATAGAAAGAGGAAGAAATAGAAAATTTGAACAGACCCATAACCAGCAAAGAAATTGAATCAGTAATCAAAATCTCCCAACAAACAAAAGTCCATGGCCGGATAGGCTCAGGGGAATTCTACCAGACATTTAAAGTAGAGTTAATACCTATTCTCCTCAAACTGTTTCAAAAAAATAGAAATGGAAGGAAAACTTCCAAACTCATTCTACAAGGCCATCATTACCTTGATTCCAAACCCAGACAAAGACCCCACTAAAAAGGACAATGATAGGCCAATATCCCTGATGAACATGGATGCAAAAGTTCTCAAAAAATACTAGCAAATCGAATTCAACAGTACATTAAAAGAATTATTCACCATGATCAAGTGGGATTTATTCCTGGGTTGCAGGGGTGGTTCAACATTCCCACATCAATGTGATACACACATTAATAAAAGAAAGGATAAGAACCATATGATCCTGTCAATAGATGTCAATAGAAAAGCATTTGACAAAATACAGCATCCTTTCTTGATAAAAACCCTCAACAAAGTAGGGATAGATGGAACATACCTCAACAGCATAAAGGCCATATATGAAAGACCCACAGCTAATATCATCCTCAATGGGGAAAAGCTGAGAATCTTTCCCCTATGATCAGGAACAAGACAAGGATGTCCATCCACTCTCACTATTACTATTTAACATAATACTGGAAGTCTTAACCTCAGCAATCAGACAACAAAAAGAAATAAAAGGCATCCAAATTGGCAAGGAAGAAGTCAAAATTTCACTATTTGCAGACAACATACTACTCTATGTAGAAAACCTGAAAGACCACCAAAAAATAGAGCTCATACATGAACTCAGCAAAGATGCAGGATATAAAATCAATGTGCAGAAATCTGTTGCATTTCTATACACCAATAACGAAGCATCAGAAAAAGAAATCAAGGAATCAATCCCATTTGCAATTGCACCAAAAACAAATAAGATACCCAGAAATAAACCTAACTAAAGAGGTAAAAGATCTGTACTCTGAAAACTACAGAACACTTATGAAAGAAACTGAAGAGGACACAAAGAAAAGGAAAAGCGTTCCATACCCATGAATTGGAAACACAAACATTGTTAAAATGTCTATGCTATACCCTATCACGTTTAATGCAATCCCCTATCAAAATATCCACAGCATTTTTCACAGAGTTAGAACAAACAATCCTTTGTATAGAACCACAAAAGACCCCAAATAGCCAAAACAATTCTGAAAAAGAAAAACAAAACTGGAGGTATAACGATTCCAGATTTCAAGCTATATTACAAAGTCATAATCATCAAGACAGTATGGCACTGGCACAAAAACAGACATGTGGATCAATGGAACAGAATAGAGAACCCAGAAACAAAACCACAACTATATGGTCAACTAATCTTTGACAAAGCAGGAAATAATATCCAATAGAAAAAAATTATTTAAAATTTAAAGGCTAATTTGAGCTGCTCTGTTGTGGGCAAGGGCAGAAGAAGGAAACCAGTTAGGAGACTATAACATAAATCCAAGTGAGTCTTCTAGCTTCTGGCCCAGCGTGTAAAGTGCTTGGAAGTTGCCACTCTGTCCTATCAACAAGTAAAAAGCTGAACAAATTGGAAAAACAACGACCCTTCTTAGATGTGTCAGAGAAGTAAAGTCTCAGGGCAAACCACTGCTGCCAAAATTTGGAGAGACAGACAGGTGAATAAATATAATCACAACTCACCAGAGCAGAGATCACCAGCAGAAACCTTCGTGAGAGGCAGTGCTGGGGTGGGGAAACCTAACCTTTAATTGACAAACTGCTGGAGGCTCTGTGCAGACAAGTCTGAAAGTTAGAAACTCTAGGGGGACCCAATCTTTGAGGGGCACCCACACTTCTGTGAGTTTTACCTCCAGGAACTCAAGCAGGTTGTCATAGTATATGTTGGAGAAACATCTCCTCCTGCTTCTGGCATGGGTAAAGGAAAAGGAACCATGTGAAATACACCAGAATATTGTGTTCTTCTTAACAAGGCTTGCCTTCAAGAGAAACCATTTTACTGGAGCCTAAACTATGGGGGATTTCCCAGAGCCTAACCAATATGGAGGAAGGGAAATACTCAACTCCAGCCCTCTCTAGCCATGCTGTCCTACTTAAGGCAGGGAGGGGTTCAGAAGCACTTGTGAAATTCACAGTCCAGAGGTATAGGCTCACCAAAAGACTAAGACCTATCTAATCACAGAACTATAGAACACTTTCCTCCTCCCACAGCTACATACTACAGTTCATTTATCTAGTACATTATGTCCAGCCACCAAGAAAAAATTACAGGGCATACTAAAAGTCAAAAAACACAGCTTGAACAGAGAAAGACAATTATCATATGATTTCTCTCATCTATGGAACATAAGAACTAGGACGATCGGTAGGGGAAGAAAGGGATAAAGAAAGGGGGGGTAATCAGAAGGGGGAATGAAGCATGAGAGACTATGGACTATGAGAAACAAACTGAGGGCCTCAGAGGGGAGGGGTGGGGGAATGGGATGGACTGGTGATGGGTAGTAAGGAGGGCACGTATTGCATGGTGCACTGGGTGTTATACGCAACTAATGAATCATCGAGCTTTACATCGGAAACCGGGGATGTACTGTATGGTGACTAACATAATATAATAAAAAAAATTAAAAAAAAAAAACACAGCTTGAAGTGATAGAACACGCATCAGATAGAATATGAACCAAACTACGAGAGATGGTAGGGATGCTGGAATTATCAGATGAGAATTTAGAACAACCATGATTACTATGCTAAGGGCTCTAGTGGATGAAGTAGAGAGCGTGCAAGAACAGATGGGAAATGCAAGCAGGGAGAGGAAAGTTCTAAGAATGAATCAAAAAGACATGTTCCAGAGGTTAAAAAAACAAAACAAAACACTAACAGAAATGAAGAACGCCTTCAATGGGCCCACCCGTAGACTGGACACAGTTGAGGAAAGAATCACTGAGCTTGATGATATCTCCACAGAAAACTTCTGAGATTGAAAAATTAAAAAATTAAAAAAGAGAGACTGGGCAAAAACAGGACAGGATATCCAAGAACTGGGGGACAACTACAAAAAATATAACATACACATAATGGGAATAGAAGAAGAAGAAAAAAGAGAGGAAGGAACAAGAGAACAAGAATAAATATTTGAAGCAATAATGACTGAGAATTTCCCCCAAATTAATGCAGAAACCAAACCACAAATCCAGGAAGCTCAGAAGACACCAAGCAGGATAAATGCTCCCCCCAAACTACCCTAAAACAAAAATTTAAAGACTATACATAAGGCATGTTATATTCAAAATGCGGAAAATCAAAAATAAAGGAAAAAAATCTTAAAAGAAGCCAGAGGTGAAAAACACCTTACCAATAGAGAAGCAAAGGTAAGAAATACATCCAACTTCTCCTCAGAACCATGCAAGTTAGGAGAGTAGAATGAAATACTTAAACTGCTGGGAGGAA
Organism: Ursus arctos; assembly: GCF_023065955.2. Taxonomy (NCBI): domain Eukaryota; kingdom Metazoa; phylum Chordata; class Mammalia; order Carnivora; family Ursidae; genus Ursus; species Ursus arctos. Next base: position 31,181,493 of record NW_026622908.1, read on the forward strand.
AAAAAAAACAACTCACCAACCTAGAATTCTGTACGCTGTGAAATCGACCTTCAAAAGTAAAGGAGTTTAGGGGCACCTGAGTGGTTCAGTAGGTTGAGCATCTGACTCTTGGTTTTGACTCAGGTCATGATTTCATGGGTTGTGGGATCGAGCCTTGTGTTGGGCTCCACGCTCAGCAGGGAGTCTGTTTGAAGATTATCTCCCTCTGCCCGCCGCGCCCCCCACTAAGGCACGTGCACGCTCTCGCTCTCTCTCTAAAATAAATAAATAAATCTTTCTTTTAAAAAAAAGTAAGAGTTTATTTCTCAGACAAAAAAGTGAAGGAGTTTGTTGCTAGTAGACTTGCCTTGCAAGCAATATTAAAAGAAGTTCTTAGAGAAAAGGAAAATGATATGGGTCAAAACTTACATCTACATAAATGGGAGAAGGAACAAGTGAAGGTAAAAATAAAAATGTGTATTTTTCTTATCTTAATTGATCTAACACCACAGTTTGTTCAAAATAATAACAGCAACAATGTTTTTAGTCATGTGTGTTTATGGGCTCACATGCTTATGTATAAGGAAAAGGACTGAGAGCAACGATACAAGGGATGGGAGGAGAGAATTAGAACTATTCTGCTGTTAGAAGACACCTGAACTACCCATGAAGTGGTATAGCGTTGTTTGCAAGTGGAATTGGATCAGTTGTAAACGTATATTGCAAACTCTAGGCCACTAAAAAGGGAAAAAAAATAAGTATAACTGATATACTAAGAAAGGAGAGAAAATGGAATCATGTAATATTCTCAGTTGAAACCAGAAAAGGAAGAAAAGAAGTAAAAGATAAAAATAGGAACAAAGAAAAAGGACAAACTAACAAATATGGTAGAGATTAATCCAGCTATATAAATAACCACCTTAAACATCAACGGTTTAAATAAACTAATTATAAGGCAGGGATTGTCATAGTGGATCAAAAAAACAAGACTCAAAATATGTTGCCTACAAGACCTACTTTAATATAAATACATATACAGATTAAAATTAAGTGGGTGGGGAAAGATATATCATGCTAACACTAATCAAAATAAAGCAGGAATAGCTGTACTAATTTCAGACGGAATAGACTTCAGAGAAAAGAAAGTTATCAGGGACAGGGAGGAGCATCATATAATGATAAGAGGGTCAATTCTCTGGGGCGCCTGGGTGGCTCAGTCGTTAAGCATCTGCCTTTGGCCCAGGGCGTAATCCCAGGGTGCTGGGATCGAGCCCCACATCGGGCTCCCGGCTCCGGTGGGAGCCTGCTTCTTCCTCTCCCGCTCCCCCTGCTTGTGTTCCCTCTCTCACTGGCTCTCTCTCTGTCAAATAAATAAATAAAATCTTTAAAAAAAAAAAAAAAAAAGAGGGTCAATTCTCCAGGAAGACATATCAGTCCTTAGTATGTATAGGCTTAACAACGGAGTGTCAAAATATGTAAGGTAACAAATGATAGAACTGCAAAAAGAAATAGATGAATCCACTATTATAATTGGAAACTTCAACACCCCTTTCTCAGAAATGGACAGACCCAGCAGACTGAAAATCAGTAAGGACATAGTTGAACTCAATAGAACCATCAATCAACTAGATATAATTGATATCTACAGACTGCTTCACTCAACAACAGCAGAATGCACATTTCTTCTCGAGTTCACATGGAACATTCACCAAGACAGACCACTTCTGGATCATAAAACACCCATTAACAAATTTAAAAGAATAGGAATCATATAATAAAATTAAATTAGAAATCAATTATAGGGGCTCCTGGGTGGCTCAGCCATTAAGCGTCTGCCTTCGGCTCAGGTCATAATCCCAGGGTCCTGGGATCGAGCCCCAAACTCACCTTGCTTGTGTTCCCTCTCTCGCTGTCTCTCTCTGTCAAATTAATAAATAAAATCTTAAATAAATAAATTACAAAAAGATAACTGGAAAATCCCTAAATACTTGGAGATTAAACAATGCACTTCTAAATAACACATAGGTTAAAGAAGAACTCTTGAGAGAAATTTTAAAATATTTTTAACTAAGTAAAAGTTAAAATACAACTTATTAAAATTTGTAGCATGTAGCAAAAACAGAGCTTAGAGGGAAATTTATAGCATTGAATGCATGTATTAGGAAAAAAAGAAAAGAACTAAAATCGATCATCTAGGCTTCCACTTTAGAAACCTAGAAAAAGAAGAGCAAATGAAATCCAAAAGCAGAAGGAAAGAAAATAAAAAATTAAAGCAGAAATTAGAGCAGAAATTAATGCAGTTGAAAACAGGAAATCAATAGAGAAATTGACAAAAGCTGGTTCTTTGAAAAGATAAATAAAATTGATAAGCCTCTAGCCAAGCTAAGTAAAAAAGGGAGAGGACACAATCAGAAATGATAGAGAGGACATCACTACAGATCTCATGGACATTAAGAGGTTAATCAAAGAATATTATGAACAATTTCATTCCCACAGATTTGATAACCTAGATGAAATGGACCAATTATTTGAAAGAATCTGCTAAAACTCAGACAAGAAGAAGTAGGCAATACAAATAGGCCTATGAATATTAAAGAAATCAAATCAGTAGGGGCGCCTGGGTGGCACAGCGGTTAAGCATCTGCCTTCGGCTCAGGGCGTGATCCCGGCGTTATGGGATCGAGCCCCATATCAGGCTCCTCCGCTATGAGCCTGCTTCTTCCTCTCCCACTCCCCTGCTTGTGTTCCCTCTCTCGCTGGCTGTCTCTCTCTGTCAAATAAATAAATAAAATCTTTAAAAAAAAAAAAAGAAAGAAAGAAAGAAAGAAATCAAATCAGTAAATGACAACCCTCCAAAACGGAAAGTAACAGGCTCAGATGGGTTCACTGGTGAATCCCACCAAGAATTTAAGGAAGAATTATACTAATTCTGTGCACTCTCTTTCAGAAAACAGCAGCAGAGGGACTACTTCCTAACTCATTCTGTGAGGCTAGCCTTACCCAAATACCAAAACCAGACAAAGACATTACAGAAAAGGAAAAGGATCAGTATCTCTCATGAACACAGAGGCAAAAATCCTCAACAAAGTATTAGCAAATGAAATTCAACAATGCATTAAAAGAATTACATACCCTGACCAAGTGGGATTTATCCCAGGTATGCAAGGCTGGTTCAACATAGAAAAATCAATTAGTATAACCCATTACATCGACAGGCTAAAGAAGAAAAATCACATGATCATATCAATAGGTGAAGGAAAAGTACTTGACAAAATCAAACACTCATCCATGGTAAAAGACTCTCAGCAAACTAGGAATAAAGGGAAATCTCCTCAACTCGATTACAAACATCTTCAAAAAACCTACAACTGATACCATATTTAATGGTAAGAAACTGGGAGATTTCCCAGTAAGATCAGGAACAAAGCAAGATGTCCCTTCTTACCATTCCTTTTCAACGTCGTACTGGAAGTCCTAACTAATATAATAAGACAAGAAAAGGAAATAAAAGTATACTGACTGGGAAGGAAGAAATAACACTCTCTTTGTTCACATATGACATGATTGTCTATGTAGAGAATCTGAAATGTTCAACAAAAACAAAGACTCTTGGAACTTATAATCAATTACAGCAAGTTTGCAGGATACAGTATTAATATACAAAATTAACTACTTTCCTATATACCAGCAATGAACAAGTAGAATTTGAAATTAAAAACCAAATATTATTTATATTAGCACTTTTCAAAAATGAAATACTTAGGTATAAGTCTTAACAAAATGTGCACAATATTTTTATGAAGTACATATAGGAGGAACAGAACAGAGAGCCAACAAGTAGACCCGCATAAATAGTCAAACGATCTTTGGCAAATGAGAAAAGGCAATACGATCGACAAAAGATAGACTTTTCAACACATGGTGCTGGAACAACTCGACCTCCACATGCCAAAAAATTGAATCTAGACACAGACCTTATACCCCTTGCAAAAAGTAACTCAAAATGGATCATAAAGTGATTGAAGGTACATAAAAAAATAGAAAATAGACCTAAATATGAAACACAAAACTATAAAACTCCCAGAAGATAACATAGGAGAAATTCTAGATAATCCTGGATTTGGTGGTGACATTTTAGATACAACACCAAAGACACAATCCATGAAATAAAGAGCTGACACGCTGGACTTCATTAAGATTAAAATTGTCTGCTCTGTGAAAGACACTGTGAAGAGAATGAGAAGAGAAGCCTCAGTCTGGAAGAAAATATTTGCAAAACACATAGCTGATAAAAACTATTATCCAAAATATACAAAGAGCTTCCAAAACTCAACAATAAGAAAATGAAACAGCCTGATTAGAACCGGGCCAAAGACCTTAACAGACATCTCTCCACGGAAGATCTATAGATGGCAACAAGACATGAAAAGATGCTTCACATCGTATGCCATTAGGGAACTTACAATAATGAAATACCACTGCACGTCTATTAAAATGGCCAAAATCCAAACACCGCCAATGATGTGGAGCAAGAAGAAGTCTCATTTATTACTGGTGGGGATGCAAAATGGGGCAGCCACTTTGGAAGACAGTTTGGTGGTTTCTTCCGAAACTAAACGTACTCTTACCATATGCTCCAGCAGTCACACACCCCTTGGTATTTACCCAAAGGCATTAAAAACTTATGTCCCTGCAAAGACCTGTCTGGAGCGGCTTTATTCATAATGACCAAAACTTGGAAGCAACCGAGATGTTCTTCAGTAGGTAAGTGGATGAACTGTGATACATCCAGACAATGGCATGTTATTTAGCACCAAAACATTTATCAAGCCCTAAAAAGACATGGAGGAACTTTAACTGTGTATCGCTAAGTAAAAGAAGCCACTTTAAAAAGGCTATATATTGTATGATTCCAACTACATGACATTCTGGAAAAGGCAAAACTATGGAGATAATAAAATGATTGATGGTTTCCCAGAGTTGGGGGGTGGGGAGGATGAATAGAGCAAAGGGGATTTTATTAGGGCTGTAAAATTATTCTGTGTGATAGTCTCATGGGATACATGGCATTATAGACTTGTCAAGACCCATGGGACGTACACCACCAAGAGCGAACCCTAATGTAAACTGTGGATTTGGGGTGACAATGATGTGTCAACGTAGGTTCACTACTTATAATGAACATACCACTCTGGGGAGGGATGTTGATACACGGGGGAGCCTAGGGAGTCAGGGGCAGGAGGCATATGGAAACTCTCTCAACCTTCCATTCAACTTTGCTGTCAATCAAAAACTGCTCTAGAAGAATAGTCTGTTGTTTTAAAAATCCGGGGAAGAGTTCATGGTGGCTTGGGCAAGAGCGGTCGCTTTGGAAGTGGGGAGAAGTGGTTAGATTCTGGATTATGTTTTCAAAGAGCGGGCAGAATTGCCAGGGGAGTGGAGCGCGAGGGCAAGAGGAGAACCAGAATGCAGCCTATGCAGGACGCCGTAGGACGGTAATGCCCTGCAGCGCCAGGCACATATCAGATAGTCAGCAAACACCAAAATCTTCTAAAGTCACAGAAGAGATGATGGTCCTCCCCAAGGGAATATCTTAATTAGGCAACTTGCGGGGAGGCGTTCAGGATACATGAAAAACTCCAAAGTAGAGGATGGCTAAGTTCTAATAAATTCTCCTCTTTTTTTTTTTAAGATTTTTTTTATTTATTTGAGAGAGAGAGTGATGGAGGGGGAGTAGAGGGAGAAACAGACACTCCCCGCCCCCCCACTGAGCAGAGGGCCCCACACGGGGCTCGATCCCAGGACCGAGATCATGACCTGAGCCAAAGTCAGACGCTTAACCGACTGAGCCACCCAGGTGCCCTAGCTCTCCTCTTTTATAGGCAATATTTTCTGGTGGTCAGCAGCTCCATTCTGGAAAGAGGGGATAAAAATGAAGTAGGGACAGAGAAGAAGAATGATTCATCCCAGCACTGGTACATAGTAATAACTCCACAAGTAACACTTCCTAGTAATCACGGTGGCAACACTAGCCAGACAGGTGGCATGTTATATTTTTCTTTTTTTAAAGATCTTATTTATTTATTTGAGGGAGAAGGAAAGCGAGAGAGATCACAGAGGGAGAGGGAGGAGCAGACTTGTTGCTGAGCAGGGAGCCCCATGCAGGGCTCGATCCCAGGACCCTGAGATCATGACCTGAGCCGAAGGCAGATGATTAACTCACTGAGCCACCCAGGCGCCCCAAGCGTGTTATATTTTTCAAAGCCACGTGCTAGGCCAGCATCTTCACTGTGGTCCTGTGGCCTATAGCATGAGTCTAAGAGGAGATTTGTGTGAAGGGGTGAAGAAAAGCCAAAGGATTCGTTCTCTAATACAATTCTGCTTTAGTTGGAACTTTCCTATCATCTCTCGAGCCCCTACTCTGGATTAGGCACATGTGTTTCTCTAGTGCTGAAATTAGTCCAGCAAGGTAGGGATTGCTGTGTCTATTTTACAGATGGGAAAAGTAAGGCTGTCACAAAGGGATCTCTTGCTAAGGAGTTGCGAACCTAGGTTCAAACACAAGCCTGTGTGTGTCCGAAGCTCGTGCCCCTACCTCATTTCTGTTTGGTTAACAATAGCCAATCTTCACTGAGCACTTACCCTGTGCAGACAGGGCTGGCGTTTCACAGCTATTGATATGAACTCCGATCATCCCTCTCTTAACAGATGAGGAAATTAAAGCCTAGAGAAGTTAAGAAACTCACTGAAGACCCTCTCAGCTGGTCGGTCAGTTGGGACCCGGGCAGCGTAGTTCTATGTTGCAAGGTCCATACTCGTATGCTAAAAAAAAATTTGTGGGGCGCCTGGGTGGCACAGCGGTTAAGCGCCTGCCTTCGGCTCAGGGCGTGATCCCGGCGTTATGGGATCGAGCCCCACATCAGGCTCCTCTGCTATGAGCCTGCTTCTTCCTCTCCCACTCCCCCTGCTTGTGTTCCCTCTCTTGCTGGCTGTCTCTATCTCTGTCAAAAAAAAAAAAAATCTTAAAAGAAAAATAAAAATAATAAAAAAAAATTTGTTTCTAATATAATAGTAATACGTGCTCATGGTAACAATTTCAGAAAACACAACAAAGAAAAAGGAAAGTTTCACCTATAATCTTCCCATTCGGAGATAACCATGATTATCATTTTGGTGAACATTTTCATCTTTTTCCTGCACACAAGCACACACACTCACACACATGCACACACGTATTTTACAAAAACAATTATATTTGATGTGCTTTTACCCTACATTTCGCTCTCTAATATACGTTGTCAACACCTTTCTGCTTTTTTTTAAAAGATTTTTTTAATTTATTTGAGACAGAGAGAATGAGGAGGGGGGAGGGGCAGTGTGGGGAGAGAGAGAGAGAGAAGCAGACTCCCTGCTGAGCAGGGAGCCCAACTCGGGGCTCGATCCCAGCACCCGGAGATCAGGACCTGAGCCGAAGGCAGACGCTTAACCATCTGAGTCACCCAGGCGCCCCAACACCTTTCTGCTTTAAGTGTTTTTCTGCAGTGGTGATCTGTTACTCTCTTGGGTCATGCGCCTATTTGAGAATCCGTAGGAATCCTCCCTTCCTCCAAAACGTGCCCGCAGACACATACACACGCGTGATTTGGCGTTTAATTCCAGAGACTCCCTGAACCGTGGACCCTAACTGAGAGCCGCGGTTTTATAACATCATTTCTAACGTCTGAATAATATTCCATCATGGAAGGATGCCCTGTAAATTACTGAACCAACCTAAGTCAGTCCCCCGTGGTTGGACATTTAGATTATTTCCGAGTTTCCAGTATTGTAAACAATGTTGCAATGATGACTCCTATGGATAAATCTGTGAGTACGGTCCTATCTATTTCCTTGGGATCAATTCCAAGAGCGCAGTCATTTTTAGGGCTTTTGATAGTATTTTCAAATCGCCCTCCAGAAAGGTTGTATCTATCTACGCTCCCACCAGCAGAGCCGAAGAGGCCCATTTCCCCCACATCACTGCTCACAGCCGGTCTTAGAAAACACTACATTTTGTACCTTTTTAACCCTGCCTTGCAACTTCTCTTTTTCTCTCTGCTGTCTTGGAGACCGTGATTTCTGACTCAAGGAGCTGGAAACGGCCGTCTTTGGGGAAGACTCCAGGTTGAGAATCGCTGTCTTTCCCTGCTTCAGTAACGCCCCGAAGGCTGTGGTTCCCTGGGTTTCGCAGAAGGCACTCCTTTGCAAATCTCTTTGCCCTTGTCTTTGGTAGGAAAAGTGTCACTAGTCGAGAGGAAACAAACAGGCTACCCTTTTTTAAAAATCTTGGTTGGTTTTTAAACATTTCTATTATGAAATGTTTGTCCCCAAAGGAACCAGGAGGGTTCCTTTTAGTAGATCTTAAAATTCATAGATAAGTAATTCTGTAGTGTGACTGCTCCTTCTCTCCCACTTTAGACAGCCAAATCTGTCCTGATGTATAAAATTTACTGGGAAAAAAAAAAAAAACCCAAGTTTGGCTCGAGAACCCCACGAGGCTGGTTATAAGGAGAAATCTCTTGCATCTAGTAGGCACTCAATAAATGTTTGTTGAACCGCGCTGGAAGACTTGGACACGCACCCTGGAGTAATAGGGGATTCCGTGTACGTGTTTAACTACTAAAGCTTTCATTAACTGTGGCAGTGTTAAATACAGTCGGTACTAATGAGGGGGAGTGGTGACCTGAATACACCAAAACAGAGGGAAATCCCAGATCAACTCTATTTAGTCTTGAAATACAGTCCATGATTTTTTTTTCCTGTAACAGATGTACCTTTCCAATTCTGTTTGGCTTAGGCGAATATTACAATGAGCTTATCCTCCCTGAGCCCACAGAGAGAGACTGTACGAGGCCGTCATCGGGCTAGATTTAACAGTCACCAAAGAAATCTCAATATGGACATATGAGGTGATCTAAAAGAATCATCATTAATGGCGTTAACTGCGATGTCAATATTAGTTTAGCAACGTAGGGATATGTCCTTTCTTTTCTAAAGTTGCACGCTAGCATTAACAAATAAATAAATACAAATTGCCGCGGACCATCTGCAAAAGGGATAGTAAAGATTTGGCTCCATTACAGTGATAACTACTGTTTCCTGGAAGTTGTTTGTGCAAACCAGTTTAGCTATATTAACTCAAAGTCCTTACAGCAAACCTCTGCGGGGCGGGTAATGTTTCTGCCCTGATTCTGCTTTGGGGAACTCCCCCCCCCCCCCACGTTGGGTACTATAATGAGGGAACCAACTATGGAAGCATCCTGCCCTCCTGCCCGAGGGCGGTGTGGCCCCCAGGCCTCTCCTCCATCCTCATCCTCCGTGGAGGAAGCCTCAGGCCCGCGAGGAAAAGCCCCGAACACTATTCTGAAGAGTTCATCCATCAGCCCTTTCTGAGGTCAGAGGCTGGGGCTTTTCTGTCTATTCCGTGACCTTGCCCTGCTCAAGGCCGCCACAGATGGCTTCTACTGCATGCAACTGAAGAATGCTGATCGACAGAGAAATGTCAGCTGACTCACCCCACACCGCCCAGCTCGTAGTACATGGCTAAGTGAGAATTTTGAACCCAAGGCTGTCTGATGTCACAGCCCCCATGCCACTTCTCGGAAGATATGCATAGAGGGTTAAGTTCAGGTGCCTTCCAAGTCCTGCCTTTCATTTTCTCTGCCACCTGCTTCTTCCCTATAAAGTTCTTACACACTTAGTTCCGTATCCGCCTACCGCAAGGCTGGAACAACACATCACTGGACTGATGTAACGTACCCCTCCGCATTGGGCACCCGGTTTCATTCAGTGGGGGCTCTAACCCGTACTCATACCAGCTCTTTATAACTAGAACAACACCGAAGGGGAGGCAGGAGCAGGTGGTGGGCTCCAGCCTCCTGCCTCAAAGAAATCCTGCCCTAACAGCCATAGAATTCAGTCACATGACAGGACTCCCATCCGCCACCACCGTTATCAGAAGGCCACCGTCAGCCCTGGGGAGCACCATGGGCTAAGCTGATACAGAACACACACGTCTGGGGAGAAGGTGCCAGAGCGTCGGGGGTAGTGGGAAGACCACAGGCTCTGCGGTCAGAGAGACACATCTCGTCCCTGCGGTAGGAGCTTCCCTGAGCCTTGGTCTCCTCATCTGTAAAATGGGGATAATCGTGCCAACCCCACAAGTTCCTGAGCTGCTTGTATCAGATGAAAAAGTTAAACTGCCTCATACACTGTAGGAGCCAACAATGCCAGTGCTTTCCTTCCTAAAGAATTTAGGACAGTTGATTGCTTATTCCTATTTTTAAAGATCTCCAAGGAAGGAGAAACCATAGCATCCCTTGGTAGCTAGTGCCAGTGTTTCACAACCCACTTAGATGATGTGTGAATATAGCACAGAGGCCCACATCCAAGGAGCCTGGCAGAGGCTGGGAGGCGTGCCAAGCAGCTTGCTGGACCGCTACCCAATCCCATCCCTTCCCCCGCCATTGCCTCCTAAATATATATATATTAGCTTAGCCGTCCTTCACGGGCCAGCCTCCTTTTGGAAACCCTGTCTGATAATCTGGTTTGAAATGTTTTCAGTCTTCTAACCACTACATCACCTGTCGCCTATGACACGCTCCAGGCATTTATCGAAAACAGGCTGGTACTATTTAATTCTGTCATTGGTTAATTCAGCGCATTATATCAAATGCCCTTCTGCATTGCTGGACAGCGTCCTAGGCGCCAGGCATATAGCAAAGAATGAAACGGATGAGGCCCCTGCCCTCATGAAGAGCACATTCGAGCAGGGAGTCAAGGGACAGGAAATAAGTATAGAGTATGTCAGTTGATCAAAAGTGCAGTGGAGGAAATTAGAACAGGGTTGGGGGTGAGAGACCATTCTTTGTAAGAGGAATGGCCGGGCCTGGCTCCTGACCACCTTGTGCCAGCTCCCTCTCCTTCCCTGTGCCCCGAGGCAGGCTTTCTTTCAGCTTCCCCAACTCGCCACACTCCTTGCAGCCCCAGGACCTTTGCACACTCCTCTTATCTGGAATACTCGTCCCTCCCTACCTCACCTGGTTAACCCTCTCTTTTTTGAGCAGACGCTGGAAGGAAGGTAGGAGATGACTTAAATGTTCTTGGTTTCTCTAGGAATAATCATCACTCCTGGGGGGTAAGAAGAGGCAGTGGGACATAGTGGTTAGACATGCTAGTTCCTAAATTGGATCTTCAAATCCCTGCCTCATCCCACCCTAGTTGTATGACAAGTTCCTAAGTTCCCCAAGTCTCAGTCTCCTGGAAAATGAAGAAAGAACAGTATTTATCTCATAGGAATATTGTAAAGATAAAGTCACGAATGTGCAGCAGTGGGCATCAAAGGCAGACTTACTCTGAAGCTAATTCAACTTCGGGAATTTACCCACACATACAATACACACACAAGCACACGTGCACATGCACACACACACACACACAAGCACACACACACTTGCATGAGCCCCTTACAATGCCCTCAGAGGTGCCCAGCCGTGAGTTTACATGGTCACACGTTTTTGTAAGATATGCTAACAACAACAGTGAAACTACTACTGTCTCTTCCCACTTTGACTCCCTTCTGTCATAATTCCATCATACTTCTCACATCGGATGGCCCCGGAAAGGACATGGCCCTTTTGCGTTCATAACCAACCACTCTGCCCCAAGAGAAGAGGAGACTGGCCTTCCCGGAATGTGGCTGGTTCACCATCTCAGGATCCTTCCAGAGTGTGGAGGGCTGTGGGCAGGTGCTGGGCTCGTCCACCCACCACTGCCCCCAGAAGTGGAAGAGGAGGCTTTGGGGAGCAGGACAACATACCTCCCACGGGGCCCCAACTCCAAAGCCTCATGCTGAGACTCAGGACACGCTGGGGCCTTCTTGAGTCTTTATCAAGAGCCAGCCCCAGGGTCTGGCAGTTCTTAGACTTAAGCTGAAAAGCTCTTGAAATCTACACCAGCATGGGAATGAGCTGTTTTCCCCCTCCTAAGGGCTGACAACAGCTCATGACCATTTTCCAAACGAAAACCTTCTCCCTACTTGAAAGCAGTTATAAAATCATGTCTCGGCCTTTTATTTCCCGGCCAAATGATGCCAATTACTAATAGCAAAAGGAAAGAACGTGACTCATGGACGTTCCAGTCCTGACGGCTGATTGCCATAAATTCCCTGGTCTCTAGAGCTCACTCTGCCTCTCCTTTGTGACCATTCTCCACAGTCATCACCCAGACAGTCACCCTTTCCTCTTGCTTTCCTCCACGAAACTTCTAGAAAGATTTCTTGAGGCCCACCAATCCATTTGCAAGGTCACACTAAGTCCCTTTGCCCACCTCTCAGGCAGACTCGGGGGAGCACTTGATTTTGGTATCCTCCTGTGTATTTGGGTGTGTATAAACACATTTATTTCTAGAACCTATTAAACAGAGAATCTCTGTCCACCCTTGTCTGCCCCCGGCCCTACCCAGCATGCATCCTCTCCTACCTTCCCTAGGGTTCTCCCATTCATAAAGTCAGCAGGCTCACCATCACTGAGCACACAACAGCAACAGCACTGTATGTGAGCCGGGATGTCTCCCTGAAGGGATGTTGTGCTCATGACCCCCTGAGCCCCTGGTTCCCAAAAGGCCAAGACCTCAGCCTTCTCTCTGACTTCCTGCCCACCCCACAAAATCAGAGTAAGACCTCCAGACTCCTAGGAGCGACTGCCCTTTTACCAAAGGGAGGAGGGAGAAGAACTTTGGTTGACTTCTAAATCGTTGTCATAATATATCAAATTTATGGCCCAACGATGTTAGGATCCATATTGCCCTAATAGTGTGACTATGTCTTGGTGAGGACGGGGGACGACTTATAGTAATAATTTCTCCCTAACCTTCTGGAACAGTCTCAATATCTGGGCATTTTTTAAAAATTGAGGTGGTTTGTTAAATGTGTAATTAAATCTGATTAGAATGTATAGCTTTTATATACTTAGAAAAAAGGCGTGGGGGCACTGTCCTTTCTTAGACCATGTGCCCTGATTTGGGATTCAGAAAACCTGATCCCTGTAACAGGAGAACACTGGATCCTCAGGTCCAACAGCTTTTGCTGATGGATTCAAGAGGCTGAGGCTGGGGTGGAGAGTGTGAAAACACTTTGAAAAGACCTTTCACTACCCAGATGCAAGCGTTGATCATCATCATATCATCGTTATTAGCAACAATAAGTGGATGGAGGGGCTTTTCAAATACAAATCTAATCACATGATGCCTTTTGTCCAAGGCCTCCTACCGCTGTTAGGATAGAGGCCAGAGCACAGCCCCCACTTCCAGGCCCTTTGTGGCATTCTTTGTAGGAGGAATGGCAGGGTCTGGGTCCTGCCCACCTTGCACCAGCTCCCTCTCACTCCCTGGGCCACATGCAGGCCTTCTCTCAGCTTGAATTCGCTACCCTCCTTCCAACCCCAGGACCTTTGCACACTCCTTTTGTCTGGAATACTTGTCCCTCCCCAGCTCACTTGTTTAACCCCCTCTTTTTGTCCTAATATCACACTTCCCCAAGGAAGCTTTCTCCACCTATCCTGACTGGGTAAATCCTTCCCTTCTACATCCTCATAGAATCATGTTCAGCCATCCAACTATTTATTAATTCATAGTTATTGAGTGTCTACTACGTGCCAGACAGCATTCTGGAGGTGAGGAATGTAATAGTGAACGAAAGAAGTCCCCAGGGAGCTTCCACTCTAACAGAAGAAGAGGGAAAATAAGCAAATGAGCACATGCATGTATACTCGAATGTCCGGCAGTGGTAAGTGCTGTGAGGGAAAAAAAGCTGGGTAAGGATTAGTGTGGTGGCAGGAGCAGGGGGTAATCACTCCCGATTAAGGGCAGCAGAGAAAGCCTTTCTGAGCAGATGATACTTAAACTGAGGCCTCAATGAAATGAGGGAGCAAACCATGAAGAGGTGTATGGAAAGACGACTTCAGACCAAAGGAATAGCGAGGACAAATGTCCTGGGGCAGGAATGAACTTAGTATAAGTCCAAAGAACAGCAGAAGACCAATGCGCCTACAGTTGAGACAGCAATTTGGGAAAGTACTCCATGAGGCTGGAGGACATGTAGACAAGTCTTTTGAGGAATTTCGCTACAACCAGGAGCAAAGAGATAGGGCCCCTGCCTGGGGAGCACATGAGCATTATGGAGGGTGTCTCTATTTTGGTTTTTACTTTGTTTTAAGATGGGAAGCTTTAGAGCATAGCTGTGTGCCAAAACGAATGTTCCCGTAGGGAGGGTGACACTGATGATTCATGAGAGAGAGAGATCACTACAGTCAGTCCTCCAGTAACTGAGGAAGAATGGGATCCAGGGCCCAGGTGGAGAGCTTGGCACTACACAGGCACGGGGCCGATCTATAATCTGTGACAGGAGAGGGTGCAGCACATACATATTGATGCTGGAGGCTGGTCAGTTTCAGGGTGGATAATGAGCATTCTGATGGCTTCTGTTTTCTCAGTGAATGGGAAGATGAAATCATCAGCTGAGAACCAGGCAGGAGAAGGGCACTGGGGCTGGAGAAAAGAGGAGAAGTATGAATAGGCATCTTGGAGTGTGGCAGAATGATGGGACTGCCGTGGGATCGCTGAGGCAGTCCAGTTATTTGAGGACTTAAAACAAGACCTGTCCGTGCCGTTGTGTTTTCTCCGGCCATGTTCCTGTGCCATCTCAGATGCAGGTGCAAAGCAGGTGCTCCATTGAGTTTAACCAGGGTCGGGGCCTTGGGAGGCAGACACAGTGAGCACGGGAGTTACGGAGCAATCACAATACTAGGCCATAGAGTCTAGGTTGGGTGAGGAGGAAAGGAGGGCCTAGGTGAGAGGTGGTGAAAGACAAGAAAATATGGTAGACAGTCAGTGGATTGAAGACCTTGAAAGGGTCAGAGAATTGTTGGAATGGTAGTCCTAGGATCACTGAGGGGGAAGATACGTGGTGATGGGCTGACTGGATGTTTAGAGGTGCTATTGTTATGGCAAAGTCTGTGTGTGACTATGGCCGAGGTGGAGAGGAGGAGGGGCGTCAAGAAACAAGAGGCAGGGGGCGCCTGGGTGGCACAGCGGTTAAGCGTCTGCCTTCGACTCAGGGCGTGATCCCAGCGTACCGGGATCGAGTCCCACATCGGGCTCCTCCGCTATGAGCCTGCTTCTTCCTCTCCCACTCCCCCTGCTGTGTTCCCTCTCTTGCTGGCTGTCTCTCTGTCACATAAATAAATAAAATCTTTAAAAAAAAAAAAAAAGAAACAAGAGGCAGGGTGACAGACGGTCACCTACATGGGTCTCACAGTCACCATGGATGATGGCAGGAGTGGAGGTACAGAGAAAGTCAGTGAGCCTGGGAGTCGAACAATCAATGAACACGTGACCAGGAGGTAGGTACAGAGCACAGAGATGGTCTGATGACAGGAGCTCATACTTTTTGTGTTTATATGATTATTTTATTGTTGATTTTACTCATGACACTGTATGCACCGTTAAGGGTAGGGACCGTGGCGGCTTGTGTTCACCACTGACCTAAAGCTTCTAGCTCAATGCCTAGCAGATAATAGGTACTTCATAAAAACTTGTTGAACAAGTGAATGAACAAATACCATTCTCCGGAATTGGAGAAAGAGAGAGGGTGAGAGGCATTGATTCAATAATTTGCTCCTTTCTTTTCCCATTAAAGTCCTCAGCAAAGTACTTATTTTCAGAAATTTCAGTCAATGGTCACTCTACTAACATTTATGAAATACCTGTTAAGTGCCGGGTGCTGTGCTGCATGTTTCAAAGAGGAGTAAGACATGGTTGCAGCTGTCAGAGATCTCGAAGGATATCCAGATGAACTCAGGAATAAATAACTTTAATATGATGTGAATAAAGCAATAATCGAGGTATGTGCAAAATGCTCTGAGGACACTGAATCTGACAGCTGGGGAGAGATGGAAAGGCTGTGGGTACAGATAATACCTGGAGAATGAACATAGTCAGCTATCAAGACAAGTGGAAGGTAGGTGAAGGTCCAACCTGTCCAAAGGTATCAAGGATAGGAAAAGCTTAGCAAACTGAGAAGTCTGATGAAGACAAGCAGTTAAGCTAAAATGTCATCTGTCCCTTATATCTATGCTCAGTTGGTTTGCAACCAGCATATTAAAAAATACAATGGGGAAAGAGTAGTCTTTTTAACAAATGGTACAGGGACAACAGCCCCGCCACACGAAAATGAATGAAGTTAGATTCCCACCTCATACCACATACAAAAAGTAATTCCAAATGGATCAAAGACCTAAGTGTAAGCATTAAAACTATAAAACTCTTAGAAGACAACGTACATGCAAATCTTCATGATCTTGGATTAGGCAATGGTTTATTAGCTATGACAACAAAAGCAAAAAGGAAAAAATAGATAAACTGAACTTCATCAAATTTAAACTTCCGCATTCTAAAGGAAACCATCGAAGTAAAAAGACAACCCACAGGGGCACCTGGGTGGCTCAGCCATTAAGTGTCTGCCTTCAGCTCAGGTCATGATCCCAGGGTCCTGGGATCGAGCCCTGCATCAGGCTCCCTGCTCGACAGGAAGCCTGCTTCTCCCTCTCACACTCCCCTTGCTTGTGTTCCCTCTCTCACTGTCTCTCTCTGTCAAATAAATAAATAAAATCTTTAAATTAAAAAAAAAAAGACAACCCACAGAATGGGAGAAAATATTTGCAAATTATATACCTGATAAGGGACTAGTGTCCAGAATATATAAAGAACACTTACAACTCAACAATGAGAAGACAAATAACCTAATCTTAAAATGGGCAAAAGATCTTCTCCGGGGATGCCTGGGTGGCACAGTCGTTAAGCATCTGCCTTTGGCTCAGGGCGTGATCCCGGCGTTCTGGGATCGAGCCCCACATCAGGCTCCTCTGCTAGGAGCCTGCTTCTTCCTCCCCCACTCCCCCTGCTTGTGTTCCCTCTCTTCACTGACTGTCTCTCTCTGTCAAATAAATAAATAAAATCTTTAAAAAAAAAAAAAGATCTTCTCCAAAGATGATATACAAATGGCCAGTAAGTGCACAAAAGTGGCCAATAAGTGCATGAAAATTGTACTCATTGTGGAAACACAAATCAAAACCACAAAATGCCACTTTATACCCACTAAAATGGCTTTAATGACAAAGGCAGACATTAACAAGTGTCAGTGGGGATGTGGAGAAATTGAAACCCTCATACATTGCTGGTAGGAATGTAATATAGGGTAGCTGCTTTGGAAAACAGTCCCTCAAAAGTTAAACAGAGTTACCATATGACCCAGCAGTTCCACTCCTATATATACACCCAAGAGAATGGAAAACATATGTCCACACAAACGCTTGTACATGAATGTTCACAGCATCATGAATCACAATAGCCAAAAAGTGAAAACAACTCAAATGCCCATCAATTGACAAATGAATAAACAAAATGTGGTATATCCATACAATGGAATATTACTTGGCAATTAAAAGGAATGAAGTGCTAAAACAAGCTACTACATGGGTGAATTTGAAGCATTATGCTAAATAAAATGACCAGAGGCAAAAGATCACATATTGTATGCTTTTATTTGTATGAAATGTCTGGGATAGGCAAGTTAATAGACACTGAAAGTATATTAGTGATTTACAGAGGCTGGGGAAAGGGGGAAATGGGGAGTGATGGCTAATTGGTACAGAGTTTCTTCTGGAATTGATAAAAATGTTCTGGAATTAGAGAGTGGTGATGGTTGTACAACTTTGTGAATATACTACAAACCACTGAGTTGTACAAATTAAAAGGTGAAATTTTATGGTATGCAAATTACAGCTCAATTTTTTTTTTTAATGTCATCTGGGGTCCCCGTGGCATGTAGGCCATGCTAAGTAAGGTATGTTGATTAAATCCTGCAGGAATGGAGAGTTTCTTAGTGCTGTGTGTGTGTGTGTGTGTGTGTGTATCCACTCTTCTTCCACCATAGTTGGAAAATCAGGAAGGTGAAATCAACAAAACCCCCTAGGGTGCTATGACCTGGGGGCAACCAGTATGAATGGTTTGTCGTATTTCCTTACATCCTCGTTTGTGTTCGCACTGAGATTATGTTTTATGTACAATCTGATATGCTGCTCTTTTTTTCTGTTACCATAAACTTATTCTAAGCATTATTTAAAAGTAAATTTTCTTTTACCTAATTATAATAGTTATTTATGGTAGAAACTTTGGAAAATATAGAAAATTATAAAGAAGAAAATTAAAGTCGTCCATAATCCCACCATTTAGAAATAATCATTACAGACATTTTAGTGTATTTTATTTTGTCTTTTCTCTATGAGTAAATGTCATTTTTAATAGCTGTATAATAGGCCATCCAGTATCATAGATTACTTTTATTGTAATAGAGTTAGGCTATTTCCAATTTCTCTCCATATAAATAATGATGTCATAAATATCTTTGTTCATGAAGCTTTTGCATAGATGGGGTTATTTCCCTAGCTTCTCAGAAATGGAATTACTAGTCAAAGACTGAATATGTTTAAGCTTTTATGATGTATCCTTAAACTGCATTCTAAAATAGTTCAACAAATTGCATTTCTATTAGCAATAAATGACATTGCCAGTTTCACAGCATCCTCATCAGCATTGAGGCTTATAACTTTTTAAAATTCTCCTTTTTAAAAAAAAATTCATTTACTAGAGATTTCATAAGAAAGAGAGCAGCATGGTCAAGTTTGTGTTTTAGATGATAGAGTAGCTGGGCTCAAGAGAGGCAGGACAGTGCTGGCGTGGGAGCCAATTAGGGAAGCGCCACACCGGGTGCACCAGCAAAGGAAAGAAATGACACCGCCAAGCAGTGAGGATGGGCTTAACGACATTCCAGATTGGAAAGACATTTCCAAGAAAGGATGGGTTGGATTTGTGACTGATCCGAAACTGGCAGGAAGTGAGAGGTGTCAAGTTGGCTCCAAAATGTCTAGCTTTGGAGGTAGAGTGGAGGGTGATTGCTGCAGCCTGAGGCAGGGAAAAAGGGAAGGAGGAGCAGGTTTAGAAGGAAAAGAAATCTTCCTGACTGCACCTCGTTACTTAGGGCGCCTTCCAGAGTTTCAGGTGGAGATGTCAAGGTATCCATTGACGACAAGAATCTGAAGCTTGGAAGAGAGGATGGCACCTGGGATAATAGTTTGGGAATCACCCGTATGTAAATGGTAAAGAATGAAATGACTGCGGGCGGGGGAGTAAACACCAGGAGAAACCTACCTTTGCGAGGCAGAAAGAAGAAGGAGTGAAGGAGAAAGAGTTGCTTAGGAAAAAGGACAGGAACCAACAGATACGGGCAGCAAACACCAGGGGGAGGGAGAGGTTCAAGGAGGGAGAATGGCCAACGGTGTCAGATGCTTTGGATCCGATCCGATCAGAGTCATGGGTCAGCAAGCAAGACCAAGGAGGGTTCCTGGAGAGTGGGCAGCCTAGGGGTGTCGGGAAGGTGTGTTAGAGGACAGTGGCCTCATTGGGAAGCCATGCTCCTCAAGTGTTTGTCTCTCCTTTCATCGGGGCGGGAGCTGGTCCATGATCCCACTCTTTCCTGCCCACCAGAGTGGACTTGTATTACAAATGGAAGCTGAGGAAGAGGCTGGGAGGCCTGGCTCTCAATCCTGGTTCTGCTGTAATCCCGGACATCTGACTTAGCCTTCACCTTTGATCTCTTTCCCCATAACACAAAGGCGTCGGTGACTAATGGGGTGCCTGGAGTTGACCTGGGTTCAGTGTTGTTTTGCACCCAAGGTTCCCCATGATTGAAATGAGAAAAATAAGGCCAATGTAAGGTGTTCTCATGAAGGAAGGTAACTTCATGCAATGTAAAAGTCTATCCTTTATTCTGAGATTATGTCTTTCCTACTGTTTTATAGGAAGCTGTCCTTTCTTTTGTGAAATGATGGTAGATGGTAGCTGGGCTTTTTCCCCTGGTGTTCCCTTCTCATGTCTTTGTTTGGCAAGTAAGCTGGTAACTCTCTGTTGGCCCACCACATCAGCTTGGGAATGTTCCTGATTCATGAACTACGAAAGTGTAGGAATTGGTGACCTACATATTTTTTTAATTTTAATTTTTTTTTTTTTGAGAGAGAGAGAGCACAGGGAGCCAGGGGGAGGGGCAGCGAGAGAGGCAGAGAGAGAATCTTAAGCAGGCTGCATGCCCAGCGCGGGCCCCACACAGGGTTCCATCCCAGGATCCTGAGATTATGAGCTGAGCCAACATCAAGAGTACCACACGCTTAACTGACTGAGCCACCCAGGCGCCTCAGTGGCCCAGATACTTTTTAAGGTTCTCACCCCTAAAACCCTGAAATCCCAGCCCTCTGAAGATAGTCCTAAGAAGGAAAATATAAGGGTACAGTGTGGGGCGGAGCTAGCACCCCTGCTGGGTAACCCCACCTCCCAGCGTAAGGGCTTTGATCTGGGCTTTGCCCTGAGACGCTGCGTTCCCCGCCCTTCTTTTTTTTTTTTTTTTTTTTTTTTTTTTTTTTTTTTAAAGATTTTATTTATTTATGTGACAGAGAGACAGCCAGCGAGAGAGGGAACACAGCAGGGGGAGTGGGAGAGGAAGAAGCAGGCTCATAGCGGAAGAGCCTGATGTGGGACTCGATCCCGGTACGCCGGGATCACGCCCTGAGCCGAAGTCAGCCGCTTTAACGACTGCGCTACCCAGGCGCCCCTCCCCGCCCTTCTTTATCTCGCAGTCTTCCGCGGCCCGCAGGCTGGCCCCCCCGGAGCCCCAGCCTCGGTCACTGCTGCCCCTCCCCGGCAGCCAGGCTGTCCTTTTATCCCAGCTCAGTGCCAGGCTCCTGCACACAGTAGATACTCAGTAAGTAGTTGTTGAACGAGTGAATAACAGTTCCCATTCTATCCGTGAGGAAGCTTTTTTTTTTAAGTAGGATCCACACCCAACGTGGGGCTTGAACTCACAACCCTGAGAGCAAGCGTCACATGCTCTACCGACTGAGCCAGCCAGGTGCCACTCTCTGTGAGGAAACTAACTCATCCCCTTCCTTAATCTCCCTGGAAGACAGGGTGTATCCCCAATGTCTAACAGCTGTGGGTGCTCAGGGAATATTTGACATGAGGTGTTTGGTTTTTTGGTTTTTTTCCATAACACCATGGCTAACATGCAGCAGAAACTAAATTTGAACCCAAATCCTTTAACTCCAGTCCACTGCTTTCCCTCCCCACCATCACCACATAGTGGACATCCATCATCAGCAGGGGTGAGGTCGGCCGCAGGATGACCTCTCCAGGCCTCCTCAGATCGAACTCAGGGAGCAGGGTAAGCATGAGCCAGGTCTTAACCTCAAGAGGCCATTTTATTCTGCTCACACTGACTGATGAAGAAGGGGTCCATACACGAGATGGAAAGCTTTTGAACTTCCCCTTTACCTTTCCCAAAGTAATGATTGCTCTGAGTTTAAGAAGTTAAATTGTGCTAAATACACCTTTAATGAACAACAGCTCCTCTCCACCCCAGAGGCCAGCACGATCACTCTTTTACATGTTTTTTTCTCGTATTTACCTCCATAAATCTAAAGAACAACCGTAGATGCTATGTCTCCATCTGTCGAGCTCCTCATCCACTATGGGCCAGCCGATAAACGAGGAGTTCTCTTTCCTCAAGCACTACGGTTCCCCTCTCCCGCTCAATATAGTTATAACTCCTGCTTGCGTTCACACTTAATGTTGACCTTCTTTTTTTTTTTTTCTGTTTAGCTATTTTATTTTTTTCTGATTATATAATTTGTATTCCCGTGAGTTAGTGTACCAAGATATGCTTCTCTTCTTGGACAACTTTTTGTTTACCCCAAAGTTAATAAGTAACTCTTTTTTCTTCTTTTTTCATTTGCTTATTATTCTGGATCCCTAACAATACTTTTCCTTAGACCTTCTAACAGCCTTTTGATAGTTCCTCAAACCAAGCAATTCGGATCATCTCTACCCATTCTGTTTTTTTCTCACCGACCTCCCTACCTGGCTTTCTCCTTCCATCTGGACTGGTTCCTTCCATTGTCATCCTAGAATCGTAGAAGCTTCCTTGGCCATTCTCCTGATTTAGAGCCTCTGACTCCCACATCCCCTTCGAGCTTGGTCTATTCCAAGAATAATAATCCTCCGTATCCAAAAATGTCCTTACTTCCCTTCAACACTTAATTGATAATTGAACAGAGTACAGAATTACTGGTTGGAATCATTTTCCCTCAGGATTTGACACCTTGCTCTATTTTCTTCCCGCTCCTGACGTTTTCCTTGAGCAGTATGAGACAGTTGTGACTGCTGATCCTTTGTACAAATCTACCTGTGTCTTGGGAAGCGTTTAGGATTTTTTTTTTCTTTATCTCTGGGGTTCTAAAATTTCACAGTGATGTGCCTCAGTGGGTTCTTCTGTCCATCGTCGTGCTTGGCACCCAATGGACCTGTCAGACTAGAAGCTTGCATCCTTCAGTTCTGGGGAAATGTTTCCTATTATTTACTTTGATAATGTTCTCCCTTCCATTTCCCTGTCCTCTCTTTCTGAAATTAGGCAAAGTGAGGGGTAGAGAGTAATGGAAGGTTTTAGACAGAGTGGCCTGGGAAGGCTCTCTGATGAAGTGACAGTTGAGCAGAAATCTGAGTGAGCATCTTCTCATCTACCTGAGGGAAAATTCCTGACATCTCTCCTGTCAGGATCCTTTGCTCACGTGCCCAGTGATCTCTGGCTGAGCCTTCACCCTGAGACGGAGGCACTACAGGCTGATGGAGAGCTCTGCGTGACATGGGGCTTGGTGGCCCATGGCGTTCCCTGTTAGACGCTCCTCTGGCACCTGGGGAGCTCCTTCCTCTGAGACTGCTTAGGCTTTCCAGAGAAGAACCTTCCAGTTTCCTGCCTGGAGGTGGTGAGAGAGGGAAGGGGTCTTGGCCGGGGCAAAGAGGAGGTCGCCATTCATTCATCCATCCATGATGAATTTAATTCTCCTCACTCCGCCATTAGTGACTCCCTGAAATGCCTGGGCCTTTCTGGGATTCTGGAGGGCAAGCTTTTGGACCTCTTGTGGGCATTTCCCCCTGCACGCCTTGAATATCTGCTCCTTCCATCCCTTCTCTTGTCCACTGATGTCCCTTTGCCCATTCTCCTTGTCCTTTTCATTTAATTGGGACTTTAAGAGAACATAGAGGCAAATACGGATTCAACCCACCGTGTTTAACCAGCACATAGGATACCCTGTAAAACAAATTCTAGCAAACAGATAAGGCTAAGAGTTCTTTTTTGTTTTTTGTGTTTTTTTAAGGAAAAGAAAACCCTTGCAGCGTCTCCCTCCTGTAGTGAGAGCACTGTACTTGACAATCATGGAATTTTATGGGTGAAGTGACCTCAGACCTTATGTACTGTCACCGCCTCATTTTACAGATGTAGAAAACGAAACCCAGACAGCATAAGTAACTCGCCCTAAGTCACGGAGCAGAGAAATGTAAGGAGTCCCTGTATTTTCCACTTGTAATCCTATGTCGTTCCCACTACCATTCAGCCTTCCCAGAAAAGCCCCTCAGGCAATAGAAAGATTTTCCTCCTGATGGAGCTTCCAAAGCAAATGCCTTTTTGCTCTCTGGGCCAGTCTGACCCTGATCAGTCCCATCTGGAGAAGAACCATGACAATGAACTAGACATCGTTTCTCAGCAAGACCGGGAGTGTTCGCGGCATATTAAACAGAGATCATTTCTTAAAGGACAGAGTCAGGATAACAAATCCACCTTAAAATAAACCTCAAGTCAAATTACCAATTAACACCTAAGTGTATTTAAGCAGAAATAAGTTTAATCGTCTAATTAATTTTTCACCAATTAAGTCCATTTTTACATGTTGCATTTTACACCGCCTTGGCAATGAACGTGATTGGATCCCTTCACAACCACTTTCCACTTCCTGGTTTGCTAAGTAGTTCCATGCTGTTGTCTGTCTCCAAAAAATATAAATCTCCCCAAACTGGTCCTACTGCAACTACATGAAGTTTATAAAGTGATTCTATGTGGCGGAGGGGGGTGGCTGCAAAGATGAAGATTACAAGATATGGTATAATGGAGTGGAAAAGTGCCCGGTGACAGGCAGCCTCTAACGTGGCCCCTAGGGATCCCTGCTTCTTGGCATTCACACTCTTGTGAAGTCCCCTGCCCTAGAGGGGGGCTGGCTTAGTGACTAGCGCCTAAGGAATAGAATTGATGGCGTGTTACTACTGAGATGAGGTTATGACTTACGACTTCCAACTTGGTTGCTCCTCCTCCCCTGCCCCTCCCCTGCCCCCCGCCTCGCTCCCCCCTCCCCCCTCCCCCTATCCCCTACCCCATTTCTTTTTCTTTCTCAGATCACTCAGTCCGGGTAAAGCTATGTCATGAACACCTCCACAGAAAGACCCGCGTGCCAAGGAGCTGAGCCTCCTGCCAAAATTCCCTGAGGGAGCCTAGAGGGAACCTCCAGCCCTGGTCCAGCCTCCAGAGACTGAAGTCTCTGGCAATGGCTTGAGAGCAACGTCCTGAGAGACCCTGAGCCAGACCACCGGGCTAAGCCACTTTCGGATTCCTGACCTGGAGCACCTCTGTGCGATAATAAATAGTTTCTGTTTTAAGCGGCTACGTTTGGGGATCATTAATTAGACAGCAACAGTGGAGGAGACCTAGGTTTGAGTTCTGACTTTTCTACTTCCGTGCCAAGGCATCTTGTCTGTGTCTCCCTTCACCTCTCCTAAGGGTGTCTGTTTCCTCATCTGTAAAATGGGGGTAAAGACCATACCTACCCCACAGAGTTGCCGAGGGGCTCAAGAAAAAGACAAGTTTTAAATGATTATGAGGCAGTAGGCGTTTTTATCTACACTGCCTCATTTAATGTCCTTCAAATGGGAAAAAAACCACATGTGAAACATACCCAGTAAATTGGAAAAGCATACTAGTATCATTAGAGCCAATTCGTTTTATGATTTATTAAAACGTTGTTTAACCAAACATCAAGCTTGGATCAACCTTAAATAAACCATATGCCTTTTAGAACTGATGGGTTTTAATTAGTTTTTTAATTAGCATGTGAGAAGTTTGTAAACCTGTTAGTTTTGCTATCCAAATCAGAAGAACAAGCTTTATAGGATTCTCACACGAGGAGCTCTTCAGCAGCCAGGGTTAAGGCCCATGGGCCCCTCGAATGAATACGGCCCAAGCGTAACTCTCTACCGTAACCCCCCAGGCCAAGCCTCATTAATGTCCCCACCCTCTTCCTGCTCTCCAACCTGGAAACTGAGTCATCTACCCAGAATCCTCCCCTTCCACTCCTCACCCCACATCCTGTCACCAAACCTTGCAATTCCAATTCAGAAATATTTCTTCCTTCCCACTCCTGTGCTGCTGTTTCAGTCTATATTCATCGCTTCCACATTTAATCATTAATATTATTAATATATGTAATTCTAATAATATACATTAAATACATTAGATATAACTATACTATCATCATAATAAATATTAACCAGTCCTATTTATTGACAGTGCATTGTGCCACAGGTTCAACTCTGCACAGGGGGTGAAACTTACAGGACCGCTGTCTTCACAGAGCTAACTGCCTGCTTCATTCAGCTCCATGACAGCTAAGCTAGATGGAAGGTTAAGAATAGGCTGCCTTGGTCTAAATCTTGGCCTTTCCACTTACTGTGTGCCTTTGGACAAATTACTTAACCTCTCTGTGCTTCAATTTTCTCACCGGGAAAATGAAGATAATAATATCACCTCTCCGATAAAGATTAAGAATATTTTAAATACACAGTGCCTGGCGATCAAAAAATGTTACCTATCATTATTCTGGGTCCATATCATGTTTTCTCCAACACCTGTATGTCTCTAGAACACACCATCCTTTCCACAGCAGTCTGACTCCTCTTCCTAAGGAGCCGTTTGACCATGTCCGTCCCCTAGCAAACGTCAGTGACATAGGCCTTAGCATGGCCCACCTGTCTAGCTCACCTCTCTGGCCCTCACCTTCCACTTCTCCCCGCCCCATCCCCCACGCTCCTTCTCCACTGAATCTCTCACCATTCCTAAAACAGGCCACTCGGAACCTAACTCTGTGTCCTCGCACCAAGACAAATGAGGTACAGTGGAGAGACAGGCTTGCTCAAGGGCTGGCAAAGGACAGCGCCCAAGATGGCGGCTGGAGGCTCCCACCACCTCTCTTTCAAGCTCTGTAAGGAAGAGATGGAAGAGGGCTGGGACTTAAGCCCTTCTTTGTGGCAGGGAATAGCACAGGCCTTAAAATAGCTGGGATGTTTGCTACCAAGAAAAAGCACATGAAAAGAAAACGAATTAGACCTTTTCCTACCTTCCCTGGGAGCACAGAACTGCCTCTGCTATCATCAGGGAAAAGAGAAAAAGGAAGAAAGAAAGAGCGTGGACTTTAAAGTGAGACCCACGTCTAAATCCTGGCTCTGCCTCTGGAAACAAACACACACCCTCAGTTTCTTTGGCTGAGAAATAGGAATGATAATGGTTCCTTTGCAGAGTTGACGTGAGGATTCAATGAGAAAACTTAAGTCCCCAGCGCATCGCGCAGGCTCTAAATTAAAGGCTACCTTCCCATCTTCTCCTGTCCTGTTCTCTGTGCCAGGGAAGGGCTCCCTTCTCACCCCACCCTATCTGCTGGTGAACTCCTACTCAATCCTCAAGTCCCGGGCTCATCGCCCTCCCAGAGAAGTCTTTCCTGATTTTCTCAGGCAGAGTTCATGGCTCCCACCGCTGTCAACCCCCCAGACTGGGAACTCCTCCAGAGTACAAATCACTATTTAAACACCTTTGGATCCTCAGCCTGGCATCATTCAAAAACAAATGTCTTTTGCGTAGTGTTCTATGATTTCCTTATGAAAATAAAGACCTCTTAGATGCTTTAAAATATTTTCATTACAGTACTCTCTGTAATAGAGAAAATTTGGAAGCAATGTACATATCTAATAATTAGAGGTTACGTAAATTGTGGTCAATCCTCAAAATGTGGTATGCTGCCATTAAAATCATCTTGCAGAAATGTGCTGTTGACATTAAAAAAATGTTCTCAATATATATTGTGAGGGAAAGAAGCAGGTTTCAAAACAGTACTATGTACAGAATGATCCCATTTTGTGACACAAATATAAATGTTTATGTATGCATAAAAAAGGTCTGGAAGGACCCAGTGGTTGGCTCTGGGTGGGTGGAATTTGCATGTTTCTTTTCCTTCCTTATGCTTATATGTATTTTGTGATTTTTCTATAATGAGCATAAATTACTTTGGTAGTAAGAAAAAAATTTTTTAACTACCAAAATTGTTTTTCTGATTGTAATGCATTTTCATTGTAGAAAATTTGGAAAGTCTGAAAACTATAAAAAAGAAAAGATAATTATGCACGTTGTTCTACCAAGAGAGTCTATTAACATTCTAGTATATTTCTTTCTAGTCTTTTTTGTAGGCATGTATGAATTTTTTAAACTACTTGAGATCAAACTGATTTATAGCTTAATGTCCTGCAATTTTTTGTTACATTGTGAATATTTTCAAAAATCATGACAAATTCTAAATGCTAGATGTCTCACAAAGGGCTAGAAAAATCAGCTATCCTGGGGGGGGAGGCCTAAGAAGAGGGTTAACAACTTCCCAAGCACAGCATAAGCATTTTAAAGACTTTCCTAGGCCCGAGAGAGGGTTTAGATTGTTTAAAATACTTTAAAATATTCCATAATAACAATTTTAACTGCAAAATTTTTGAAGGGGCCTTTTATATTTTTGCTATTGAATTTGGCTAAACATACTCATTTAATTTACAGCTGGTGAACAACTCACTTAATTTATAATTGGCTATAATTTCTCAGTAATAACTATTGTACATGTTTGGGAACTCTTGCAAAGTGAGAAAAATCCAACCTACAAATTGTTTTCAAACATAAAGAAACCGTAAATTTCAACAATTCAGGATGTTAACACGCTGTGATATTTAATAGGCTTTTAATTAAACATTTCTCGATTTTACAGTTTCCTTTTCACGTTTTGGAGCCAATAGCTTTTTTTGGATTTCAGACTTTTTCATGGGCCCTTGAAAAGTACGTTGGCCTTCGGTTCCACGTCAACCCGGCCTCACGGAGAAAATGCCCCGCTTGAGTCCCTTCGGCTACCGTGCAAGTATGGCAGACAAACCTTAGAAACTTCGAGCAAGGTTGGGAGCCACTGAAAAGGCCAGCAATGGGAAAGGCAAATTTATTCACCACAGTCGTCTTTTCTATGCCAACCTCCAAATAGAAAGTAGGAAATTTTGGACAAGGGATTCCTGCACCAATAGGTTTTTGCTTCTCCAGTACAGAAAGTAAACTGGACAGCAGGAGGGAAGACGGGAGAGGCGAAAAAGGAAGGAGGGAAGGAGGAAGAGGGCCACCATTCATTAGTCGCTAATTACTACCCCTCTCTGAGCTGAGTGATTTACACACGTGTTTCATTCAATACTCGCAACATTCCTACAAGATAGGGACTATTGTCACTCTCGCTTCACAGATAAGGGTCCTGAGGCTCAGATTGGTTAAGTCACTGCCCCAAGGTCACACAGCTAGAAAGTGCTGTTCCAAGACTGTCCAACCCCAAAACCTGTGCATTAACCCCTATCCCATACGGCCTCTCCAAACACACCTGCCCCATCTGGCTCTCCTCCTTCCAGAAGAACAGAATTTAAAGCTGGAAGAGCCCCGTGAGCTCAGCTCACGCTTCCTGTCTCCATCGTTGTCACAGCACTGCTCCCAAGGAAAATCTCGTTCCCTGCCGGCGCTCCCGTGGCCCAGGGGCACTGTGCCTGGCCCAGAAAATGTGCTCAGGAGATGTTGGCTGAATTAACAAATTAAATAAATCTCTCATTTTGCTGAGAAGGAAGACCAGAGAAGGAAACTGGGGGGACCACACAAGGCAGGTAACCTGCCCCCCGGCCACCCAGCAAGGTAGTGATGACGGACTTTGGATTAGAGCGCCAGCCCTGCTTCTAGCACTATTTAACCTAAATTTACACAGAGCTTTCCTCTTTCTTTGATGTCACTTCATTCTCACAACAACCATGTGGCTATCGTCAGAGGTCATCAAATCTAAGACCATCCATGGGACACACCACTCTTTCATGTCACAGGGAGCAGAAACAACAACACTGTCAAGTATCCTTGAGAGACACCTGTCAACTCTAAGACATATGCCTACCACGTGAAAAATGTGTGTGATGTTATCTACGTGTTATAGACATGGAAAGAGGCTCAGAGGAACAGGAAGGCCAAGTCTTGATCACATAGCTATTAAGGGGCAGACCTGTGTGATTCAAACCAGTCCTGGGCTCTCGCTACAATTATACCTCAAGGCATTATGATTTGATGGCTGGTTTTTGGGGGGGGGGGGGATGCTATTTAAATAAACTTCATCATTTAGCTGGTGACACAGCTCCTTCCC
The DNA here is from genome assembly GCF_023065955.2 of Ursus arctos. Classification (NCBI taxonomy): domain Eukaryota; kingdom Metazoa; phylum Chordata; class Mammalia; order Carnivora; family Ursidae; genus Ursus; species Ursus arctos. The sequence continues at coordinate 31,211,006 of NW_026622908.1, forward strand.
CACTGGATTATAAGCATGACGTCTGAGAGCCATTGTCCCAGCACCTAGCACTGTGGCTAGCCCGGAACAAGCCCTCAAAAATTATCTAAGAGGTGGAGAGGGGTCACACTCTGAGGCACTGTCAGAAGTGCAGAAAACGGGGGCGCCTGGGTGGCTCCCACGGTTAAGCACGGGACTCTTGATTTCGGTTCAGGTCAGGATCTCAGGGTCTTGGGATCGAGCCCTGGGTGGGCTTCACACGCGGCGGGGTGTCTGCTTGAGATTCTCTCTCTCCCTCTCCCTCTGCCCCTCTCTCAGATCACCTGTGTGCATACACTCTCTCTAAAATAAATCAATCCTAAAAAAAAAAAAAAGTGCAGAAAACATGGGCCTGAGTTAGAAGTCCACCACCTTGGGCCAGTCCTGTGCTGCTGACAGATGAGGTGAAAGGCAAATGCAGAATGGGGGTGAGGGTGGGGTAGGACACCTGTAATTCCAATGGGTCCTGAGGCAGACAGCCCTGGTCAGAAGCCCAGCTTTGCCAGCTACTAGCTGTGGGGCCTTTGGGTGAGTTACTTAATCTCCCCAGGTCTCTGTTTCCTCATCGGCAACATGGCAATAATACTGCAGTTCTGCATCTCTCAGGAGATGGTGTGAGAATTCCATGAGAAAACAGAAGTAAAAAAGCTTAGCACAGTGTCGGGCACAAGGCAAACAATCTGTCACAGCTAAAGCCAGCTAAAGGAAGAAATGTCTGTCTTGCGCCATCTTGGACAGAATCGAACTGGCTGGGCGGGGGCAGATTTCATAACTGGGAACCCTCGGCCTCAGACTGGCCGTGTAAACAGCCGGTCCTGCAGTGGAAGACCTCCCACCAGCTTGTTCAAGATCAAATACACAAAATAAGAAATGAGAGTTGAGAAATCACCTTAGCATAGACACTGAGCGAATTAACAGAACCCTATGTCCTTACCTTGGTCAACCAAAAAGCAGGAATGTTTAAACCCTGGGTAGAAGAGATGAGTTTCTAGGAAAATAGAAAATATGGCAGCTAATTCCGGAAGAGTTTTTAAAAATACACTCCAAAAAAACTGAAACCTATTAAATACCGCAGAATAAATTGAGAATGTTTTCAAAGAGCTATACCCCAAAAAAGTGTCAGGTCCAGATGGTTTCATGGGTGAATTCTACCTGCTATTTAAGTTGTTCCAGAGCAAAGAGAAAGCAGGAAAACTTCCAAATTCTTTTTATGAAGCCAACAGAACCGTGGATGAAACCTGACAAAAAAGAACACAATAAAAGAAAAGACTAAGAAAGAGATGCTGAAAACTGCCTCTCTGCAAAGTCTGCAAACACTGGAAGCATTTCCCTTAGAGTCAGGAGCAAAATAAAGATCTCCACCAGCACCAGCATGATTTAACATTGTTCTAGAAGTGCTGGCCTATACAATTATACAACAGCGGGGGGGAAAAAACAAGAAGTATGAAAACAGGAGAGAAGAAAGCAAAATTATCATGGTTTTTAGTTGATGTGACTGGAAGCCTAGAAAAATGCAGGATAACTCACTCAGGAATTATCAGTAAAATCATTCCGTATCAATACCATAAGATGACCGATTATACAACTGATAAACAAAAGTGGGTAGCTTTCTTATATGCAGTCATCAACCAGTTAGAAAATATTTTTAAAAGACTCATTCAGATGGGCTACAACAAAAACACAACTGTTACAAATGTGCTAAATCTGTAAGAAGAATGCTTGAGAAGGCTACTAGGCTTAATAGTCTGAATAAATGTTAACATATACCCTGTGTTTGAATAGGAAGATGTGCTATTGTAAAGATGTCAGTTCTCATAAATCATATTTACAGTGATTCCCATTTTTTAAATATACAAAAAGAATTGCTTTTAGAACAAGATGGGCTGATTCTAAAGTTCATGTGGAAACATAACCATGCAAGAATAGCCTGACCAGCATGGGGAGTGTGTGGGGGAGGGCAGTGAGGATAGACTCCTTACCAGACATTAAAACATAATGTAGTATCTTAGCTAGAATGCGGAAACCACAGACAAAAGGAAAAACCAGATAAATTTAGACTTCATCAAAATTAAAAACGTAAGGAAAAAAACCAAAATTAAAAACAGTTGTGCTTCATAGGACACCATTAACGAAGTGAAAACACAACCCACAGAATGGGAGAAAATATTTGCAAATCATATATCTGATGAGGGACTAGTATCCAGAATATATAAAGAGCTATTACTACTCAATAAAAAGGGATAAATAATCTAATTTTAAATGGGCAAAGTATTTCAATAGACATTTATCCAAACAAGATATGCATATGGTTAATAACCACAGGAAAAGATGCCCTACGTCATTGGTCATTACGGCAGTGAAAATCAAAACCACAATTGGATGCCAGTTCACACCTACAAGGATGGCTATAATCAAAAAGGTAAACATTAACAAGCATTGGAGGACGGGCAGAAATTGGAATCCACCTACACTGCTATTAGGAAAGAATGTAAAATGCTACAGCCACCTTGGAAAACAGGCTGGAAGTTCTTCGAAAAGTTAAACATACAGTAATCATATGACCTAGCAATTCTACTCCTAGATAGATAGACAGATAGATAGACCCAAGAGAATTGAAAACATAGGTCTACACAAAAACCTGTACACAAATGTTTATACCAGCATTATTCATAATAGCCAAAAAATGGCAACAATACACATGTACATCAATAAATGAATGGGCAAATAAAATGTAGTGTAGATACACAGTGGAATATTACACAGCAATAAAAAGGAATGAGGTACTGATCCATGCTGCAACGTGGATGAACCCTGAGACTATCACGGCAAATGAAAGAAGTCAGCCATAAAATCCTACATACTGTATAATTCTATTTATACGACATGTCCAAAATAGGCAAATCCATAGAAACGAAAAGTAGATCCATGATTGCCAGGAGCTAGCTGGGAGCAGGGGAGGGTGGAGAAGAACTGCTAACAGGTACAGGGCTTCCTGTACCTGTGGGGTGATGAAAATGTGGTAGAATTAGATAGTAGTGGTGATTACACAACTCTGTGAAACTAGCAAAAACCTGAATTGTATACTTCGAAGGGTGAATTTTATAGTATGTGAATTATATCTCAATAAAGCGTTATTTAAAAAACCACGATGTAAAACTTTGGTAAGCAAAACCGTTACCTCCGAAGACCAGAAAAAAACACAATTACCCACCAGACTTTAGTATATAATCAAGGTGGCATTTCCAAAAAGAGGAAAGATGGATTATCTGGGAAGCAATCCTGGACCAACATTTCCTGATGGGTTAACAATGGGGGGAGGGCAGCACTTGGACCCCTACCTTGGTCCTCTCACCTAAATAGATCCAGATGTATCAAAGACTTATCTGTCAAAAGCAAAGCCATAAAGCAAGAGAAGTAAACAGGGAATTGTTTCCTAAATCTCAGAATAGGCAAAGCAAGACACAAACACAAAGGCCCCCAAGAAAGAAAAGGTATAAATTTGACTTATAAAGGTTCTAAATTTCTATACGGAAAAAAAAAATCAAAAGACAAATAGTAAATGGGACAAAATATTTGTAAAAATATAACCCATTTCCAATTTTCCTTTTTATATAAAAAGTGTGTTTGTATCACTAAGAAAAAACAACCCAGTAGAAAAACAAAGACCATTTCCAGAAATAAAAATGCAAATATGAAAAGATGTCAAACTTCACTCTTAATTAAAGGAATGTGCATTAAAACAACTAGATACCATTTTTCATCTATCAGACCAGCCAAGGTGAAAAAGTTTCCTAAAATACTGTATGTTAAAACATGTGTAAAAAGTGGCACAACTGAAAACTTATATCCACATAAAAATCTGCACACAGGGGCACCCTGGGTGGCTCAGTTGGTTAAATGTCTGACTTTGGCTCAGGTCATGATCGCAGAGTCCTGACATCAAGCCCCACACAGGCTCCCTGCTTGGCGGGGAATCTGTTTGCCCCTCTACCACTCCCCCCCTCCATGTGCTCTCTCTCACTCTCAAATAAATAAAATCTTTTTTTAAAAATCTGCACATAGATGTTTATAGTTGACCATTGAGCAACACAAGTTTGAACTGCATGGGTCCACCTATATGTGGATTTTTTTTATAAATAGAGTAAAATACTGCAAATGTATTTTCTCTCCCATATGATTTTCTTTTTTTTTTTTTAAGATTTTATTTTTAAGTTATCTCCACACTCAACATGAGGCTCGAACTCACAACCCCAAGATCAAAAGAGTCGCATGCTCCACCAACTGAGCCAGCCAGGCGCCCCCATATGATTTTCTTAATCACATTTTCTTTTCTCTAGCTTACTCTACTGTAAAAATATGCACAGCATACATAGAACATACAAAATATGTCTTAATCAACTGTTTATGTTATCAGTAAGGTCAAGAGTAGGCTATTAGTAGTTAAGTTTTGGGGGGAGTCAGAAGTTATATTCAGATTTTCAAATGTGTGGGGGTGGGCTTGCCTAACCCCTGCATTGTCCAAGGGTCAACTGTATAGCAACTTCATTCGTAATTGCCAAATCTTAGAAGCAACCAAAATGTGCTTTGATAGGTGAACGGATAAACAACCTGTGGTACATCCATACACTGGAATATTACTTAGCACTAAAAAGAAATGTACACTGGAATATTACTTAGCACTAAAAAGAAATGAGCCACCAAGCAACAAAAAGACATGAAGGAATCTTAAGTGCATATTGCTAGGTGAGAGAAGCCCATCGGAAAAGGCTAGTTACTATATGATTCCAACTATATGACATTCTAGAAAAGGCAAAACTAGGAAGATAATAAAAATATCAGTGTTTGTTAGGGGCTCGGGACAAAAGAGAGGGAGGGATGAATAGGCAGAGCATGGAGGATTTTTAGGGCAGTGAAACTACTGTGTATGATATTACAATGGCGGATACGTGTCATTACACATGTGTCCAAACCCACGGAATGTACAGCAACAAGAGTGCCCCCTAACATAAAGGATGGACTTTGTGTGATAATAATGTATCAGCATTGGTTCATCAGTAGTAACAAACATGCCACATTAATACAGCGTGTAAATAAGAGGGGAAACTATGGAGGGGAGGAGGGAGTGTCGTGGGAACCCTATACATTCTGATCAATTTCTCCATAAACCTAAAACCACTCTTAAGGGGCGCCTGGGTGGCTCAGTTGTTGGGCGTCTGCCTTCAGCTCAGGGCGTGATCCCAGGGTCCTGGGATCAGGCCCCGCATCGGGCTCCGTGCTCCACTGGGAAGCCTGTTTCTTCCTCTCCCACTCCCCCTGCTTGTGTTCCCTCTCTCGCTGGCTGTCTCTCTCTCTGTCAAATAAATAAAATCTTTAAAATAAATAAATAAATAAATAAATAAATAAATAAATAAATAAATAAATAAAACCACTCTTTAAAAAAATAAAATATACTAATTTTTCTTTAAACTTGCATGAATACAGTGGCAGTAGGTGTGTAAATTGATACAATCCCTTTGGAATGAAATTTGACAATACCTTCCCCAAATTTCAAAACCCAGACAGTCCACTTCTCAGACTTTATGTTATACATACAGTCACAGGCAGGAAATGGCATTTATACAAGACATTCATCAGTTCTGTTTGTAATAGCAAAAGACAGGAAATAACCTTGAGGCAGGCAGAATAATGGCCCCCCCAAAATGTCCCCATCCCCATCCCCGGAACCTGTGAATATGCATGGCAAAAGGGAATTAAAGTTGCAGATGGAATCAAGGTTGCTACACGGCTGACCTTGAAACAGGGGAGATTCTCCGAATTGGCTCAATGTAATCGCAAGGGTCCTTAGAAGTGAAAGAAGGAGAGCAGAAAAGGAGAGTGAGACTAGGGTGATTCAAGAAACACTCGGCCTATGGTTGCTGGCTTTGAATACAGAGGAAGGGGACACAAGCCAAGGAATGCAGGTGGTCTCTAGAAGTTAGAAAGAGCAAGGAAACTGATTCTCCCTCAAGTCTCCTCCAGAGGGAAGGCAATCCTGCCAACATCCTGATCTTAGCCCAGCAAGACCCATTTGGGGCTTTCGATCTACAGAACTGTAAGATAATCTATTTCTGTCATTTTATGCCACTGAGCGTTTGGTAAAATTTGTTACAGCAGCAATAGGAAACTCCACAGACCTAAACGTCTATCTGCAGAGAACCAGCTGAGCAAATGCAATGCAATCCTGTGCAGCCTTCAGAGAAAGGGGCCTCTATACATACTGGCATGCAAGTCATTTCAAGGAACATTGTGCAGTGAGAAACAAAACAAAACAAAATGCAGAGTATAAGAAGAGCATAGATTGCCTGTTATCTGTGTCAAAGGGGGGCACAGTTTCAACTCCACAGACATCCTCATACATGCATTGGCGATCTCTAGAGAGATATACCAGAACCTGGCACTGTTATTTAATATTTATTGCCACCAGAGGAGAAGAAAGGGTTACAAGAAGTTCCAACAGCAGAGATGCTCATTCTCCACTGTATCCTCCCTCAGGCTTTCTGGTTTTTGGTGTGGGTTGTTGTTGGCTTTTTTTTTTTTTTAAATCATGTACAAGTATTACCTTAAGAATAGAGGGAAAGAAAAAAACTGTGAAAAGGGAGTGAGCTCTGCTCAGACTTAAATGAGCTGTTAGTGTTTTCATCTTCTCAGTGAGTATTGGCTTCACCCCTTCTGCAGTCTGTGTACTGTGTACCGCCACATGTCTTTTCTCTTGTAATGTTGCTTAACAACCTTGACAGGTTATCATTATCCCCAACCCACAGGTGCAGCGCTGAGGCTCAGAGAGGTTTAGTGACCAAACTGCACAGCTGCTAAGTTTTACAGTTGGATTTTAGAGCCTGGTCTTCTGGTTCCAGGGCTCCCTCCTCTAGCCACTGCAAGATGGTGCTGCTAATTCCAACAGCCGCCGCAGGGGCGGGCGGAACCCTCGGCTGCTACAACACAGAGCTGTCCAGTGGGGATCTCAGCCCTTCCTGGGCCTTCGGGTCCCTCTTCCAGACCTCGGAGCTAAAGAGAAGGTCAGGCTCCAGAGGGGCCCCTGCCTACACTGCCTTCTGGAGGCAGCCCACCTTCTCCGGTTACATCCCGCAGCAAAGTTCCTTCTGGGCCTTCTGGGGAGAGGCTGCTGCCCGCGGTCACTGTGGCTCTAATTGTTCTCTCTGGTGAGCTCACGTTGCAGTGGGCCCAGCGCAGACACCTGCTTTCCTCAGGCAGGGATGAAACCCTAGAGATGACGGGCCTCTGCAGAGTATGACATCTTGATCAAATAAAGGCTGCCCTGAGATTTCTCATGCCTTCGAGCTTGGGCCCAGAGATGAAGGGGGTTTCCCCTGTCTGTCGGCAACGTACGTCAGGCGTGCAAATCCACCTTCCTGGGCCTCACTTTCTGGTAAAATAGAGATCATATGCCGGTGTTGCGTGGACAGGTGTGGCTGGGCCATTTCCCTCTTGGGAGCACTGTTTAAATATAGCCGGACTGCCTTTCATGGGAAGGATCTCAGGGCATTTTAAAAAATGAGTAATTAATGAAGTTCAACCTCCCAGAAAAAGCAGAATTATTATCTTCATTTTATAAATAGATCAAAGGTCACACAATCAATGGCAGATGTAGGAAACAGATGTAAGAATTCTGCTTTTGTCCCTGGCTGCAGCCACTCAATCCCACCCCTGGTATCACTGGCAGACCTCCTTTCTGCTCTCTGACTTCTGGCCAAAGACGTGGAATTGGCCTTTATATGTTTCCACTTAAAGGTTTGAATTCTATGTATGGTTCATATGCCTTTGATATGTCTGGAATTTATAAAAGAGAAGGAGAAGAATGATATTTGATGCTTTTCAGAGATCATGTTGGGACTGAGCCTTATATAATGGGTCAAATGCCAATAAAGGAAAAAAAAAAAACCCGCTCACCAGATCTTCAGGAAGTTCACTTTTATTCTCCCTCGGAAAGAATTTGGTCTGTTAAAATTAAACAGAGTGTATCTTTAGTCACCCAAATGAGTATTATGGGAACAACGGAAGTCACCACTTATTGAGCGCCAACTGTGTGCTAAGCACTGCTCTTCTTACCGGCATACTCTATACCTTGGGGTTTTCACAAACACCCAAGGAGGTTTTTATCACTCGTTCATTTTATAGATCACATACAACTGGGCCCAGAGATAAAAGATGGGTTGAGGAGAAAGGAAAGAGAAAGTTCAAATAAAATGAATGAAGCAAAAATGACTGGATATATACTCCGTCCCAGAGGTGTTGTGTTGTGATGGAGACAGAGATGGAGATACAAAGATGAGAAAAATAGGTCTCCAGGAATTTATAGCCTTGTGAGGGGTTGAGGGTGAGGGCTGAGCAGAAGGATAGAAAAAGACAAATAATGTCAATGCAATTCAGTCCAGAAGTATTTATTGAGTTGCTGGTAGGTGTTAGACACTGCATTAGTCACAGGGGATGGTTCCTCTTCTCATGAAGCTTACAGTCTAGTGGGAAAGTCAGACATTAATCAAATAATTGCACAGATTTAAACTGTAATTGAGTGGAGTAAAAGACACCAGATGGGCTACAGCCTGACAGAGGATTAGTATCCAGAACATATAAAGAGCTCCTACACATAATAAGAGATACTCCAATGGAAGCACTGTCAAACTAAGGGCAACTTTTAAAAGATGAAAGGCAAATGGCCAATAAACAAAGGAAAGTATGCGTAGTCTCTCTTGTAAACAGGGAATTGCAAATTAAAACATTGAAATACCATTTCACACCCATCAGCTTGGCAAAAATTTTAAAGTCTGACATTACCAAGTGTTGTGGAGGATGCCAAGCACAGGAACTCTTACTTACATACTGCGATCTAAGTGTAAATTGGTACGACCACTTGGAAAAACTGTTCAGCCATGCTGAGTAAAGCTGCCAATTCACATGACCTGAGCCCAGCAATTTCACACACAAGTATCTGCCCGATGGCTCACTTTCACACAAGGGGATGGGGATAAAAAAACATTAATTGTAGCATTATTTCTAACAACACAAAAAGTGAAAATAAGCCACACGTCCTTCAGAAACAGATGGGGAAATAGAGTGTGGTGAACTCATACAATGGGACCCAAATTAGCGGTGAAAATGTATGATCTAGAACTACATGTACCAATGTGAATACATTTTGAAATCATAACACTGAGTAAAAAAAGCAAGTTGCACAATGATATATTCAGTATAATGCCACTTCCCCAAAGTTTACAAACATGTCAAACAATCTATAAAGTGTTTATAGGCACAAACATATGCAGTAAAAATACAAAAGCGTGTATAGGAATGATACACCCCAAATGCAGGATAGTGGTTAATTACCTTAGGAGAGGGACAGACATGGGTTCAAAGGGCTCTATCTAGATCTAAAGATGTTTTATGTTCTTGAAAAAAAAAAGATTTGAAGAAATTAGGGCAAATGTTAAGCTTTGGCAAAGGCTTGAGGGGCAAGGGAGGGGTGCAGAATGAACAGGTTTGATGATATTACTCTCCCGCAGTTTTTTCTATGCTTTGATCTGTCCAAGAAGGATTGGATTGAATTGGAGGTGGGGTTAGGGGAGGGGTCAGGGAAGCTGTCTCTGAGGACATGATGCTGACTCAGGATGAGAGCCAAAAATTGAGTAGGTGAGGAAGGGCAGAAAGTTGCACCAAGCAGAGAGAACCAGCTATGCAAAGACCCTGGGGTCTGAGGTTGTGCATAGAGACTGGAAACAGACCCCAGTATGGCCAGAGCAGAGGGAAAAAGGGCTGGAGTTGGAAGTGATGGGGACAGGGGTGTGTGCACAGACCATGCAAGGCCTCACAGGCCATCTTGAAGGTCAGGTCTTTACCCTATGAGGAAAGCAGCAGAGATGGGACACTTTGGGGCCCAGAGAGACTTCTCTTCCATAGACAGCAGAACAGGGAAGGCATTCCTGTCAGAGGTGACTCATATCTTGAGTTGTGGAGAATGAGTAAGAAGAAGCCAACTGGGGAAGGAGAAGGAGGGAGTGAGGTGCAAATTCCCTGGAGAGGGCCCAACAGCAGTAAAACACCGAGGACCTTCCATGGCGTGGTCCCACCCAGGACTAGCCCCGAAGGTGCTCAAAAATGGCAGACGAGAGTGTCCATGAAGACAGAGGGCTTGAGGTCCCAGGCTGGGCTGCCAGCCTCAAGCCGAGAGAGGCATGGCCAGACATGGGTTGCAGGTGGCTGGCTGTAGCAGCGTGAGGAGGATGGATTTGAAGGAGGCCTCGGGTGCAGACAAGATCTTTGAGACCACGGCCGGCATGGGCAGTAATGGGGGCAAGCATCGGCGAGTCGGAGGTGCGTGCAGGGCAGTCCAAGTGGGACCGTCCAGTGAGCAGTGGGATGGGTGCGCCGGGGGCCCGAAAGGTGGGACTCGAGGCGCCTCCCGGGGGCGGCTGCTGACCACTCCCAACAAACGAGTTGGTCCAGAAGGAGGGAAGAGGAAGAAGAAAGCGAGCAGGTCTCTGGGGTACGACGAGGAATGGGACTGGGGCTGGCCGGGGGAGGAGAAGGGTGGGAGCGGGAGGACCACGCAGACGCGGAGCGGCCGCCGGGAGAGCAGCCCCGCGCCGGCTGGGCGGGCCCGGCATTGGCCTCGGCGGCCTCCCCGCGGGGTGCAGGCGGAGCCCGAAGGCGCACGGCGCCGGGGGCGGGGGTGGAACAGCCGACCCCCGCCGCGGACTTCCCGCAGCTCCCGGGGCTGCTTCGGCCGAAGCCGCCGAGGACAGCTGGGCACCGCGCGGCCCCGGACGTCTCCTGCAGCCCGGCGGCCACCCCGACCACCCCGCCCCCGGCACCCCCAGGCTCCCCGCGTGCCCAGGCCGCGCCTCCCCGAGCCGCGCCTCCCCACCGCCGGGACCTGGCGACGTCACTGCGGCTCTGACGCGCGCTAATGGAGGCACGGGGCGGAGGCGGCGTGGCGCGGGTGTCCCCCGGGGAGGTCCCGGTCCTTGCAGCCCGCGGCCGTGTCCTTGGCCCTCCTCCAGGGGAACCTCGATTTTTCCAATCTCAGGAAGGCCGGCTGTCCTTCGGCTACTGATAAGGACGCGACCGCATGGTAAAAGATTTTAACAATGCCCGGAAAGAAATAGCCGGACCCAAGAAAGAGACTAATAATAGCAGCCCGCTAGAGTTCTGCTCGTGTGCTCAGCGCTCTTAAGAACAATAATAACGACAACAACCGTAAGAGCCACCATTTATTGAGCGCTTACTCTGTGCCACGCACTGTGTTAAGCGTTTTGCAGGCAACAACCCTCAGAGGTAAGTACCGTTATTATCCCTCTTTTAAGGAAACCGGGGCACAGAGAGGTTAAGTAATTTGCTCCAGGCACACAGCTAGCTGATGTCAGTGCCAGAATTCCAACCCAGGCTGTCTGATCCCACGTAATCCTCATGTCAACCCATAAGGTCGGGATCGTTCTCTCCATCTTAAAGATGAGGAAACTAAGGCACATGGAAATTTAAGTACCTTGCCCAAGGTCACCTAGCTGGAAAATGGATGAGGCAGAAAGCGAACCCAGGGCTTCTCTGTTCGCAGAACCCGCGGTCTTGGCCATAGGCGATGCCACTTCCAAACCGCTTCCGACAGCCCAGCAGGCTTTGGCCCCGGGTCCCAAGAGGCGCAGCCTCTGCGGGGTTTGGGCGGGTGCCCGCGGCCTCCGATCCCCGGGTGAATCGGATGTTTCCGAGCATCGTCTCAGCTAAGCCCGCAGGCGTCTGATAGGGACGCGTCTCCCGGAATCCGGTCGGGACCCGGCAGCGCGGTCCTCAGAAGGGATGGAGCCGGGGCCGAGGCAGCGGGAGGGATCCCTGGTCCCACCTGCAGAGCGACAGGGCTGACGGCTTGCTCTGCGCGGCCGGCAGAGGGCGCTGTCGCACGCGCCTCGGGTCCCATGGTCACCCGGCGCCGGCAGCCTCGGCCTGCGGGGACGCTTGGACTCAGAACCCCCTAAGTGGGAACCCTTCTTGCCTGGCGACTGGCACCCCTCTGGCCCCTCATCTCAGCCTTGGGCCTGCTTTTCCTGATTACTCTCCCCCATTTTCTGTGGTCCAGCCATCCCACCATGTGCCTTCAAGTCTTCCCCAGTCCCTGACCCGCTGATCTGGTCACCTCTTGCTGAAAGGCAAGAACACCGATTCCATTCCATTAAAAGGCTCAGGTGTTCGCAAGTCAACCTCGTAAGTCTCCCCTTCTCACGGGCCCTTTGGTGATGTAAAATGGGGATAAATCATTGACTTGGAATAGATAACGAATTTTCTTCTCCAAAACTGGAGGAGGGGCTTGTTTAAGGAAGGAGCAGATTGGTGGAAAGGATCTATTTTTAATAGCTACAGTGTCTTAAGAGCCTGTTTTGTGCTGAGCCCTTTCTGTGTCTTGACTCCTTAATCCTCACAACAGCCCTGGGAGGAGTGCCGCATTATTCTCCCTTTGATAGAAGAGGCCACAAGACTGGTAAATGGGCATCCACTAGGAGGATCTAACTTTAAAGCCATGTTCCCATCACCAGAATGTACCCGCTGGTCCAACTGAGTGGAAGAGGTAAGCAACAAACCCAGCAGAAACAAACCAAGATCCACCCTCAGAGTGCTTGGAAATACCACATGTGAATTAGGGGCTTCAGTGGCTCTCCGAGCCCAGTTCAGGACTCAAATGTCTGCAAAAGAAAAAGAAAACCTAAAGGTGGGGTGAGCGGGGAGAATAGGAATAAGGCTTGTGGCTTTTGCTTGGAAGAGCATCCAGAGAGGCTCACTCACTTTCTATGACTGGGCTCTGAGGAAATAAAGGTGGTTCTAGGAAAATCTGAAAAGTATGAGAGGGGGGAAAAAATGTCTTCTGCGGTTTTTTTACTTTAACCAAGCCTCATTTTGCTATTTGTGTTTTATTTTTAAATTAATGTAGCTCTCCCCACCCTTTAAATTGGCATCTAAAGAGCAAAAACAGAAGGAAGGCCAGCTACAAACTTCAAACTTGGTGGGTTTCTCAGGAAGGAGATGCATGACTTGAAGGGGAAATGAAGATGGAATGAGGTGCTTTCAACTTTTGAAAGACAGACTTTCCACAAGGAATTTAGATCATAAGCCCTTAGAACGGGAGCTTTGTCTGGGTTTGGGCTCTGTATAGTGTCTAGAATCGGTGAGTGCCCAAGAAACGTGGAAAACGAATCACGCTTTTGGTGTGTGTCTGCATCATCTAACCTTCTGGGCCACCACTTTGCTTATGATTTTAGAGTGTGGCTTCTAGGGGATTTTCCTGTGCCCTGGGTCTTAGTCACACACCCTCCCTCAGACCCCTTACTTTCCCAGAAGTTCGCTCTGGGAATTGAGTCAAGGTGAAGCAGTTGTTATTGATGATGATGTCACTAGGCTTGGTTAAACAGAATGACTGCTCAGCTCTGGAATCACTCAACTGGAGGCCTTTCCAAACAGGGAAACTGAGGCAGAAGGGAACCTCAGGAGACTTGTCACATCACAGTTCTGATGCTCTTGCCCTATGTCTTTGAACTTGAACGACCCTCCCCCCCCCCTTGCCCAACACAAAAGAGCCCTGGGCATCCCAGGCGACCTCTTGCAAAATTCTTGGACTTCTCTGACCTTACTACCTCTCTCTGCTCCTTCCCTCATTTTTTCAGGGCGTTCATTCTACAAACATGCATTGACAGCCCACTATGCGTAAGTGCTCTGGGTACAGCAGGGAACGTAACATGAGCTCGCGAGCTCACTTTCTCCAGTTCCTACCCAGCTCCTGACCTCATGGCTCCAATTTTCATGCCTGAAGAGCGCTACAATAGTCAATGACTCGCTTCTCCAGGCGGGGACGATTGCTCAGATGTATCCAACATTTTGGATAGCTCCTGGCAGCTCCAGGAGACCACGCCCTGTGACCCCAGGATACAACCTTGGTGACATCCAAGAGGCAGGAGGTTTGGGCCCTGAGATATACCCTCAAAA